>NC_054055.1:84484175-84792333 GCF_017639655.2 Falco naumanni | reverse complement strand
CTGATTTTTCAGCAGAACAAATGACTCCTGAAAAGGAGAGTGAGGGGGTGCCTATTTTGTGCAGCCAACGCAAATGATGAACTTCTGTTCCCCATTGTGCGTTGCAGACATATAAACACTGGTTCTGAAAGTCTGACAGTCAAATTAGCACAGCACTAAGCTCAAACATGTAAGAACTACCCTGGCCTTTCCCAGTGTAATTTCCTCACATTCCACACATCTTGTGGATATATCCTGTTCAAATCATAGCAAGCTTTAAGGGATGACATTCGGTGTCTCTACTGTGCCCTAGCACAATGCTGACATGTTGGAAGGATCCTAGTGTGCTTTTTGATAATTTTACTAAAATATCTCTGAGCCATTTCTACACCATATGTCTATGGTGTCTGCTTAGTGTCTTGTTGGCAGAAAATTTCTTCCACGATGCTAAACTCTATAATTAATACCTACATTAATAGATAGACTTGATTCTCCCGTTTGCAAATCTCTTCTGAAAAATGAAAATAACCTTGGCAGACAACTTTAGGATTAAAAAATCGTAGTGATGGAAATACTAGCCTTGCTTCTAGAATACTGTTCTATTTATTCTTGGCTAAAGATAGGCAGAATGCAAATGTCCATAGGTCCCACACAGAAAAACATAAGTTTCCAGAGGCACTGTCTACCCGATTCCCTATCTGTATGACAGCCCTGTGTTTTTGCCCCTACATACACTGTCAAATCTATTAATACTGTGCGCTGTGCCACTGTGTAAGGTGCATCTGGAATTCACAGTGTGCATACATAGATCTGGTGATATGCTACAAGACGTGCCAGTTTGACCTGTCCCTTCTGGAGTGACCGCAAACATGGTGTGAAAAAATACTTCAACCAAAAAAATTCAGCATCTTCTGCAGTCTTTCATCTGGCTGTCAGGTGCTGTTCCTCACTCCCAGTTCTGCTGGGAACAAAATTTCACCTGCTTGCCTTGCTGTCATAGCAGAGGATGTTGTTAGTGATGGAGGATGTAGATACATCCAGTGAACAGTGAAGACAGACTTTTCCTTTTCCCTTTTTTACCCTTGTCCCTCCCGCTGTAGGTGGTCATTCATCCCTTCAAGACAATTGAGCTCCAGATGATGAAGAAGGGCTTCAAGATGGAAGTTGGGCAATACATTTTTGTCAAATGTCCAGCAGTGTCCAAACTGGAATGGCATCCGTTTACATTAACCTCTGCTCCAGAAGAAGATTACTTCAGCATTCATGTCCGTATTGTAGGAGACTGGACAGAGGGTTTGTTCAATGCCTGCGGATGTGATAAACAAGAATTCCAAGAGGCATGGAAGTTGCCCAAGTATGTACAAAAAGTCTCCACAGTGAAGTCAACCAACACCTTTGACAGTTTAAATTTTGCTCAACCAGTTTGGTGGCACCTGTGATACAATCTTTAACTACTTCCAACACAGATGTGGGCCTTGGATGGCTCTTTACAGTTTCTTCCCATTAACACCACCTCTTCTTTTGCTGACTGGTATTCAGCCCAAATGTGTGTTGTAGCAGACAAATACCTACCTTTTTACTGTTATTTTAAATGGTGCTGATAAATATTCACTATTGATTTACTAAGAGTACTTTCAATTTCAGGATAGCTGTGGACGGCCCCTTTGGAACAGCTAGTGAGGACGTATTCAGTTACGAAACTGTTATGCTTGTTGGAGCTGGAATAGGGGTCACCCCCTTTGCATCTGTACTCAAGTCTGTCTGGTACAAATACTGCCACGATGCGACCAACCTAAAACTCAAGAAGGTACATGTCCTCTTTCCCAGAACCCATGGAATTGCTCAAGGGATGGCAGCCCAAATCAAAACAGGCCCAGCAAAGCTGATGTGGCTCCAGACACTCATGAGTCCTTCGAGAAGAGTCCAGCTACCTCACAAAACTAGCAGGCAGAGAAGTAGGAGGGTCATAATTAAAGGAGAAATGGCCTACAAGCATAATCTCACATACAAATCCTCACTGTGGCCCTGGGGATTTCCAGTGGAGATGCTGTTCAATCTGCATGAGAAACAAGAAGTCCAAGGCACTGACACAGCCCATGCAAATATTGCATTCCTTCCCTAAGCACAGAGAAAGCAATACATCAGTGGAAGAGCACTGCTAGCATCCTCCTCTCCCCTCCTGCCTCTGGAAACTCCCTGTGCAGAGGTGGGGGGGGGTCACACTTTGCTCTTATGGTCATATTCAGAGAACAGAACTGGTTTTGTTACCTATTTTAATTTACCTTGCCTGCCAAGGGAGGTAGAGTCTACCTCTAAATCATTTATTTATGTCCTAACAAACTGTTTTACAATAATGTATGTGGGGAAATATCATGAACTAAAAATGTCACCACTGGTGGAAGAGAAATAGAAAGATATTTCCTTGTTCTTGCTGTCACTCATTCTGCTTCACGACCCTCCCAGCATCAAAACTCCTGAATAGCTTCCATAAGAGCCTACCCATCTACTGAAGTAGTTGGGGCAATTTCTACAAGAACTCTACAATCCCCATTCTGTCAGCAGACATAAAACTAGGAACCGTAAGTGCCTATGTCCCCTGACAGCTTCCTCTTGTCTCTTCCAGATTTATTTTTACTGGCTTTGCAGGGACACTCATGCCTTTGAGTGGTTTGCTGACCTCTTGCAATCTCTGGAGGCTCAAATGCAGGAGAGGAATAACGCAGAGTTTCTCAGCTATAACATCTACCTTACAGGCTGGGATGAATCTCAGGTAACAAGATGGTAGAAAATATTGCTTCCATATGCACAGAGATCAATGTTCGCAAGTCTGTTATGTTTTGATGGATGTCCAAACGGGCCTCTGTCTGGCTCTCAGAGGTTTTACATGCAGACAGGTATTACGCATCAGAAGTTACACGGGATCAGCTGCTAATGTGCACTCTGACTTCCTTTGTGGTCTGCTCCGGCTGTGCACTCTGGGAAGCAGTCTGTCCTCACAGCAGCAACCCCAGCTGACCATGCAAGTATCTCTAAGATAGCTAATATTGCTTAAAATATAATCAATAGCATTTGGGACTAGGGAAGGTAATGCACAAAGTCTGAGCAACAGCAGCTCATTTGTTTGAGGACTCTCATGAGTTCTCTGTCTGGCCCCATGCAGGCAGGTCGCTGTGGGGATAGAAAGGAGCAGCTCGTCATCGAGCCACTTCAGAGTGTGGGATGGAGTCAGGAAAGGTGCTCTCTTTGTTACTTTTAGTGATGTTTTACTTTACTTATGTCTCACCATTGCAAAATTCACCATGTGCCTAAAGTCCTGTAGCTAGCTAGATGGACAGGGAGGGGCAGGAGCAAGATAGGAAGTTCTCACACATGGGAGGGGTGGGGGCGGAGAAGGAAAAGTCCCACAATTTTTGCTTGGGGAGAACATTACCTGTAACTTTTTCCTCATATAAAAGTGCTGCAGAACTCTGCAAGGCCTGAACTTGTCCTCTTAACCACACCTTCTCTTCCTGGCTTTACTTAGCTTAGCTGCTTTAGATGAAAGTTACACAGGGAGAGTGGACAAGACCTCCTCATATGGGACAAGGCTTCCCGAGATCAAACTGGCAAGACTTCATTAAGGTCAAAGGAGTTGTATTATTGTACCTGAAGGGAAAGTTCTGTTTTAATTTACAGCTTTATTTTACAGTTTGTAGACCAAACCACTTCATTGCAAAAGAAATGTAATTAATTGCTGTGTTCAGTGCTTCATAGCTTTAACTCTTGAGATTGCCCAGTCTGGGGAAAAGGAAGAGGCAGACACCGATAGGCAGGACTTCACAAATGTTAGCCATCCTTGCTAAACACTATAAATTCCATATTCTTGGTTTGGAAATAATTCAGTGTGTATTGACGTTATTTCTTTAACAGGACATAATACTGCCATATCTAACTCTGTCTTTACGCTGTCCTTTGTTTCATTTCCCACAGGCCACTCACTTTGTAGTGCATCATGAAGAAGAGAAAGATGTGATTACAGGCCTTAAACAGAAAACCTTGTATGGAAGACCTAACTGGGAAAATGAGTTCAAAACTATTGCAGGGCAGCATCCTGGGTAAACTTGTACAAATTGATAGTGTCCGTGGACTTCCTCTATCTAAATGCCATAATAGCATATTCTTGTTCCTTTGGCTGATAAAGTCTGAGGAACAATTTTTTTCTAACATTCTCCAGGTATTTTATATTCTTGTTTCAGCCATGGATGTGATCTTGACTAAATTGTTCTAACCAATATTTTTTTAAAAAATCATTCCTTTTTGGTGAGGTACCTCATGCAGTGTCTGATTATTAGCAATATTTTTAGAAACCACATACCCCATCGTTCCAGCTAGATAGGAGTATCAGGTGATGTCTGAATACCTCCTAAAATACTATGTACCTCAAAACCCCAAACCTGCCTATGGATGACCTTTAGCTGAGCACCCACAATCAATAGGAAAAAACCCAGAAGAGTTCCTTTCAAGAATCAGTGCCGTAAGCTCTTCGAAGCTCTATTTCCTTGATTCCACTGAGGTCAATAAACCTGTCTTCACTGACTTCTGCTGAGCTTAGATTTAGCCCACCGTTTGTTTTAAAGGCAGTAGTAAGTGCCTTGCAAGTTTTAAGGGGTTATAAGTTTTAAGGACTAGACATAAAGTTCTACTTCAGTTCCTGTAATTGAGAAAAAAACCTTGCACCTACAGAACATAAGATTGATTTACATGAAGAACATCCAACTGCTCCATACCTAGTTCCTAACCATATTTTCATTTTCTTCACAGCTCCAGAATAGGTGTTTTCCTCTGTGGACCTGAGGGCCTAGCTGACACACTCAACAAGCAGAGCATCAGCAACTCAGAAGCTGACCCACGAGGAGTACATTTCATTTTTAACAAGGAAAATTTCTAACTCCCGAGCATGTGTTACTCATTCAATATAATTTCTAAAGACTGGATCTCTTTTTCTATTTGGAATCTGAGGACAGCCAACTTCTAATCTCAGCTACACTAACGCAAATCCCTTTGCTTCTTGGGAATTATTTTGGCACTGTGGCAGGGTAAAAGAGTCAATTTTTACCTTAGGGAAGTTTGCACTGCCCTCTGTATGCTGGCAATTTAGTAGAAATCTACTTTGTCTGTGTGAGGGGATTTCCCCTCAATTAACTGCCTTTATCCTCCTGTTATTTGTAATGACTGCTGAAAGGTCTAGGCAGCCATATGCATTTGGGAACCAATGCACACTGATAAAGCTTAATGCTATTAAACAATAAAGCGTTCTAGCGTAATGCTTGCTATTAGGAGACAGCTTAACCTGGCTGCAGCCAGTCCCTGGAACAAGACAGGGTTGGGGAAGGGTGACTTGGAAAGGTTGTTCCTTAAAAGAGAGAATCTCCTTTGAGCACCAGCATCTTTCAGGTTTCCGAATAAAAGCCTAAACATCTTGTCCAAGAGGTAACACAGGCAGCTGAAAAGCAGCTGTTCCTCTCTAGGGAAGTGGAGAACTGCAAAGGAACCACCTGGATTTCCAAGTGGCACCCCCACCCCAGCTGCAGGGGGATGACAAGCACGGTTTCAAACCAAGTTCTGCACCTGGCATGTGAGACATTGCTCAGCTGCTTTGAACATGCTGTTTCACATCTTCAAATTCATGGTGCAGTGATGCAAAAAAGAAGAGATTTTGTGTTTTCAAGACTCCCATTTCTGATTTTCAAGGCTTAAAAAAACTTGTTCCTAAATGATTTAATGGGTATTTTCTGGAGCGTTTTTAAATACATGCAGTGCTTTTGGCCCTGTTATTCAGCTGTTCCTCTTTGATGGTGAAACAGGTTTCAGAAAGCAATGATCATGTGGGCAGTAGCTGGAATAGCTACAAATCGATCTTCTGATGTGCACAAGACACCCATACACAGCACAATACTTCTGGATGTACACTACAGGTAACAGGTTCTTAAAAAAAAAAAAAGAACCAAAACTTTTAATACCAGCAAGAGAGAAAGAAAATAATTAAAAAAAAAAAAGCATTAAAACCAGTAGCATAGAAAAAAAAGGAAAAAAGTGCAAAAAGCCTTGAAAAAGCTGCCATTTAGTACACCACAGTCTCCCGTGCAGCCATCACCTGCTTAGTGACTTTTAAACTCTGCAGCCAAGCCCTGTGATAGCTCCTACACAGCATGAGACCTTATTGACAGGTTCTTACAGTCACAGAAGAAAGCGGTGGTCTCCTCCTGCAATTTCAAATTTGTGCAGCCATCTGGTTGCATGCAGCATATTTTACATGTCAGCTTGCTAGACAGGATGTGTTCTCCCTTTACACCACTTTTAAATCTTATCCAAGCACCCCATGTGACTTCAAAAGGACAGCTTACCAGTTTCCTATTTATTAATACCAGTTTCTGGCAAAGATCAGCTTGGTGGGGAATTTTCCAGTTCTTTCCCTCAGAAGAGCCATATTTAAATCCACATAATTCTGTTTGAAACACCTCTATTAAATCAGAATAGAACATAAGCAGAATTAAAGAAGCTTCTGCTGTGGAATAAAAATCATTGCTACTGAAACATAATAAGCTGTCATGCTGTGCAGAAAGCATTGAAATATTTGCCTTTGATTTTATTAGAAATGTGATCAGGATGCTATATTGTTAGTAACTGGGCAAAGAGGAATTACAAGAGGTCTAAAGGAGACAGCGTATTTATCATGTGAAGAGTCTTGGAAGGGTGTATTTTAATTCATACATTCATTTTTTAAACATTGCCACATTTGTTCTTAAAACTCCAGGGAACTTTCCTTACTCAGGCCACTTGCACCAGGGTTTTTTTGTCACCTTAAACTCATGAAATGGATTTCTGTGCTTGTTAATAAATCACTGTTTTCCTAAACCATAAAAAAGCATAAGCAGGTAAGAGCGTCTCAGTTTCTTTCAAAGGTTTGTTATATTAAATCCTACTAAAATAGCAAGCCATGCATTATCAGTCATGGTATGAATATGAAGGTTTTTTACAATCTAGGGTACATGAGTGAAACAGATAGCACTGAAATACAAACATAAGAAACAAACCAGCTTGAGACCTCCCTACTCTTCAGCAAAGCACAAAAGGATGTCGGCAGTACTGTTTTAAGTAAATGTCACTGTCTTCTTGAGTGGTAAAAGAGTAAAGCCCTTCCTCCAAATGCTTACCTGGTCTATAGAATCTATAGAATTCTATAGAAACCACTACAGAAAATCAGTGGTTTCACTGGTCAGCCACCTTAGACGCAGAGCAGACCTTTTCTTAATAAAACATCTTTTACAACATGTGCATTAGATATAAACCCCATGCTTTGCTAAATTCATTGACAGTTCTGGATGTGACGCCACCACAGCCTACCAGGCAGGACATGCAGGGCTCTTTATTCACCCAGAGGAGAAGGCCAGGGCAACAGGCTACAGGTGAGCTTAAACAACATTCCTCTTTTGTGGCCAAATGCCACTGCTTGCACCCCAACCATTGCTTTCGGCTGGGCCTCTTGCCAAAAAGTTCCTCCTTCTGTGTGTCTGGGGATTTTCTCTCTTGGGGGTGGGGGAAGGGGTCACTTTCACAATAAACTGTTTCTTTTGTTGTCAAACTGCTGACTCCAAAGGGCCTGCCCTAGGAAAAAAAAAAGGGTGTCCTCTCACCTTTGTTTGAGAAACTGCATGTGGTATTCTGCAGTTCAGGCAATGCTACCTGGTGCCATGACCCTGCTGCAGCAGCACCAGCAAGGTTTGCTGAAAGGCAGGGACATCTCAAAGTTGCTTCCGTGGGGGGGGAAGCAGTGCAAGGGGAATGGCAGTGAATGGTTGAAGGCAGGACTTGAAGACTTGAAGACCGTATTTCATTGACGAGGGTCAGTTGCCACAAAACTCTTGCTCCCATCTTTACCAAGCTCCTGATTTTCTGGGTGCCAGAGTAAAGGAGCTATGATGCTTCATCTAGCGGAGCTCTGCCACTGCCCGTGCTCGCCAGGGGCTCTGGGCACCCTTCAGAACCACGCGCACTTTCAGTGGGATCTAACCACTGCAAGCGGCTCTCCCGTTACAGCTGTCTGCAGAGATAACTGTAAAAGAGGCCAGAACCTCTAGCGTTCCCGACACCACCAGCAGAGGCAGGACCACAGTCTGTGCGACACCGTGGAACTCGTGCTGTACCTGAGCTTACAAAGCCGGCAGATGTCTGATCTGTCCTTCCATCCAGTTCCACAGATTCCCTACTCAAATGAAAAATGATCTGCTGATGGCAAGAGAAAACAGTTGTTGGATTATTAAAATAACCGTTTCAACTAATGGAAGCAACTGGAATTTAAATTCAGTGACTGAAGAGAAAAGTTGGTCTCACTTATGGCCTCAGCTCAGCACGTTTTCCTTCCCTTCTTACATAACATTTTATCTGTCTTCCCATATGTAGTCATCTGAAATAAGCAGTTAATCAATTCATTGATATCCTTGATCGCCAGTTCACTGTAATTAGTCTTACAGTTAAGGACCCTGACCCTCCAAGGTGCTAGGCTGCTCTGGTTTCCATTGGCCTCATCTTGATTTTGGAAACTGAAAGGGGCTTTGGAAGGGGCATGGCACCTGGACATATTCAGACAATATATTCAAGTAAGACCTTGATATGTGCTGGGTCTCATCTAATCCCCCTTCCTTCCCTGGTACATACTTGCAAAGCGTGCACACGGGCAAATGAAACCCAAGTTTTCCTAAGTTTAAACCTACAATTAAAATGCTACTCTGCCCGTTCACCATCTCGCATGTCCCAGGGGAAGAACACCCCGCTTGCACAATACGTCTTCCTCTTTTCAGTCTTGTAAGGTTTTCTGTACTGGGTGGAGATTTTCTGCTTTTTAGTCCTCAGATGGTGAGTTAAACCAAATTAGAAACAGAAAAAGAAACAAAAAGCTGCCTGTGAAACACAAGCTATTTTGAACAAACAAGAAATAATGTTAGGGTCTTGTTACTGCACTTTTTCTCAGGATCCAGCTCTGTTTTGGAGTGTTCTTCATGAATTAATGTTGACTCTTCTAATTTTTTCAACTTTCAATTAGTCCTTTTCAGAAATCATAGCGAGGTGTAATTCCTGACACCTCAAACACATAGGTATATATGCTCAAAGGAAGTTAGGAGCATACATTAAGATTCTAACGGTTATAAGCATTGTCAGGATCAAGATCCTCATATCTGTGTACAACAGTGTCAGTTCCACAGACGCAAACGAGAGTAATTTGTCGTAGACCACACATTTGTTTTTGCATTTCATATAGACCTTAGCCACCTGCTAGTCTCATTTATATTCACCACATACAAACCAGCCCAGACTAGCAGCAAAATTAATTACAGTAGAGTGGAAAAGTGTTGAGAGACTTGCTGAAAGCTTATAAATGCTTTCTAGCCCCATCCTGCACCTCCACTAGCCCCCTTCCGTCTCTTTCTGCTGGTTCTCTTCTGCTTGGCTGACTGGTGTATCTCTGCCCACCCAAATACCACCGATTTCTCTCTGTCCATCCTTTCCTAACAATTGTTGCTGTCACCCCTTCACTCACCCACTTGTCCTGCTCCCCAGCTCTGCAAGATTCCTGAAAATTCCCAGCTCCCACAATCTTTTTGCTAATTTTGCAAGCGCTTGTGCCCACTGCAAGTACAGGGAGAGGCACAAGGGCTTTGCTCCAAGCTCCAAACGGTGCAGTGCATGTCTCACATAACATGTTTCAGCTCCAACCTCCCCAGTCACTACAAATAGATCAGCACTGTAGCCACCTCTGTATTGCCCAAACAAACTATTTTGGTCCCCTCGTGTAGTATTCTCTCCTCCTGCTTAATGATTTTTATTTTAAATTCTATGATGAAGGAAATTTATGAGCTGTTCTATTCTAGTATTTCAGCATGTGTGGGTCAAATGATGTACTTTCATCCTGTAAAACATACCTCCATTTGACTCTATATTTCATTTGCACTGTTTGGAAATGAGGGAAATGGCCAAAAAACCTCACTCCCCCCACAAATACTCACCTACCTGTCTAAGCATTATCCTAGAGGGAGGAACGAAGGAAAAGC
Organism: Falco naumanni; assembly: GCF_017639655.2. Taxonomy (NCBI): domain Eukaryota; kingdom Metazoa; phylum Chordata; class Aves; order Falconiformes; family Falconidae; genus Falco; species Falco naumanni. The sequence continues at coordinate 84,782,269 of NC_054055.1, read as the reverse complement.
CAGCCAAAGGGGAGCACCTCTCTCCCTTGGAACTGATGCTTTATAATTCTGCAAAGAATTTACAAAGCAAAGTGCCCTGCAAATAAGTCTTTGATTGATTTTGTTTAGTACTTGTAGGTCAACGGGTGTTAAGATCAGAAAATATGCAAATATGATTCACCATGAATTTTACGACCTTCGGGACAAATGGGTTGCAGAGACATTTTTGGTCAAGTCACCTTTGAAGTAAAGTGTAGATGCTTCTGATGCTGGTTTTGTCTTTTTACACTCCTGTGAGTTAGACTGGACCATGCAAAAGTCCAGGGTCTGCACTGTGGCTCTGTACAGTTTCTCTTTGAATGATGGAGAGCACTGAGAAAATTCAGGTGGAATTTTCCTGGGTGCAGAAATGGCATAGGGAAGAACTGGGACACAGCAACTGCCGTCATCTCTCTGCAATTAACCAAGACAAAATGCAGTTGTCAATACCACCCTCACAGACCAAAGAGGTTTCTACCCTGCAATCCCATGCAGCCAGGACATAAGTGAATATTTCTGCAGGATGACCCAGGCTGGGCACGTTTCCATGAACAGCTGATGAAGATAGTTGCTGCTGTGGTTTTATCGCTTTCTCTGCCTTTTTCTCACACTTCCCTTTTATCTGTGACAAATCTGATACTAGCTTAAGCCGGTTTTCAGGTGGCAAATTCAAACAAGCCCTCTGAGACCTTAACCGTGCCCAGACAGCAGCAAGGAAATAATCAGCAAAGACTGACAAAGCAACTATGAGAAACACTTTCTAGAGCCAAGCCCCCTGAGAGGACAGAAAAAGAACGCTGTATACCATCAGCAACTATACTCTGCCTCAAAATTATGAAAGTTTCTCTCAGTTGTTAAGAATTCATGAAATATTCTCACTGTAATATGGCTGGAAATGGTTAAGTAAATATGGGCATTGCTGTCCCTCTCATATGCATAAATCAAAAACTCAACAGAGACCTAATGCTACAAGCCAAAACAAATAACAATAGAAACAATGTGTAAAGGACAGCAACACGAGTTGCAGTGAAATAGCACTTACAGAGGACTAACTGTTGCTCAGTGACCCAGTATTACTTTGCAACCACTTTACAGGAAACCTCTGGAGATTAGATTCTCTGCCAGTTACTGCTGCAGCTAGAAGTGAGCCCTTTCCCTGCCATTTCACAGCCTCTGAGGCAGGCAGCAAAGCCTGTGTTGCAAACGTAGCTAGGGAATCTTGCCTCAAGTTAGTCATTGTTGGTAATTTAATGAATGCCCCAATGCCTTTCTTTGCATTAATCTGTCAGATGTTTAGCTAGTACCACTATAAAAGGCATCGTAAAGAATGAAGTGACCATTTGGGGACTGCGGGTTTGTATGTCATGTGCCCTCACATTGCTGCCTGGGACATACCAGCAGCTTTTCCCCAAGCAGCCACTCCGAGTAACAGCTCTTTGCAAGACAGCCATAGCGATATGAGTGTTGGCCTGAGCGTTGCATTGCAGGGCCAATATATTAGTATATTTAGAGCACTTGCCAGTACTCCTTTTTGACAGCCTGCAATAATACAATATCCTATTTAAGCCCTTTATGCACCGATTCCCTCTGTAGGTGCTTGCATGCCTAAATCCTTTTCCAGGGTGGTAGGGTGGTGAACTAACTGTAAATTAGCGGAATACAGGTATCAGTGCCAGATTAGAGAGAAGATCTCTGTAGCAACATATGGGGAGGGGATCTTGAGGCCTGCAGAAAGGGAACAGCAGTAATCAGGGAGGGAGATGATGAAAGCCACTATGAGTCTTGGTTTGTGAGGCTGGAAAGGAAAACCAGCATCCCCCAACTATTATGCTGCAAAAAAAAATATCTGACTTTCTCAGACTCAGGGGTTGATAGATACAGGCAACTTACTACTAGGAAAATTTAACAGGTACATCTGCATTTATGTAAGCAAGAGAAACTAGCCCCAAACCCAAAAAAATGATTAAAGTCCTCATGTTACTTTCAGGTCGTTTGCAAAAAGTAAGCTGCAACCCATTAAGATGGCCACTTCCCCTTTAGAAGTAACAGATGTTCCCTCCTTACTTAGCTAATGTCCGCAGTCATTTAATTTGTTTCAGGATGCTGGGCCTTTCCCTTCTCTCCCTACCAGTAGCACGCAAACACTGTTCATTGCCAGCTAATGGGGACAGCTTTTGCATTTTGTAACGGCAGAAGGAAGCTGTATCAGCAGAGAAAATACTGCTGGGAGAGTTAGCAAATTGCTACCTTACATGCCAAGCAGGTATTTACTCCTGCTGAGGGAAGTGTCAGTGGGAAAAGTTGCCCAGTTCTGGCCTTTGCATATGCTGTAAATGTCACACAAGCTGCAACGGGAACCTCGCACTTCATTTGTCTTGTTCTCCACCTAAATCAAGAGTACTCTCATCTTTTTAAAAAACAATCAAACCAATTTCTTGCTAATATAATTTCCAGCCCTTCTTTCATCTATAACTGAAAAAGTATTTTGTGTGATTGCCGATGCTCCCATTTTCATCTTAAACCCCTAACTTCTAACTCAGTGCAACTCTCAAAATGCTGTGACTAGAATTTTTAAGTAGGCAGATCCCTAGTCCTCTGTAGTTGTTGCCTTTGACATAGTCAGCATCACCATGCTCAGCCATGATCTTCCTCAGAGATCTTAATCCCTGTCCTCATCTTGAGACATCTTGGACTCAAATTCCTCTCTAGGACCACTGTTTTTGGGGTGGCTAATATTGCTTCTTTGTGTTCCTAGGACTGCTCATGTCAATCCATTGCAGTTTTCTCTTCTCAGTCAAACTGAACAGCTTTCAGACAGTAGCTGGGCTTTTATGTTTGAAAAACATCCAGCATTGGGGGGGCATTGTTCCCAACTTAGTGCTTCTAGGTGATGCAGTAATAATAGCATCATTATAATAACACTACTACTACTACTGTTATTATTATGGAGAACTAGGATCACAAATTCCAGTGGCTACTATTTGAGCAAAACTTAATTTAGGTTTCCAAGCTAGGTTTATTTGTTTAATCTGTTTTTCTGAATGAGACAGGAGCTGAGGGAATGAATGGATTACTGAAAAAGGAAGACAGAGACTAAGTTTTGTAAATTCAGCTCATTTCAGATTTGGTCCTACGAGCTGGAGTTTGCCTCTCATGTAAATCATCTACCTATGTGGAAAATAAAAAATAAATCTGGAGCTCTGTATTCTTTCTGAAGTTTCTGTTTCAGCTGCGGGTGTTTTCCATGCCCCTTTACACTGTCTCTCTTTGCTTTTCTCCGTTTCAAGTTTGGCTTATAAAAGAGAAAACATGCAAATTTTTACAAGCTTGACCAGCTCCAGGGGGTAAATGAAGGAAGTTGGCAATATATACAACCAATTCTATTTTTAATGCTTCAACATCTGTCCAGTATCAGTAGATATGACTACTGTTGTGGTCTAATATATGAATGTCATGAATTAGCCCCACGTTTCTTCTCAAGGGAAAGTGTTTTCAACAGTAGCAACACTGAAATTAGAAGTTCATCATACCTACAGTTAAGCATGCGTACAAAATGCTTATTTTTATGAGGCCCAAGAGCTAATACAAAAATAGGTGAAGTCAGAAGATGGGCGGGCAATTGCCTCATACACAGCCCACAGCTGCTGCCAGAATTCCCAGTAGGGAAGTAGTAAGAGCATCGGTGAGGTATCTGCCTCCTTGCAAGGACAGCCAATTTGCAGTCTCGTCTTTCCCGGAGGCTGCAATTTCGCAGAAAACATGTTTCAAGAGGAATGGCACAACCATAACTGCCCCGTGCTGCTTTGTAAGAAAGTGACTGCTACGTGTCATTGCTGCTAAGACTGCAGTCAGGGCATCCCCACGTTTCCCATCGCAGTGACTGCGCTTGCCCTCCCGCCACTTCTCCTTTTCCCGGTTCCTCACTGCCCGGGGGGCCAGCCCGCCCCCAGCCCCGCCGGCAGCCCCCGCCCCGCAGCCCCCGGGCAGGTGACGGGCCCCGCGGGCAGGCGGGCAGGCACCGCCGCTTCTGACGGGTGCGGTGACACGCAGCGCTCGCCCCGGGAGCGGTGCCCGCCCGCAGCCCAGCCCAGCCCGGCCGGGCCGCGCTCCGCTTCCTCCGCGGCGGGAGCGCCGGGGCCGCGATCGACCGCGCTCGGCCCCGGGCCCAGCCCGCGCTCCCGCCTGAGCCACCGCCGGGCCGGGCCGGCACCCCGGCCGTGGGCGCGCTGCCGCACCGCCCCCCGCCCCCGCACCGCTCTCCTCGGGCGCGGCTGCCGCGCCCTCCCGCAGCCCGGCGGGGCTGGAGCACGGCCCGTCCCCCCACGGGAGCCCGAGTGACGCTGCGGGGCCCGCGGCCCCCTCCCCGCGGCGCCACCTGCCGCCGGGCCCCGGAGCCGTGAGGGGGCCGCGCCCCCCCCCCCCCCCGCCTCCCGTGCAGGAGCGTGGCAGCCTCGGCCCCGCAAAATCCCGAATGCCCGCGGCAGGGATGGCCGTGCCCGCCTTGAAATGCGGGGGCGCAGGCCGCCGGCGTGCACCGAAGCTGCGGGGCGGCCAGCTCAGCACGTCCTGCCGTGACAGGGACATCGGTGGGGGCACGTCCCGCCGCGGCGGCAGCCCGGCTCGCCGGCGCTGTGCTCCCAGCCGAGCTCAGCGAAAGGCGGCACAGCCCCCCAGCGGCAGCAGAACTGGGTGTTCGGAGGGGCTGGTCGTTTGCTTCACGTGGAGCTATTCATGAAACGAAAACTGGAAAGCATTTACCGGCTGCTACTCAAACGAAGCCACAATTTTGCACGACCCCCGCTCCGGCCCCGAGGCAACTGCATGAGTTTAAGATGTCCAAACAACGGTACAAAGAGACGAGCTTGGGAGATCTCGGCGCCAATCCCTAAGCTTCACTTGATCCACATCTAAATCTTAAAACCACTCAGTTTCTTCCCCTCCAGCGCCAGCTTTGCAAGCTGTCCCTACGAACAATAATTTCAACTATCGTTCAGGGGACCTGTAAAGAGTGCCATGAAACAGGCAACTATAATTTGTTCACATTAGCAGACCATCTAGCTACAACCATGGTTACAGTTTAAGATTAATTTCCTGAAACGTTCAACTCCGGCATGAACACTATACAGATATTACAGCATTGATCTGGGAGGTCCTTACATATCTTTGAAGACCTTTCAAACTAAAAAATGACATCACTTGGAACCCTGCAGTAGATTCTTGTGTGGTTTGGTCAGATCAGTTTCAACAGCCACTCTAGAGGCTCACACAGAGAACAAGCCCCCAGAGTTATGGCCCAAGATTGGATAAAGTCGTGACGTTGGATAAAGTCATAACATCAGAGTGCTGGGAGTACCAATAAAGGCAGCCACAGCCTTGGCGTTACCGAGCCCTCTCACTTTTTCTGGCTAATATCTAAATGCTGAATTGTATTGTCTCTGGCCAGGATATTTGTTTGTATGAGCTTTGGAGCCTTTCTTTTGATACCTAGACATTGCTGAAGTGGAAATAAGCAACAAGAGATGAAATCAGATGAACGAGATTATCTATGTATGACTCAGAATTGTTAGGGACATGGATAAATAAAAGGGATATAAATAAATACAAAATAAAATAAAAATACATGTCTGTGTGAGAGAGACTAGTTATATACCAAAAGATCACACTTTTTTGGTCAAACAAGGGCTTCATCCATCTCCCTTTCCTCCAGCCTCTAATTTTACCCAGGTGCTCATGAACAAGCATTGAATAAAAGCTGCCTCAAAAACTTCAGTAAACTCTACAAAAACAGCTGAGAATGTTTCATTTCTTCCTAATATGTTTGCAGATATTATTATGATTCTGATTTAGGAGGTGCTGTTCAGAAATTATTCTACTTAAATCCAGTATAGGCCTATGACGAGAACCTGCTGCCTAGAAAGAAGTTTCTTGTAGCCAAGTGAGGTAGTTCATCTCACTGCCTTCCCCTGTGGATGGATGATTTTAACAGTCTTGTTTCTGAACTCTGTGGTCTCTACACTGTGAAGCTATGTAAGCATGTATTACAAAGTCAGTAACTAACTTACAGATAGGTAAAACCATCTACTTAAAATGGTAGTGCCACTGCAAATTTTGCCTTGCCTCTTCCTCCGCACTCTTGTACTACCAGTAGCTTCTTTGCACGAGAGAGTAAACCTAAGTGCCTGATACAAACCATAACAGCCTGTGAGGTGTGCTTCTGCAACCCTGATTGTCCTTTCCGAGTCATTTTAGGTCAGATGGTGGGACAGGAGTTACAGTGCTGTTTGTAGCTGTTGCTCTAGCACTACTCTATTCCTTTTTAGAAAACTTAGGTTAACAAAGCTGCTGTCACAGCATGTTTCCTGTGTTTGTAAACAGTTGCTTGATAGAACACGAGAGCTAAAACCTCCAGTTACTCAACAGTGATTTAAACTCATTGGAGTAAAAAAACCCTCCCTCAGCAGGCGTCTTGTGTTTGACTGCACCCTTTTTTCCGTTGTGGGGGGAACAGAAAAATTGTCCCGCCTACAAGCCAACATCCACGGACCCCTTACCTGGCGTAGACCCAACAGGCTAGAGTGGCTCACAGGCAACACAACATAAACATAACTGCGTAGCTTTGGAGCCACTTTGCAACTGGGTGTATTGCCACATTTACAGAATACCACACCCGAGCTCAGATACTCCCCAAGACACAAACTGGTACTGGCTTCAAGCTGGGGATGTCCTGCAGACACACAGGCAGAACTTCCTTGCTCAGGATATTGATGGAAGGGTGCAGTCTGGCTCCGTGCTTGTGTCACGCTGACTGTGCTAAAGCATCCCTCTCTGAATTGAATGGGAACAAAACCACCTGGTCAGATTGTACAGCAGGCAGCAAGGCACACCCCAGTAATCAAGTAAGAACTGTTCATTACAGGAATCTGCTGCACTCCTCTTTGAAGGATCTGCCGTATTAGAGCAAACCCCTATTTTCTCCACATGGCAGCTACCGTACTAATGCATATAGGCCACCAGTAGTTAATGTTCTCTGTTATGGCTTATTTAAAATATCAGTGCTCTAACATCCATGTCAGACTCTAAACAGGCTAGCTACCAGCTGGGATTTCAGCAGGGTCTGTGAAGCACATTAGATTGCAAGAATCAAAATTGAACATACCAGGATTTGTACTTGTTTCATCGATCAAGTTGAGTGTAACGGGAAGATAGTCATCAGAAAGCTAACATGTCACTGACAGACATCTAGCAGGCAACAGAAAGTAATGAATCTGTTCCCTTACTTTCCCTTTCACCTCTTCTGTCTAGATGAACAAAATCTGCATGGGAAGAATAACACACCTTGTCATGAAATCCTATGTAGGAACATATAGCTCTGTATATATGAGCTATACCTTAACGCAAACTCTTCTGTCCCATTAAAAAGATCCCTATAGTTAACTCATTGTCTTGATTGTAACAACTAAGAAAACATATTGATGGAAAATACTATTGAAATGTTGCTGTGGGTTTTCATATTCTGTAACTCATAGTTTTATCCCTGAAAACAAACTACTTGGAAAAGCAACAAATGGTGTTCAGCATTTGTTTTCAGAGTTACATTAAATACAAGTACCTGTTTGCACCCACAGAGAATGGGGAAAAGAAAGATTAAATGGGGAAAAAACTTAAATTCACTAGAATATGACGTAGAACACAAATACTTTTCCCAGAGTTTCATAATGATTTTTCTGGAGTAACAAAACTTTAACTTCCATCATCAAGACAAGCAGTAAGAGGAAGAGGTCTGAGTAAAAAAGTGTAAGAAATTAAGCATCTGGGAACTAGCCTTTGACAAGGCCTCGTCTCTAAAATGCGCACAGAATTTCAATAACTTTCCCAAGTTCTCACAATTGTATACAAGTGAAGGAAAGTAAGAGGAATAGTTTTATCAGTTCCTGTTTATATTGATCAAGAACACAAGACAAAAATACAACTAAGGCAAAACTTTTTTTTTTTTGGTAGAAAAATGAAGCAGTCTTATAACTAAGCAGTATTTTCTAGGTTTCTTCTGCAGCAGAACCTTAATCAAGCCTCATTAAACTGATAGTCTTACTCAGTGCATCTTGTTTTCAAGTAAAGCAAAAATAGCAAATGAGATTACAGGCGGCTATTTGGAATATTTCTTCTGACCACGGCACCTGAATGCCCATTAAAGGGAGATAACAGCCAGTGCTGCTTTCACTCACCCAATTCTGAAATTGTATCAACCATACCAAATCTTTTTCCAGCTGCCACCCCACTTGTTTCTTCACTTTGCACAATCTCAAATATCAGTGAAACTACTGCATTTTTGTCAGTTCCACATCTCAGCTCTTGGATGCTGCTGACACCTAGTTCAGAAATTGCTGTCCTAATCCAAATGATGTTAAATTATTGTACATTTGAAGGTCAGTACAACGTAAACATACATCTTCATGCTACACTTGCCCATTAGGCAAATGCAGTATTACAGTATTAATGTGACTTGCACTTAGGTAAAAGGAGAACTATATTTGTCTGCAAAGCAAGGGATCTTGAATAATATGAATTACACATACACAAGTTCCTTCTCATAGGTATATGCATTTTAAGCAATGAAATGGGTTTTAGCTTGTTCTTTGTACAGGACACTTGCTACATGCCCTAATAGTCAGTTATCTGAAAAAACACCTGAACAAAACTGCATAATAGTGCTTTAACATTCATTTGTTAAAATCCAAAACAGCCTTACAGTAGCTGTTAGGTAGTTACCAGTCTCTTCCAAAGACATGCAATAATAAAGAAAAAAAAAATCTATCCTTAAGCAGCGTCTGAGAAAACAACTTAATGTAACTGCCACTTAGTGGCAGCAATCATTTAGGCATTTTTGGTATCGATACATCTCTTTATCATATAATTCATACATTAATCAACAAAAATGCAGGCCCCAATCCAGCAAATACTTGTGTGTGTGCAAATCTTTTTCTTCCACGTGGAATATTTCAAGTTAAGACTCATCAGATGAGCAAAGTTAAGAACTTGCATAAATCTTTACAGGAGTGGAATTCTTAGTGCTTTAAATTTTAACTATTATTTCATACGACTAAGATCAAATTCTAGACTTAGAGAACATAGGAAACACTCCTACAAAGAATAGTTATGTTGCTTTAAGATAAATGTTTTCAAATCTAACAGAAGCCTTTAGAAATGTGTGTGTCTTCTCTCTGAACACGTTCCTACATGGGAATAATGTGGGTCCAGTCTTATTGCCCTAGCTCCTGGCTACTGCATGAGGAATCAGTAAAGTGCTTATCACAAATTCCACAATTGTGGCATAAAATCAAATTTAAGTAGCTTTGGAATGTTTTCAGATATATAAACTATGAATTAAGGGCTGATGTCTGATCCTCAGCATGTTTCATGGAATCAATAACAAATATTATGTTTTTCATTTGAAGATAAATTGGAATTCTGCTAGGACTAGGTATATTTCACCTTTGTCCCAGTGAAGTCATCTTCTACCTCCAGCGGAAAAGCTTAACTGGATTTAATTTCAATGTAAATGTTCATGCTTGACCAAAACTTGATGCTCATGCAATTTCACAAGCACCAGCATTCAATGTAACAGTTAGCTTTGTTTAATCAAACATGAAGCACCAGTAGTTTACAGTATATCCACTCTGAATTGTGTTCATAATTTGCTCCCAAATGCACCATAATCCTGAGTGGTCTTGCTTGCCCTTCAATCCTTCCTTTGATGTGTTTCATTCCTCTCAAATAAAGTATCTTTGATATTAGCTTTGATATAAATTGTATTGATCTTTGTGGCATCTTCTCATTAACATACTTCTGAATATTTAAACCACTAAAACTTTATCTTTAGATACATACATATATATTTTAAATGTTTTGCTAGCTTTCAGATAATTAATCTATGAGAATTGGCTTAGACTGTATGCTCTCTGTAGAGAACTTCTGTATGCTCCTCATACAAAAACAAATGATGGTTTAAAATATTTAGCCATGTGTTTGGATGATTTTTTTTTAAAGGCTTCGGTGTTGCTTGTATTTATCTTCCAGTCAGCTACAGGATAATAGCAACAGCAAACACATTGACAATGCAGTTCATTGTTCGGTTTTCCCATCTCACTGTGCAGGCTCCTAGAAGAGATTATTACAAAGTAAAAATAGAATTCCAGTGTCTACATTCACTTTATTGCAGTGTAAATTATGTCAAATTAGTATGAATAATTCAGCTGTGATTTAAGTACTATTATGTCACCTTGGCTATAAATAGACTCCATGCTGCAAAACATTTTCAGTAACTTGTACATTGCTTACTACCTAACATGAGCCTTTAAAACTTAAGACAGTTTCCAGGAAAAGACAATTTCAGTCTCTTTTTAAAAGCTGGACTAGCAAAAATCCTTGAAAATCTCATACTGAAACTGGCAAGATAACCAGACAAGAAATCAGAAAAAAGACTGGATCAAATACATTCTAGTATAATTACTTTCTGTAACTTTTCCTCTTCTATTGTATCACTGCCTTACAAGCAAAGGAAACATGAAGATTAAACTGTACTTGTTTACATAACTTTATTTTATTTTTTTTTTCTTAACATTAGTTGACTTTCTGATGCCATTTCTATTTCAAAGTTAAATCTTGGTGCCCTCTTCTAAAAAGATCTTTCTGAGTCTCTGACAGACATAAGATTATTTTAATCTTGTTCCCCTGTGATACTCTGAACCTGGGAAAAAATGCATAGACTAATTTGGAAGCAATAAAACACATCTAAAGCCTGGGTGATAGTTAAGCAACTGAAACACATACCATTGGTCAAACTATTTCTATTTTTTACCAAGTTCTGTTCTCCTCCAAAGGAGCACTGTCTCCTACAGCAGACAGGCAGATGTTTAGGACTACCCACTTGCATTTACTGCGGGTAACATTTTACTGTCTCTTCAACTGATCTATGGTTATTGATGAGGATTAAATGTTTTGACTCTCGTTTCAGAATGAAGGTGTTGCTACTCCTGGTTCTCAAACTTTACAAAGCAATTGCTCTTAATGCAGGCACTGACTGCTAACAAAATACTTCTGCTGTGCTTGTAAACAGTATCTAATCCTGGAAGCTACTGCTTCTACGATCACTCTTGAAAAAGCGTTCAACCTCACTATTACAGCTGAACAATAATTAACATTTCTTTTACTACAAATTTTTAATTTGAGTGAGGAAACTTACCATCAGTTGTGGTATCCCAGAAGCATGAGCTTGCTGTGTGAAGACCAGCTCCACTCCTCTGCATCACTGCACAGGTTACTGCAAGATATAGTCATAAAATCAAGGAGTTAATTATTAAAGCAGAACAGGTGAATCATTCAGTACTTCTGAACTCAAGCCTGCATTATGTTTTCAAATGGCTGGCAGGTGGCTTTCAGTTAAGTCAACACCTTTTTTGACAACCCCCTCGCCCCCAGCATTTTCCTTAAGAACTTGGTATTCACTTCATGATTATTCTTACTTGCACAAAGACAACGGCTGTAACAAAATGCTTGCTAATAGGATTATGGGTTTTATCTTTTAAACTACTTAGATATGGCTTGTGTCATGTGCACCTCAGAAGGGGATTACAGGTGCTGTCCTCACAGGTACAGCAGAAGTCACAGCTGATGAGTGCTGTTTCCGAGAAGTACTGTTTGACTGTTCTCTGAAACCACCACACTCTGGTAACATGCAGCATTTCTAGACTGACCTGCAGCACTCATATAACCTGTGATAACCTGAATCCAAGACTTTCAAAACAGAACAGAGTGCAAACACTAGCTATTACATTAACACTCCACAAAATGACCAAAATGGGTTAAACTTTTACTTAGTTCCATTTCCCTTCCTCAGATATGCCTATAAATATCATGGGACGTGGTTTAACATACAGGACTAAAGTCTTTCAAATGTCTGTATTTATAGTAAGGTTAATTCTACTGAAGATTCTATTTAAGATAAGCAATTCTTTCCTGAACTGATACCAAAAAAGTTGATATAATTGTTTTGGGGTTGCTTAACAGTCAGGAAAGATTGTGTAACGTGTCATCTTGTGTGCTAAGTGTTGCTAGCATGCTTAGCTCAGGTGAAACTGCCAAGGTTTTACCACAGGTATTACTAAAAATTTACATAACCGAAGAGTTCAGGTACCTACTCTGCTTTGTTTACAGTTTAAAACTTTCTACTGAGTATTGCACTGCATTCAAAGGAACCTTTCAGCAATTACTCACTGTGATTATATGTGGTAAAAGTATGACTGCTTGTACTTACCAATGTACTTATATGTTTTTCCGAGTTTTACCAGATGTGTTAGTGACTGTTCTACTATAGCAGCAGTCCACTGGTTGACTTTGTTGTGATTATAATCTGTCTTGCCTAAAACATTTTCTATGCACTAAAATAGAGAATTAAAAAAAATAGTTTCAGTAAACACACTTCAAAATGTAGAAGTTTAAAATGTCTCACATAATCCGAGGAATTTTATCTGGCAATTTGATTCCTTTAAATCACTTGAGTTTATCAAGTATCAGTAGCTGAACAGGAAATAAAATGAGCCTTCTCATAAGCTTATTTTTAGTACGTACTTGCTACATTATTACATGGAGAAAAATGAGGCTCTGACTGAACATTTCTGGTAGGAAAGACCTTAGCCATATGCTTTAAGTACCAAGTTAAGTGAACGGATCTATTCACCAGTGAAGACACTAACACATGCCACTGCTCCTAATGACTGCCTACTCCAGCTTGGCTTTCAGAAGCTACTGTAATGGAATCATACTACTCAAATCAATAACGTCAGCTTGGGCTGGCCAACCTCTCAGAGCCTGCAAGCAATATACTAAAATCCTCAGAGCCAGAGCAACAATAGTGAAATGTATACCCCAGCTCAAAAGATGAGGAAGATATGAGAGAGTGAAGCATCCTATTTTGCAGCACAAGAAACACCTGAACTGCTTGAAAATTGCATGTTCTCCCACAGCTACAGATTGGCCAACTCTTGCTTAAACTTAAAGTGATTGAACTGTAACCCTTCTCTGTAACTGTAACTCTTAAACTGCATTCTCTACTACTAACAAATTCACAATTATGTGCTGACGGATACTGCTCTAAAATTGAGAAATCTGGTTGAAAAACATACACCTGGAAAAGGTAAGCAAAATAGAACTATGTTCTCCTCTGATTTAGTAAGATGAATCCTACACACTAACCATCTGCTAACAGGCTGTGTAAGAGACTTGTGCCCCAGATCTTAAAAAGTCCAATTAGTTCTGAAGACAGTGTATGAAGCTGGACAAAGGACTCAATGGAAATAAATATTCACAAAACAGAAGAGGGACAAAAAGATCCCTTGGACATTTTGGTCCTTTTAGAAATGAACCCAGTGCCAGAGCTCCTTGGCTCTGGTTAAGCTTTCAATCAGAGGCAGAAACACCTGGCTTTATTCCCAGCGTCTGGAGACTCTGTCATGCCGTATGTGGCCTTTCACGGCAGGGACAGTTACATAAGGGGCTGAATTATCGTTTATCTGACATCCAAGAGCTTGCTGCTGTGCATCAGAACAGTTGTAAAGGTGCAGCCCTTCCCCTTCCTGACAGGGCACGTGGGAAGGGAATCATAGAGCCCCTCTAGGAATTCCTTTCTCAGAACGGTATTTCTCTGCAAAACATGACAGCATGCTGTATGCAGCCAGCTCTTCATTAATCCCTTTCCAGTTACTAGGTATTTAATTTAGACCGTCCGGCTACTCACTTTCAACCTGATCTTTTTGTTGAATTTTTTTTTTTTCAAAAGCACCGCTAGAATAATGAGCTTATGTAGTGCAACCTTGTGCTCAAGCCAAGGCTAACTTCCAAGTTTGATCACGTCGCTCAAGGTCTTGTCCAGTCAAGTTTTAAAAATATTTAAGGATGAAGACTCCACAAGCTCTTCCTGCAACCTCTCTAGTGATTAGCTAGTCTCTAGCTGGATCAAAGAGGAAAAAAAAATGAATCAGAGTGAACTTCTCTTGCAACTTGTGACTGCTGGCCCTCACCTTTCCACTGTAATGTGAATTCTGGTACTCTCTTCTCCCATCTACCTTCCCTTTAGGTAGCTGAAGAGAGATCAGATGAGGCTTAAAGCAGCTCCAAATGAAACTCAGTCTTTATTTGATACAAACAATACTTTCATGTAAGACTGAATTTATCTGGGAAGGTCAATGAAAGTAACAACTTTCACTACAGTGCAAGATAAGGTCAATAATTTCTTTGAAATACAGCTTCTAGCTAAAACCTACCTCCTTAACTATGTTGTGGGCCTCATCAGCATTGAAGATCATCTGTAATAAAAATTAATTATTATTATATCTGATAGAACAGAAAAGGAATAATGCAGTTTTACTCTAACATGTAAGAATCAGGCCCCATGTCTGGTTATTCACACTGTGTAGTCTCTTAGTATAATTCTAAAATTACTTTTTTCCCCAGCACCATACAGATGTTAATCAGTATCATTTTGGTTGTCACATTTGAGTGGCTCCCTGGGCCTCAGTGAGCTTGGAAACAGTCTCAATTTACACTTTCTGTAAAGATTAAATTTCACCACTGTCTATGCTCGTCATGTTCTCTAAGCCAAAAAGCTAAATGGCAATTTTTTTTCCTCTGAGCCCTAATCTGGGATTTACTGGAGTCACGGATTTACTAACCCGTGCGTTACACCTTCCTGCCAAATGGCAACACCAGGTTTTGCAACCGTGGTATCAAAAAGACTGGCTTCCACAGTCATTAGTTTACCCAAATAACTTTCTCAAGTGCAGAAAAAGCCTGCCAGTTTTAATGCCTCCTGTTTTCTCCCCGTTCCTACTCATCAGAAGTAGCTTGGCTTCTAAAAGAAATATGGCATGTGCCATGGTGCCGACTGCCTCCTCGTAACTGTGGATTTCAAGCACCTGGGCATGGACAGAAACCTCGAGGGCAGTATGTTTCTATGAGGGTGTTTTGATTTTTTTTTTAAACGCAAACTAGTGGCTAGGGACCCGAAGTAAGGCTCCCTGGGGAGGGAAAGGCTCCTCAGTCCCGGCTGGCAGGCAGCGGCCTGCAGCGCAGACCGGGCCCAGCACTCGCTGCTTTTCCAGGGGTGATACAAGAAAGATGGCCGCAGCCCGGCAGCACCCCGCGGGCGGCAGCACCCCGCGCCGCCTCCGCTCCCCCGGCAGGCGCGCTCAGCCCCCGGCAGGCGCGCTGAGCCCCGGCCGGCCGGGCCGCTGGCAGCAGGAGGCCGCGGCGGGCAGAGGGCAGCGCCGAGCGCGCCCGCCCGGCACGGGGGCGCCCCAAGGCGCACGGCCCGCCCGCACCGCCGGCAGCCTGCCCGCCCAGGGCAGGGGCTACGGCCCCGCCAGCGACGCCCGCCCCCCGCCGGGCTCTCGGCCGGGCTCCTCCGGCGCGGGGGGCAGCGCGGGCCCGGGGGTGGCTGGCGGAGGGCCCCGCACCGCGCCCGGGCACAGCCCGCAGCCGCGTCGGAGGGTGCCGGCCCCTACCTCGTCGTTGTGCGGGTGAAACTCCTCCATGGCCCCGGCGCGGGCGGCGGCTGTTCCGGCGGCGGCGGCGTCGTCCCTGAGTCCTGCGCGGCTCCGCCTCCGCCGGGCCGGGCCGGGCTGGGCTTGGCCGGGCGGGGCCTCCTGCGGCAGCGGCCGGCCCGCAGCGCGGGGGAACGGGCCGCCTTGCAGGCGCCCGCTGCGGGGCGAAGAGGCCGGGTCTCCGCGGGCCGGCCGGTCCCCGGGGCCAGCCGTGCCGTGCCGGGGAGCAGAGGCGCGGCCGCCGGCCCGTGGTGTACAGCCAGGCCGGCAGAGACCCCCGGCAGGCGCTCGGGCTGGCGGGGCGGCCCTGGCTCCTGCTCCGTGGCCTCTGCCAGCTCTCGGCAGCGCCGGGCGACCCCGCAGCAGGTACTGTGCCCTGGTGGTCACAGTCCCGCGTACGAATACGTATCTGTAGTTGTATTGCTGTACATGTGCCCCTTGCTGCACACACCGAACTGCACAGGAGCGGCTCCTACACAGAACCCCTGCCCCCACACACACCCCGCTGCCTTTTTTCCCCTCTGTTTCTGAATGGTTCTGTGCCACTAACCGGACACAAAGTTGCCGTTCGATTTTTGAGAATGGCAAATCGCGATTTCAGGTTCTTTTTAATTCCACTTTATTATGAAGAATTGATCCTGAGTTTTATTTGACTCGGTACATCGATACACACAAATACATCACGTCTTTCCTCTCCACGAAGTTGCCCAGGAAACAGGAAAGACACCCAGTGCAAAACAGTGCGGAACTGTCAGACAGTGCGGGCTGTGGTTGTTGTTGGGTTTTTTAAAATTATTATTATTTTGGGGGAAGGTCTTGCATAGATTTCTCCCCTGTGATACCTGGTATTTCTACACCAGATGGAGCACAAGGAGAGGACTGAGGCTGCCCCGCTTGTTCCATGTTGGCGGTGTCTGTTGGACAGCCAGCTGCTTGCCGCACCGTGTTGTCTCCATTGCACACTCACTGGAAACAATCTGAAAAACATGGAATTGCGGGAGGAAGCAAAGCCGAACATTTTGATACTGCCTTGCCCTCAAATTAGCTTTCACATTTAATATTTGCTAATGGCTATAGTAGAAGACTGAACGCAAAGACTGAATCTCTTTAAGAGCAGACACTTTATGAGCAAGCACAGATGGATGTAGTTGTAAGGAAACACATGAAACAAAATCTCCTTCAGTACAATTTTTTTCTGGTGTGACCTCTGCAGTATTTTCGGAGGCTAAGCTAAGGTTAAAATTGCATGTTTATTTTTAAAGAAACAAAAACTACTGGAAGCATGTGTTGTATATGTATTGGCAAGCTGTAGACAAAGCTAACAGTGCTAAAATAACTTACTCATGGGTCCTGTGCATTTTTTTATGCTATTTTCAGAGACCATGCATCTTTACATCTGTATCTTTGGATGCAGTATAATATCGAATGAAAGCAGTTTCTAGACTATTTTTCATTTCTGATTAGAAATGTTCAAATAAATACATTCTTTGAAATATCAGCAACACTCAGTGAATTCCATGGAAAATAGACAGGATTCCTGAATAACACCGATGAGTGTGTGTGTGTGTGTGTGTGTGTGTAGGTCCTAATGCAAAAAAAATTACCTATCCTTCCTCCTCCGCTACCTTTACAGATAGAAGGGTAGCAGGAGATCTGAGGAAATTCAGAGACCATCAGGCTCAGCTCAACATCCAGAGAGGCATTAGAAAAATAACAAAACAAACCAATATTAATCCAGGAAGTGTTTACAAATAAACACCCAACATCACCCATGAACACCCAACACAGATGTGTCAAGAGTATATGTCAAATAATCTGATTTTATTCTTTGGTAGGACAGCTGGTTTAATGGATGAAGAGGAAATAAATAAGGGGGATGTTATTTGTAGTAATTTTGTCTTTTTATGCTCTTCCATATAAGAACATTTCATCTAGGGAAAAAGTAACCAGTCATTCCTAATAAAGAGTTATCGAAGTAGGAGGAATAAACACAAGAAGATGGGTGGTTTTTTGCCCCAGGAGCAATAAGTTTTAGTTGCAATAACTGGAATCATGGAATAGAAATGGTGCTTATAAAAGGTTTATAATGACAGCATGTTGAAAGAAGTTACAAGCACATGGAATGACAGGATCAAAATTTTTAATATTGAATAAGTTGGAGAAAACAACAAGAGAAATTTCATTAAAAAGATAAAGTACTCTCTGTACAACCAGGACATCAAATACACAAATACTAAATGGGGACTAATTGTGTAGGCAGTAGTCCTGCAGAAAAAAATACGGAATTACAATAAATAGGAGCCCAAGTATGATGTTATAAATAACTAAATGTATCAAAGAATACCGTGAAGCACACAGAAGGCAATTGTTTTGCTTGATGTTGATCAGGCATTGAATGTAACTCTCAGCCCAGCGTGATGGCGGGACACAGACAGAACAGTAATTCTTCCTGAAGACAAGAAGACTGAAAAGGAAGCTTAGAAAATGTCATTGGTGAAGGAACTGCATTTGTTTTATATCCCTTCCCAGTCTTCCTCGTAGATGTCTTTGACTGCATAGCGATTTACTGAAAAAGGTGATTAATGGGACAACGATGAAACTAGGACAAGAACTAATGGCTTTAATTTGAACTCAGGGAGATTTATGTTAAATATTAGGAAAAACAGAATCCAAGTATAAGAGTAATAAAGCACTGAAGCAGACCTGGTTTTGGAATCACCTCCGCTGGATCAATAACACATTAGATGAGACAACATGCAGCAGGCAGCTAGCTAGCCTTTAGAGAGGAGGAGGTATTAAATCATCTTTTGAGATAGTTTCAGACTTAGATTTATTCAACTTTCACAACTATTGACTGGATATTTTCCTTTCTTTCCTAACAGATTCACTTTTTATCTAATGTCAGTAACCAAAATCACTAATATTTTAATTTTTTTTCCTGAGAATGACTAATGCTTTCACTGATTTCATAAGAGCAATATAAATTGTAACAAGGAGCCAGCACATTTCTTTTCAAAGGGAGTTAACTGATAACATTGCTTAATTCTTTATTACACTACTGCAACTTGTAAACTGAAAAATGCAAATGGGTTGGCAGCATAATTAGTTCTACAAACTGTAATAGGACATGCGAAAAGTGCTGGAAGAAGTGGCTCAGAAACACAATTCTAAATCTGAAAGAGCTGTAGGCTTTCATCTTTCAAATGCAGAACAAGAGCTCCTAAAAAGAGAGAGAGAATAAACAGAGCAGCTCAAATAACTTGTTGATTAAAAAGCAAATATTTGAAGAGGATTTGGTATATTGGAGAGGTGGCAGTCTGCACAGGCTGTGCAGATCCTCCATTGCTTGAGCACAGCCAGTGAAAAAATGTGAATACTAATACAGCTAAAATAGTATGCCTCCTGCCTCAATTTTTCCTTTAAATTGTTGTAAACATTTTAAACCTTCACATCAACCTTAAACTGCTGAATACGAAATCAGTAGAATTCTAGTATTTAATTTTTCTGACTTAGCTCCTAAGCCACATATGGCTGGATGTTGGAGGAAGGATCAGCATGTGCTGCTCTTGTTCTTGCTCTTTTCCTACACACTCACTGCTCAGTACCACAGGGAACAGAGTGGTAGATTAGATGGACTTTGGGCTAATCAATATGGCAGCTTTTGTGTTGGCCAGATCAGGGATGCTTGGCCCTAGCAGACATTTTAATGATTTGCTTCTCTGAATTATTTTTTTTTCCCAGGAATTGTTTTTGTGTTAACTGCAGCGACTTGCTAGACCTTCCTTGAAGAGCTGAATGCCCTCAAACAATTGTTGAAAAAATTCTTAGTGAATTGTCAGAGACATCACTATTTCCATAGCTACAAATGTCCTGCCAAAGCCAATTCTGTATTTTTGGAATCAACAGGGTACTGGGAAAGCACATTGTGATCATGAGTGAGAACAGGAGTACAGCACGGAACCTGTGCAAGCGGCTCAGCCCAGCCCTGTGGAGCAAAGTGTGGAGCTGGAACTGCTGCTACCACATCTGCAGGGTGCTGCCTTCGGCCTGTTCGGCTGCTGGGAGCAGGGCGTCTGTTCAGGCCTGAGCTGGAATGGCTGTATTGCAAGCCCAGGCTGTATTGCAAGTTCCTTAGAAGCTGATGTGATTTGTCAGATGAGCTTTGTGATACGACAATGTACACAGTCAACTTTAGGGTTAATCTTGCCCAGCTGTCACAGTTAAACGCCCTATTTATTGTCTGTAGTAAGTGTTTAAAATGTACATCAAGGTAAAGTAAGTTCCCAGTGCTAGCAAGCTTGCATAGCACCCACTCTAGTGGCTTACCCACTTAAATGATCCAAAATATTACCGTTAGTGTTATGATATATGAAAAATGAATAAATAGGAAGTTTTAATACTTTTTCCTCTATTTTACAATAGTGAAACTTGTATTAGTATTGCTTGGATTTTTATAATGTTATTTTCTGTAATCATAGCTTACACAATGTGTTTGAAATCAGAATGAAGCGACAATATTTTACTTGAGTTAGCTATCTCTTCTAACTACACAGAATTTCCTGATGCTACATATATTTAAAACGTGCAACAAAGTCATAACTGGTAAAAGCAAATGATCTAATGAAATCTCTTCAAAGGAACAAATCAAAAGCACATTCTTACTTGCACTACGCATTAAGTGGTGCTTTGATTTATGTGTCATTTGCCTTTGAAAGTACAGTACTATGAGCTTTAAAAGGAATAAGAATGAATTCCTTTCTTAATGTGTTGATTTGCAAAATGTTCTATTTTTTATATTATTTCATGATACTGCTTCTAGTTGTTTAGGAGTTTCAGTTGCAAGACTCCACTTAATTACTGAGAATGCTTCCAAAACTTCAGCTATTTGGTCAAAAACTGTCTATGTAACTTGCTATTTCATCTTGAAATTTTTTTGGAAGATTGATGAAAAACTGGCTAGGATATTTCCTAAAATGAAGCTAAGGAAAAAAATGTTATTTTCATCACAGTAAAAAGACAGACAATTTTTACAGCATTTTATTTTTAAAAAGTCTAGCACCTTTAGAGGTAAAAAAAAGCAAACCCAAACTTATTTGGCAAGGAGGTAATCCAAAGAGCAAATGTTGGAGGAGTTTTATGAACTCACCCAAGCAAGTCCAATTATAAATCTCTGAAAAACTGTCTGCACATTTTTAGAGTAAGTTTGTTCAAGGTCACCATCATTACTTAAAAATTCTGTTTGTACTGAATACGCTCCTGGTCTATGCTCTACCCACTAGCTACATGAACATAACAAGGCTTTGCATTCAGCTGCAGCTTCTGAAGGCCATTAAGGCTATGTCTGTTACGGGAATGCTTTCTGCTTTCCAGGTACTGATGTGTAGTTGGGTGGCATCCTTATTTCATCTTGGGAATAAGTGTATTACATAACTTCATTCCCCTTCCCATGCTCAGATCCCCTGCCTCCCAGCATCCTGGGCATACTGCCCAGGCAAAACTGTGGCACTGATAAACAGAGCAATGGTCTGCACAGTTGGTGGACGAGGACCCCTGTAACGTGCTGCAACATATCAACGGGTAGCTGCAGATGAGTCTGTGGCAGTTAGTACTACAAAAGAACACTTAAACCTCCTCTTTTCTCAAGCACCCCTGCCAACTCTTGCATGTTCAGGCAACCAGAGGGGTGCGACCTCACTGGCTTAAACAGAAAAGCCATCATCAGAGAAAGAGGATTGAGGGACAGTGTTACATCTGAAGATGGTGTGGACAGGATAGGCTGAGACAGACAGACAGACAAGAAGGGAGAAAAAGCATGGTAGGTAGGGGACAAGAAGGTGACAGCCAGCATGGAGCATTTCAGAACACAAAGCCCAGCATATCTGAATTTCAAATCAAATAGCTTAGAATCCCACTGGCAAAATCAAAGATACTCTAGCATAGAAAAAATGTCACATGCCTTCTTGCAACCCAAGGGTTAAGTGTCTTAGAAAGGCTATTACAAACGAATGCTGCAGCCATTCTAATATAGCAAATCAGAAGCATTATTCCTATGCAACACGGCTGTTCAAACAGAAAGTACAGAGCTGGAAGGGGAGCAGAGGGCTTGCCTCTTTCACTTCCTAAGCTTTGAAACTTGTCCTAGCATGGAGCAGACAGAACAGTGTCATGTCCTTGTGTCCAGGCAACTGTGCAAACATATTTCACTTGGGATAAAAGCTGATAGACATTTTTTATTTCTATTTCATGGGAAATGCTGACATTTCAGACCTTATAGTTTTAGCAGAAATTAAAATTTCAAAATGAAATGCAGTTTGTGGGCACTGGTCACCTGCTTACTGAAGCAATATATTTGTTGTGGCTCTCATAAGGGGACAAAACGATCCACGATGAAAACAACTTCCACTGGTCCATACCACTCATACATGCTGGAGCTAGCAGATAACTACTACCGACAAGTTTTTCTGGCAATCAAGAAGAAAAAGTGTTTGATGAAGATAAGAAGAGGCACTAACAAAATGTAGAATGAGACTGACTGAAGAACTGAATGCTGCTGTGCATGGCAGTAATTCATCAGTACAATGAAATAGCCCAGGAGAAGCTATTACCTGTCCTGAAGGATGTCTGCAGGATTTTCATCTTCATAAAACCTTGTGTTTGACACCAAACATAAGAAAAGTCAGTGACATATCTAATATCTCTAGTTTTGAAATGTAAATGTTAGCTTCTAAGGAAGAGATACGATGAGGTTTTAGGCTTGTTGATGATATTGATGGGTGGTCCTTGAGAACAGTTCTCTCCTGGCTGCCTTTAAGAAATAGATAAACTCTTACCTAGAGAGAGAACAGCACGCTTACGGCTTAACACAGGGATCTGACTTCTTCGTGTTTTGTTTCCTTCTGTGCTGGCATAGAGGTCTGAAATAATGCCACAAACCTTCTGTACTGGGTTTACATGGTATAGTGCTGGCAGCGGTTGGGGCGCTGCAGGGGTGGCCTCTGTGAGGAAACACCAGGAGCTGCCCCCATGTCAGCCACAGCTGGTTCCAGCTTGCTCAAAACCAGATCTGCTGCTGCCCAAAGCTGGGCCCATCGGCCTGGCTGGCGGTGCCTCTGATAAAGCATTTAAGAAAGGGTAAAAAACCACAGTGCAGGAGCTGTGAGAGAGGAGTGAGGAAAAGTGTGAGAGAAACAGCTCTGCAGGCACCCAGGTCAGTGCAGAAGGAGGGGCAGGAGGTGCTCCAGGTGCCAGAGCAGAGATTTCCCCACAGCCCATGGTGAAAACCATGGTGACACAGGTTTTCCCCCTGCAGCCCATGGAGGACCCCGTGCAGGAGCAGGTGGACATACCCTGAAGGAAGCTGCAGCCCATGGAGAGCTCATACAGGCGCAGGATCCTGGCAGGGGCTGTGGCAGGGGAGAGGTGCCCATGCAGGAGCACTCTGTTCATGAAGGACTGTACCCGCTGCGAAAGAACCCGCACTGGAGTATTTCCTAAAGAACCACAGCCTTTGGGAAGAACCGATATTGAAGAAGTTCATGAAGGTTGTGTCCCATGGGAGGGACCCCACACTGGAGCTGGGGAAAAGAGTGAGAAGGAAGGAAGGAGTGGTGGAGAGCAGCTGTTAGGGACTGACCACAGCCTCCGTTCCTCATCCATCTGCAACGCTCAGTGGGGAGGTAGAAGAGTCAGGAGCTAAGGAGTGTAGATGAGCCTGGGAAGAAGAGAGGGCTGGAGGGAAGGTGTTTTTATTTTTGTCCTTGTTTTTCACCATCCTACTCTATTTTTAACTGTCAATAGATAAAATTAATTTTCTCCAAGTGGAATCTGTTTTGCCCATGACAGTAATTGCAAAGTGATCACCTTGTCTTTATCTTGACCCACAAGCTTTTCTATCCTGTTTTCTTCCCCTGCCTTGAGGAGTGATGGAGCTGCTGGGTAGGCATCTGGCAGCCAGCCAGGGTCAGCCAGCACACCTTCCACCAACAGATTACAGCTCCCTGTGTACATCGGAAAGCAACATTTTCTCCAAACCGCTAGCTGTTCTCTAAGTGTTACAGAATAACTGTCAGTGTGGTTTTATTCAGTAATAATCGGCAATTAGAGACACAAAAAAGAATATCAACTTTCTTAGAGCATGAAAGGAAGACGCATGTGCTGTTTATCATTTGTTCCACTTCAGTCATTTTTCTAATGATTTTATAAATACAAACCAGGAACAGCAGGAACAGCTAAAGAGCAGAATGCTGAAGTAAAAACCTAGCACAGATGATATGACTAGGCATTCTCCATCCTATGGCTTGTTTTCTTCTGCTGTAAGTGATGCCTATGTTCCAGTAATATAAGGAAATGAGAATATATCTAACCAGTCAAAGGCAATGGACACTGTATTTAGGATGTATTACTAACTTTTTATATCTATCACTCTGTATCAACATCTCTTGGACCAATCCTACCTGTAACTGGATTTAGAAATTCAATGTGTAATTGTGTGTGTGAGTGGAAAAGACTTGGTTTCCCAAGTAGATCAAATGAGCATTACAGAATATATTTTACTTTTCCATTAGCAAAACAGCATGACAGGCAACTTAGCAGGAACTGCTAGTGATCACAATTTAAAAATAAATACCTTAAAGCAAAAAAATCCCATGAGTTTATTCACGTTTGGGTTTTTTTGTTTTTTTGTTTTTTTGTTTTTTAAATGAGAAATTGGCTGGGTTCAGTTTAGAATGGTTCCAGATCTATTTCTTCAAAATGTATTGAATTACTTCCTCCTACAAATCCAAATTCACCACAGATGGTTCATGAACAGTGTGTGATCCTATATTGAAATTCTCAGTTGCTGTTTGGTTTACTTAGGTACATGGGTAACCTTTGAAGTCAGAGAAACACAAATAGATAAAGTCTTAATGAGGCTATTCGTAACACTATGAAGGCTCAGAAATTTGAATGATTTCTGAGAGGACTGTTTTGTTTGTCAAGATTTGGAAATGTGTGGTAAAGAAAATTACCTTCGGTAAGCTTATAGTGTAAACATGAAAGTCTACCAAAACTGCCTGTTCACCTGTTTCTAACTCTTCATTTGCTCCTGTTAAATGATCTTAAATAATATCTAAAAATGCACAGAAATAGTGTTGTTTTAAATGCTATTCAAGCAGTCATCATAATGCTGTTGTAGGATTACAAATTACAAGAGCTTCTGTCCAGAAACTCCTACAGCATTCATGTTTGAAGATGACAGGTTTTATATGTATAAACATCTAAGTAAAAACAAGAACTGTTTTTAAAATTATTTGTTTAAAAACATCTAGCCTATGAATTTTGTTATTGTGCACTATGCATAAAAACATCTTAATCTCAGTCTTCTATAATTTAGAAATGCTGCAGTATCAGCTACTAAAAGCAGGCATGCTGCTATCCTTTTCTTGAATGCAAGACCTTAATTGCATGAAAGTTAAATAAAACATGTGGTTCTTTACCATGACCAGAGCACTTGTCTTTAAAGCTATTATTTGATTTACTGAGATGAAAATAACCATTATAGGACTGGGATGCATACCTGTCATTGTTCTTAATACAGCAGATATAAAATGCCATACCACTAGACACGGAATTAAAAAGTGACAAGAATGTTACATGAATGCATTTACATTTTGGTGATTATTTTTTTCTTTTTGTTTGGGAAAAAAAACCAAACACACATAATTTTTAAGGTGGAGCAAACACCACAGACAGCCAACCTGATGTGAAGGCTCAGAGCCAGCATATGGAGTGGTCCAGCCCCTCTCCCCTCAATTTCCTCCCTCAGCAGCACAATGCTGCTTTCCCTGGCAGAGGCTCTGGTCCCCCACTGACTCCTCACCCTGGGAACAGGCTCACTAAATCAGCAGCCCCAAAAACTGAGTAACTTTCTGCTGGTTTTCTGCACTGGCTTGCTAAGAGGTCAGACAGACAGCAGAGCAAGGGAGAACATCATCGAAGAAAACTGGTAGTAAATAGTGGATTTCACCTTTAAATGGCTGTAAAACATTGGAGTAACAGCCTTTTAACCAAACATGAGCTTATTTCCCCCAGGTATCAAAATAGTTTTTTAAAATAATCCTTTTGTATAGTAATTTTTTATCTGTACCTGTACTAGGAGGTACTGTTAGGCAGCAAAAAATCCTAATCATTCTTGCCTGTCACAGTCCTGCTTTAAGGCTAAAAGCTAAAAGGGAAGAGAAACTGAACATCCCTTTTTGTCATTCTGGCTGAAAGAATTAAAAATATTGTCCAAACTGCTTTCCAACATTCCATAGAAAAGCATGAATATAAGCTAATTTTTTGGACTGATGGGCTTCTCTGAACTGGAAACACAAGGACTAGCAGTTGCCTTAATATGCTAAGGGAGAGTCAGCCAGCAAGGAGATGTGATTGTACCCTAAGGGCTCTAAGAAGTAGAGTGTACATTGGAAGATGTGCTTTCTACAAAGACAAAACTGGTTGTCTGCATAGAAACCGCCTACAGAAGGTAGGTATATACGATCTTTCTATAGGGTTCAAGGCAACACAGTTGGGCTGTGTTCGAAAGTCATTTAAACCACATTGAAGAAACACTTCATTCGAGATGACAGCTTTTCTCTTTGCACAAAACATCTCATAAGATTACAACTTGAACAACAGCACTGAGCAAAGCATAACGCAAATGAAAGAAAGACAAATTAGTGACTCTTGCCACATCATTGAGTATTCCAATGGGAGAAGAATTCTTTTATAAAATAAATGGAAGTATTTTTGCTGTGAAGATATTTTTCCAAACCCTCTTTCAAATGCAGAATGCAGCTTCCCACTTCCTAAGCACTGTTTCTTGTCAAGGATAAGTGGAATCAGTTTATTTGAGATAAATACCCCTTCATTTTCTGACCAGAATGGAAAACTTTGGTGTATAAAACCTGCTTTAAATGTTTGATGTTGGTTTTAACAAATATCTTTGCTTGCAGCAGAATACTTCCATCAATGAAAGAAAAATTTGAGGGTCAATGCTTTGGTACACTGTTAATCCAGTGTGTGAACCCTGTAGTTTTATAAACTCATTTTCTAGTTGGCATATATCAAAGTGATGCAGTGAGACAAGATGATGAAAAGACACTGCTGAAATATCTTGATCCTAGAGTAGTTCAGTGACAGCAAACAGAGGAAAAAGAAGAGTTTCATCTGAAACCCTAGAAATTTTTGCAAACCACATATTATTGGCAAGCTCTGAGGGTCCTGTGTATGCATTTTCAGCCAAAGTAACTATAGTAATCTTCTAGAGTTTTAGCGAGATTTTGTTAGAAGAAATGGCATCACTTTTCACATCTCCAGCAAAAATATTGAGGCTAAGTGTGAGAAGAAATAATTAGTGAGCTAGGAGAAGACAGTATATGCTCATTCTCTGTTGTGTGGCATTTTAGTGTGTTTTTGATTTTTTTCCTCTGTATCTTCTCCTAAATCTTGTAAATCGACAATTAGATGATCACTAACATTTAGGTGATATTGAGCTGTCTTCTTGATGAACCTCACAGATTTTATGTATAGGAAACTACTAGTTTCATGAAATGTTTCTGTATTTTGTAGAGGCCATTAAAACTTTGCAATAAAACATTTGTGAAAAATACAGACACTTTACTGATGGATTCGCTAACTGATAGAAATGTAGCTAGCTATTTTGAAGTAAGATGGTAATTCTAAAAAGTACCTTGGTACATTTAGGGTGAAATTATATGTTAGGCTCCCAGTTTATGCTTTGAAGGTGTGTCACACATATTCAAGTTCTTTTAATGGTCCCTTTAGAGTTGCTTTGAGGACCACTTCCTGATGTCCTACTGTGGAACATGTCTTTATGCAGCATTTCATTCTACGGCTCATAATCACTTTGTGTAGTTCTTGCTTGTGCAAAGAATGCCATAGCTGACACCAAAATAATGGTCTATGGAAATAGTACACACAGCAGTGGGGGCTGTAAGAGCATTCCCTTAGCTTGCACAAGTTCATTCTAGGCAGTAATTGGTTTAACATAGCACAGTGAGACACTCATAAGTGCATTCTCTTACTATTTTTCTTTTAAATGTACTAAAGAAAAACAGAGGCAAGTAAATAGATTCCTCATTTTACGTGAGAAAGAAGTTGCTCTATTTGACATATCTTTAAGTCCACTTTTGAGTTCTCTTCTAAAAATAACAGGAGACACTGTAATTATCCTGAAAAGCTTTTTGTAACTACCTGCTTTTCTAAATCTTTTCCCTGGCTGAAACAGAAATGGCCTTGTCTCAGAACAGCTAATGACATGAGTTCCTCCTTTTTCATTTCTAAGCCTGTGACATATAATTTTCCTGTTCATGTAGTATCTAACATTAAGAAGAACCTTAAATAATTGCCTTTTGAAAATGTTGCCCTCTTGCACAAGAAAAAGCTTCATTCTTCTTGTATAATATTTTCTGCACTCACATCCTGCTTTTGACAATACTAATTCAGTATGGAGAGGAAGAGGAGGCTAAGATGACCATGAATAAATGGAATGAAGCTTGGAAAATATTACTTTTCTCTCAGAGGCAAGTTTCTTGGCTTTGCAATAAGAAAACCTCTTCATGCTGCATACATAAAAATGGTGCTTAGTGACAAGAAGCTCTGATTTGCAGCCCAATACCATTGTTAGAAACACAAAATCCAAGTCCTAAGAAAAGAAGATGGGTTTGGATCCCATGGCCACTTGATTACACTGATCTCATGCACATTTATGATGCTCACTGAATAAAACAGAGTTGACTGGGTTATGTCAAATTCCAGGAAACCCCATATGTTACACACTTGTCAAGCAGAAATTGTGAAGGAACAGTCTCAAATTAAATATGTTTTAATAAAATTAAAACAGCAGGCATGATAACATTGATTGAATGTCTTATTTCAAGAAGGAATGCTGAAAGAGCTGATGAATGGTTTAAAGAAACATAGTGATGCTATTGCTTCTGCAGCAATTACTGTATTTCTTTTTGAAATGTTATTTTGCCTTATTCATTAGTGCATAAACCCAGGAATTTTTTCAAAACATGAATTTGACTTTTTTTCCCCTTTTAACTGGCAGTGGAGAGAAGCACATCAGTATGACAAGCCATGTTAAAGTTTGTATAGGGGCCCTTTTTACATAAATGGCAAAAAGTTCTTAATTTAAAATGCAGAACATACACGATCTCAAACTGCTGAAAAAATATACAGCAACAAGACACATGTATTGAAGTAGCTTCCTTAACTTTCTGACCAATGGAAGACATTGCTGAAGTCTCTGGTTTTGGTTGGTTTTTTTTATGCAGACCTCCACCAAGTGACAGCTCAAAACCATGATCAAGTTAGCAAAATGTACACTCCTTCTCTCTTCATTATGACTGCAATTATGCTTTTGGAAAATAGCCCAGGGAGTGTTCAACTCAACAGTGAGAATTTCCATATCTCAGCTTCCTTGACAAAGCTTTCTTTTTTGTTCTCAAATTCTTCCTCTAGCACCTGTGTTATTCAGGAGTGAAATGTAAACAGTTAACCCACAGCAGCTCTCGCTGTTAACAGCCATGGCTGTTTATTAGAAAATTCTTTTCTATTTCATTTCTATTTCTCTTACTGAAAAAAATTTGTTTTAGCAAATTGCATCAATAACCTAGTTTTCTGGTATTTACTGTAAGATTAGATGAAGGTGAAGAGAAATAAAAGCTTGCAGAACACTCTGTTAGGCTACCTGAAGCGAAGGCAAACTAGGTTTTGTTTATTATTAACATTATTGAACTGAACTGTGGTTTTTTGTGCAGTTTCTTCACATCTGGAAGATGTTGTGGCTGTGTGAACCGGGATGTCAATAATGTTTAAGTTCCTTGATTTCTGGTGTGTGGAGTTAGCAGTTCCATATCCAGAGAAGAACACTGACTGGAAAACAACTGACCCAGATGACAAGAGAGTTGCCCCAGCACTCTGGGAAAGGCTATGAGCACTACGAGTCATTCCTAATAAAGCTGCAGCCTGGGACCATAGTTGGGTAATTCTCTACAGTGATGCAAGTGTTACTGATGGAGACTGAACCATAGAATCATTTAGGTTGGAAAAGACCTTTTGAGATCATATTGTCCAACCGTTAACCCAGGACTGTCAAGTCCATTACTAAACCATGCCACTAAGTACCGCATCTATGCGCTTTTTAAACACCACCAGGGATGGTGACTCAACTACCTCCCTGGGCAGCCTGTTCCAATGCTTGACAACCCTTTCAGTAAAGACATTTTTCCTAATATCCAACCTAGACCTCCTCTGGCGCAACTTGAGGCCGTTTCCTCTTGTTGCTTGTTACTTGGCAGAAGAGACCGACCCCCACCTCATTACAACCTCCTTTCAGGTAGTTGTAGAGAGCGAGAAGACCTCTGCTCAGCTTCCTTTTCTCCAGGCTAAACAAGCCCAGTTCCCTCAGCCGCTCCTCATAAGACTTGTGCCCCAGACCCTTCACCAGCTTTGCTGCCCTTCTCTGGACACGCTCCAGCACCTCCATGTCCCTCTTGCAGTGAGGGGCCCAAACTGAACACAGCACTCAACGTGCAGCCTCACCAGTGCCCAGCACAGGGGCACGGTCCCATCCCTTGTCCTGCTGGTCACACTGTTTCTGGTACAAGCCAGGGTGCTGTTGACCTTCTTGGCTATGAAAGAAATATCGAAATAATACCTTGATTCTAAACAGGACACATATTTCTGTAATCCTGAATTTATAAAGCCCTCAGTTCTTGTGGTCTGTTAGGGATCACAAAGGATGCTTAATAAGTATGGACTGGTATGGGGCAAGGCTATGGGGCCTCCAGTCTGTAAAAGCGACTGCTTTCTATCCCAACAGAAACACAAAAGGTCTGCAATTTTTCTCAGAAATTCTCCCTGTACTTGAGTATCCTGGTTGGTAACGCTGTATCTGAGCTCTCTGGCTGCTGTGCAAATGGCTATCAGCCCTCCCTTCCACCAGCCCCCAAAATGCCATTTGTAAGATGAAACTGGACAAAATCACATAAATCTGAAGCTGTTGTTCTAATACTTAAAATTAAACCATGCATTACAGAATATATTCACCTGTGTATCTTTCTTGATAATGATTCACACTGTTATAGAGACCCAATGTGTTATTCTGATAACTACAAACAACATACCTGAGCATTCAAGCGTGGAGTAGGTCTCTTCAATAGCTTTTCCCAAGTCAAAGAATGATGTTGTGAGTAAATGTAGCAACCTCAAATTAGCCTTCAAAGAGGTTGTATTTCTATACTAACCAAGTAAACATTGTACCTCCTAAGTATAAACTTCCCAACATACGTATCATTTAGAAGAATACAAGCAGTGTAGTTTCTTAAAAACACAGCTCTAGGAATTTGAAGGTAACAAGTAATGTTACATTGCTATTGTGCATAAACTGCAGTTTTTATGCTAAAATTTTACGTGAGGAAGTCAAGCAGGAGGTTTTGGCTGCAAGCATTGAAATTCTTTGAAAATGATAAAATTAGATCAGTTTGAAAGTCAGTTACAGCTGTGAAAAAGAAAAGCCTCTGAAGTATTTTCATGTGGCGCACCTCTGTTTACTGCACCAGTTTCAAAACTGTATTTTAATATGCTAGGAAATATAGTAACTGCTAAATTAGTTTCCTTATCTTTCTTAGATGCCTGGTATGCGAACTCTTCAGATGCCTGAGGATGCCTGTGAGGGTGAATGGATCATTCTATTCATCTGGATGAATGAAGATGCTGTTTTGCTTGGTTACTATTGAAATTTGGAATATTTCAATTTTTTTCCAAATATTTCAGAATACAAGTAATACTTGCAGCTGTTTGAAAAATCTAGCTCACTTGAACCATTAGAAGCGGTGGTCATAAAGCTTGAGAACTATTGTATGTAGCTGTAGGGAGGGCAGCTACAAGTGCCTTTTATCATTCGCTTAAGCACTGTTCTCCCCTCTGGACGCTTCCCTCACCCAGCACACGGAACAGGTACAGCTACTATTCGCTAATGGCTGAAAACTCCTAAAACTGTAAATAGGATTTTTTTTCCCTTTCCAAGCCCATTCTGAGACACCACTGAATCTCCTCCTGAGCTGCTAGCTCCACGCAGCCGAGACGGGGCTGAGGAGAAGGGGACGGTGCCGACGGGAAGCGCGGCGCTGCGGGCTGCGCACCCTTCTCCGGCCGCGTCGGAAGGGGACACCCGCGGCGGCGGGCGGGGACCCGGGCGGGCAGCCCGCGCCCCGGGGAGCGGGGACAGAGGGGAGAAGGCCGGCTGCCGGGCCGCTCCCGCTCCGCTCCGCTCCGCCCCGACGGCGGCGGCTCCGGCTCCCGCCCCGCATCCCCGGCACGGCCCCAGCCGGCCGCTTCCCGCCGGCGAGCGGCGCTGCGGGGCGGCTGCTGCCGGAGGGCGGCCGCTGGGGAGCGGAGCGGGGCTCGCCCGGCAGCAGCCGGAGCGGCGCGGGGCGGCGGGGACGGCTGGGCGCTGAGCCCGCCCCGGCCGCTGCGGGCGGGGAAGGGAAGGAAGGGGCGAGGCTGGCTGCCGCAGGGCTGCACCTGCGGGGCCGGGGCCGCTCTGCCCGTGCCCTGCGTGGCTCCGTGCGTGCTCGGCGTGGCGTGTGCGCCCCGAGCCCCAGCCGGGAGCTGAGCCCGGCGCCGGCAGCGGGACTTCACCCCCAGCCCCGCAGAGCTGCGGAGTTGGCATCAGCAGCCCTCGGCCGCCTGGGCGGCGGCGGGGATGCTGCCGAGTCTGTGGATTTTTCTCCTCCTGCCGAGGTTCCCGGTAAGTCTCCCTTTCTTAACAGCAGCTGCTGGGGGCTTCTTTTCCCCGAGAGAAGGGCTGGAGGGAGCGGAGGAGGCGCAGCCTGCGGCACGGTCCCGACGGCGAGCGAGTGCCGCGACCTGGCGCCGCGCTGGGCCGGTCCGGTCCGGCCGCGGGGCTCTGGCTGCCCCCGCGCCGCGGCTCCTGGCGCTCGTAGCCTGGCGGGAGGCGCTCGCACGTCTTCCCGAGCTTTATTTCTTGGTGCTTTCTACCGTGCGGTACCGCGCACACTGAAGGCGGCGGATCGCCCGGCAGCGATGCTGTTTGTGGTGGCGGTTCAGTGGAGGGGGTGAAGGAACGGGCGCGTAATTGTCCCCTCTGTCGCTGAGCAGGTGAGCGGATCCGCGGAGCTCAGGTGAAGATGAGCTCCTGTGTGCTGCCTAAATTTTTCTTCCAGGTTTTTGCTTTAAAAAAAAATAGTCTACTTATTATTACATTTTATTGCGTGACTATAAAAGAAAGGAGTAAATGCTACAGGCTGAGAACCACTTAGAGAAAGTAGTTTGGGCTACCAAGTATCACTGAGTGCAGCCAGCCACTGTGCATTTCAGCGTGCCGATGCGGGGCTGCACCGCGAGGAACAGTTAGCTGGGGATTCTGCACCCCAGGGCAGAGTATTGGAAAACCTCGGGGGAGCTGATGAGCGGTCAGCCCCGGGAGTAGCCCTTGACGTGAATGTGAGAAGACAGAGGAGCGGCTGGGCAAATTACCTGCGAGGTGCACAAGTGTTGTTTTGCTCTACGCACTTGGGTGAGAGTCACAAGGTGCAGTCCACTGCAGTACATGGAACATTCGAAAGCCACTTGCTGTAAAGCCGCTTGGGTCACATATATTGTTTTGAATGGATCCAAAAGAAAGAAGTGATTGGATTATTGCCTAGAAATGTCACGGTGAGGAAAGGGCTCAGGAGAGGTTTACCAACATCCAGTGTTGGAAATTTGAAGTGGGACATCCTGAGACTAAAAGCAAGATGCAGGGTTTTTTAAAAATAATAGCACTTATTAGACTAATAAGTTTTTAAAGTTTTTCATCATTAAAAAACTTCAAACCAAGGATGTTCATTCTAAAAACAGGTCTATTTTTAACAGGATTTAGTATGGGGAAATCTTACAGGCTATATATAGGGGAGGCTGAAACAAGTGATCTTAATAAACCCCAATTGCCTCTATTAGGTGCATAGCTGGGAAAGCTGTGCCATTTCTGAGAGTACACTCTTCAGATACTCTCTGTTTCCTTACCTTTGCTCCCCCAAATTCCTTCATACTGAGAGCAGCCCTGAGAAAAAGGATTTGGGGGTGTTGCTTGACAAGAAGCTTAACATGGCCTGACAATGTGTGCTTGCAGCCCAGAAAGCCAGCCATATCCTGGGCTGCATCAAAACAAATGCGGCCAGCAGGTCGAGGGAGGGGATTCTTCTGCTCTACTCTGCTCTTGTGAGACCCCACCTGGAGTACTGCATTCAGCTGTGGGGCCCCCAACATCAGAAGGACATGGACCTGTTGGAGAGAGTCCAGAGGAGGGCCAGGAAGGTGATCAGCTGGAGCAACTCTCCTATGAAGACAGGCTGAGAGAGGTGAGGTTGTTCAGCCTGGAGAAGAGAAGGTTCTGGGGACACCTCACAGCAGCCTCCCAGTGCCTAAAGGGGCTACAGGAAAGCTGGGGAGGGACTTTGTACAAGGGCATGTAGTGACAGGACAAGGGGAGATGGCTTTAAACTGGAAGAAGGTAGATTTATATTAGCTGTAAGGAAGAGATTCTTCACTGTGAGGGTGGCACATCACTGGCACAGGCTGCCCAGAGCAGCTGTGGGTGCCCCATCCCTGGCAGTGCTCAAGGCCAGGCTGGATGGGGCTGTCAGCAACCTGGTCTGGTGGAAGGTGTCCCTGCCCATGGCAGGGGGGTTGGAACTAGGTGATCTTTAAGGTCCCTTTCAACCCAAACATTCTATGATTTTATGGAATCAATGGTTAGCCTTTTGCTATATGCTTTTCTGTGTATATCTATATGAATTATTCCCCAAATGCAATTAAATCCAGGGGTCTCTGTGCTTCTGTTTTGCATCTAGGTGATTATAGTGAAGATCTGTAAGGTGAGAGTTGCTGTTCACAGATCTGAGTAGTTTGAGGAATGTGGTTTGTAAGGCTGGAGGTATGGGTACGACTTCCAGACGGTATTAGTGTGATTAAACATTTTAAGTGATTTAACATGTTAACATTTCTAAGCTGTCTCCAGCACTATGCTTACTGTTAAGAAATACTTATTAACACATTTTGACTTCTATAGACTTCATGGTAGTTGAAATCCTAAGTTATTTAACCAAAATTCTATGTGAGTTTTGGGTTGTAGCTGTATGGTTTAGAGTGGAAAAACAGCAGGTATGAAGGATCTCATTAAACAATTTTCTGTGTGACATTGCAGTCATCTAGTTGTTTGCCTGTCTGCAAAACATGTTCTTATTATATGATGTTCTAAATCTCCTTATCAAGAGAGATTGATTTCTTATCTGATGATTAACTGAACTGTCTGTTGGTAAGACATTTGGTCTTGCAGGGTGGGAGGGAGGAAGGGAATCCATTTGATACAGCGATGGCTGAAGGCAGCTGCAGTGCAGGATTGCTCTGTGACTGAGCACTTTGCTTCCCAGTTCTTTATTGCTATTGCCTTGCCTACATTTACTCTGCCTTCTAATCAAACTTCCTTCATACCGGGGTAAACATGTTGATGTGTTGTCCCAGAGCCTGGAAGCTTAGGAAAGCAGAATAGGTAAGAAAGCTGAAAGAGCCGACCTTGAAGAACAGTGTGGACCTGAGTCTAAGGGCGGTAGGTAGGAGGTATGTATATTTGTGGTAGGCACAGGAAGCTGATGTGTGCATATTTCTTTTGGGATCTTTAGAATAGTTTTTCTCATTTATTTATATAGATTTCATAATTTTATATATATATATATAAACATACATGTAAAGTGTGTACCCATGAACATAACATACATATATGCCAATGAGACCAAACAGCCTGGCTCTGCTGCAAAACAGTCTTTTTAAGCCTGTATCTTAGTCTGCCCTGGGTGTGACCAAGTGGACCCATTCTGTGTGGCTTTCCATATGCTGGGACACAGCTTCAGAGCAGAATCAATTGCTCAGGAAATGCATTTATCTGGATTTTTTATGGTTACCTCAGCCTGCACTGAAAATTCTGCATAATTCAGTTACTACAATCTATACCCTTTATTTTCAGTGTAACTTTTCCCTGGGTGTGCTTTTTGTGTTGCTTAGAAATGTAAATGGATATCAGAAATGAAACAAAATTCCATCATGTTTTTTACTGTATTCCACAGATGAGTATTAACAGAAATCTCCTTAAATGAGCATTTTATTTATTTACTTTTAAGGAGTTGCTTTGCATCTTCAGTGCATCTCTGGAATATTTAAATTATCTGGGGCATCTCTCTTGTTGACATACAAGTTCTCTTTTTCAGTTGCTCTGTCTTGGTTCTAGATGAATTTGTCCTAGTGTTTCTTTGTGAGAGATTACCTTTCACCACAGCCATTTCACATGAGGGAGACTGGCTTTAGGAGGGATGGCATTGTACATTGGGGTAATTTGTGATCTGAGTGCAGCTGAGCTTATTAATGTGTCTCCACTGGGACTCTGGTAACTTTTGGATTGGACTAATATTTCACCTGTACAGCCTGGCAAACTGTGGAAGTAGCAGTGTATCAGCAGATGGGAGGAAGACATATTCAGAGCATGAATGTCGCCAAGTTTTTATATAATGTATTACAGGGGTGGGGACAATGCAGGAACTGTATACAGCCCCAGCGCATATCCAGGGGTTGAACAGGAGAGCGGAGCTTGAATGAAATGTTTCTTTTATATGTATGGTATGGAACTTGCAGGGTATTATCTGAATACCATGGAAGCAAATGTCCATGGTGATGGGAACATTGTTTCTGAGGATTCTGTTAGACAGATTTCTGGGAGGAAGCATTGTTTGAAAGCAAGCCATTTGTCATTTGCAGATGTATTTTTCATTTGCAGTTACTATATGGCACAGTTGATGGCTTTTTGAGCACTTGTGTGTGGGTTGAACCTGAACTTGTCTCCTTACTTCTGAGGGCACTGCAGAACTGTACAAAAAGTCAGACTTGGGAAAAGAAGTACTTTAATTGCTTCTAAAACCTCATTCCTTTTCCTGAATCATGGCACAAAGTCCTTAGTGCCTAATGGGTTGGGGAAGAGAAAAATCAAGTGTATAAGGAACTGAATCCCCATTCTCACAATATTAAACCTGCTCATGATAATAAATAGGCTAATGACGCTAAGGATGGCAAGTGCTTATACATACGTATGACTTCAGGAAGCTAAGAGAAGTGTGCTATACATTCAACTAAATAAAGATATGGTGTGGGAATTAGTGTCCATTCACTGTAGGCACCAGTGCAGAGATGATAGTAACTGCATTATGGAGTGTGTTAACACGGACAGGCAAAAACTTGAACTTTGACTGGGAATGGGGAATCTTCATCCTGTGTAAAGTAATCCAGAAGACTGGAATGTGATGTGAGTATTCTTGAAACCTGTAGGTTTGAAACATATTTGGGTTTTACATTGGAGATTATTAGTAAAAAATTGCAATATGGCTGCCTGCAGTGAAACGTTGCATTGCGGAAGGTACTTTTTCTAACAGCTTTTTCTACACTAGCTGTTGTTTACGTAACATTTTTTACAGTTGCTAACTATAAAACAGCTTCTTTGACTTTTGTCGTGGTCTGGAGTCAAAGTACAAATATATACTTCTCCAGGAGTATGTCTATTGTGTGGCTCTACAGATATATTTAAAGAAGACTTAGATGGTAGAGTACTGAAAACATCGATTTTGGCATCTTTATCCAGATTAGAGCCCTCTTCATTGTTATTACCAATGTTAAGTTTTAGAGGGGAAAAATAACAAGGCCTTACCTAAGCTTTTAATAGGACTGTAGTTTTTAACCCTGTATGGATTTGAAATCCTTGCTGTGAGAACAGTATGGGAAAGTGGGATGCAGTTAGGAGAAGAAAAATGATTAATGCACTGGACAATAATAATTTATTAGGTAAGACTGCAAACTAATCAGGGAGAAGGCTATACCCTCTTGGTGTTTCCTGCTGTGAAATGATTATCGCAGCAAAGAAAGGTGGAGAAGTATGAGTAACCTTACTCACCCCAGCACCAGCCAGATGACACTCATGTTTGAGCAGGAGTGCCCTGAAAGATGGGTGTGAGGGATTCTGCACGCCATGGTGCTGCTGGTGTATTTGTAAACACTGTGCTTTCGTACAGCCTTTCTAAGTGCAGAACCTGGATGGAGGCCATTTAAGGGAATTTAACTGCACATTCTCCCAGTATTTGGGCTGTCAACATTTCACACTAGATATAATATGCCTTTGCATTTCCTCTTTTTCCTGAATGTCTTCAGGCAGGGGTTTATTTTGAGTATGATTGTGAGAATCTTGAAAAGAATTGTTTAAACAGTATCATCCATGATAAGGCACAAGTCCCCCTTGATCAAACCTTTTCTTAAGTTTTTGTTGTTGTTGTTGTTTTGTTCTGGTTCTTTTTTTTGTGAGACAAGCTCTGATTTAGCAGGAATTTGGAACTTGCCCTGAAACTGCTTTGAACCATGACCTTCCTTATGATGTTTCATTTCTGTTGTGGAAGGAAGCAGAAACATCCCAACTCCTTGTGGGACATGAGCTTTAAAAGTGCATATTCTCAATTAAGTGTTTAAATAATGAATTTTAGATTGTTTATATCTGAGTTGAAATTATGAGCTCACTTCTAATTAATTTTGTGCAAACGTTTTAACGTTAGTTTACCACACCTTGTTTCCAAATATGAGAAGACTGGGTTTGGAAGTAAAAGCAATTAAGACATGATACCTGCAAAAGTCTCCACTGATTTAGTGAGGATAATGCTGATGATTGCTACAGGTGTTTCTAATGGTGTAATTTTTCAGAATAAAGTTGGATTTTGAGGAAAAGAAATGTTGTAAAGGATTTCTGTTCCTTGTCCACATCCTTCAGCTTCTGATGAGATTGTAGATGGTTTTGATTGAAAGTCTACAATGGCCATCTACAATGGCTGTAGATGGTCATCTACAGTGGCCTGACCATTGTCCAAGCCTGGATGTTGCTCCGGTAGCACCACTGTGTGAGAAAAGGAAATTCAGCTACAGTTTACTTCCCTGCGTGAATCAGGGCTGCACAACATCCAGTAGCAAAACTTGTGAATCAGCACAAGGTGCTGTATTTAAGTTCATCACTTTTCAGAACAGAGTTAAGTCTTGGGCATATTAGAAAAAACCTACATATTTGATGCTTTTACACTTAAGAGTAAGACCTGTGGTTCAAAGATAGTGATGTAGAATTGTCTTTCAGTTTGCCACCTTCTGAAGATTGCTCTTTCTCTCCCAGACTCAAGACTGAAGGAATTGCTCCTGCATAAAAGCAAAAAAAAACCCAAAAAAACAAAAACCCAAAAGAGCTGTGGGTTTTGTTTTACCTTACTTTAAAACTCTTTGCCTTCTACTGCTTTACTGAAATGACCTGGCTGAAAGTCCTCTTTCTGAGTAAGTGCAGTCTGTCTTCTGGCTCTTTCCTGTGCCTGCTGCCGTCATGAAGGTTCTGGCTTCGTTGAAGCTCTGCACTCATTCACATGTCGGCTTCTAATGAGATTGATCTGAGTCAGTGCTGTTACTACATTATTTTCATTAACTTAATTTTATACACACTGCAGATCAATTCAGAGACTTACTATGTCTGTAGCATGTCACCTTAAAATGTATAGCAATATCACAAATGATGCTTTATTAGTCTGACCTTTCTCCCTTTATTTGAAAAAGTAATGTTAGAAAAGGAATAACTGTCTCTTAACCTTAAATCTGGGCAACATCATATTTCATTCGATACCGAAAACATAGCAATCAGACAACATAGGATGGATTGCAAGTTTGTTTGGGGGCGGGTGTGTGTGTCAATTTGTATCACTAGCACACAAACAGCTGGATTTGAAAACCCCATGAATTAATAAAAAAAGAGAGAACTTCAAGTGCACAAGCTATTTGTGGTAGAATAGTTTATTGTAAGTACTGTGTGTAGTACATAGTTTTTTGATTGCCCTGTGCTCAAAAGCTAGAAGTAATCGAAGTCTTGTTTGATACTCTTTGTCTTTTGACTTGATACAATCCTTCTGATTCTGCTTGGAAGTAGATGGCACCTGATGTATAAACTTGCACTTTTTTTGAAGCTGCCTTTATTTTTTACATTCTCCAAAATGCCTCTCTTGACCTTCTGGTTCTTGTTAATGGTGAAGCAATGAGACCAGGTTGAAGTTTATCATTGTGACATTTGAGGAACAGAGGAACGGCAAGAGGAACAGGATGATGTATCACCACATGGCAGTCTCCTGCAGCTAGGGATGTGACTTTCTGTTTTTTTAATAGGGAATTCAAATGACAAAATAACCAGTAACAAGGCAGGGATTGCTAAATATAGCAGAGTTGCTTGCCTTGCTGTTACTGGTTTTGCAGTGGAGATACTTTTCATTTACGTAAGTGCAAGCTGAAGCCAGAGGGAAAAATGACAGAGTAGTTTTTTCCCCCTTCAGGTGTCAGAGTGCTCTGTCCCTCCTGTCGTCTCATTGCATCTGGTGAAGATGCAGTGATGTTTGGCAGAGAAGATGCTGGGGCCTACTGCATGCCCCCAGGTGGCTGGATCACACCACTGACTTTGGGAGGGAGGAAAGCACAACCGTGAAATGGGTCAAGGCAATAAAAGACACTTAGAAGTTCAACATTAGAGTTCAACTACAGAAAGCTGTGGCTTTGTTCAAGAAGAATGAATATGTGTATGAACATAAACATAGAAAACTCTCTCAGATTGATTCACAAGCAGAAATTTTTTGTTAGGTAACTATGCAAATGTCTTCAGACAGTTATGCTTGAGGACAGCAATGAAGTAATGCTCAGTTATTAGTGCATAAATTATGTGTGAGAGAAGGCTGAAAGCTTTCTTTCCATTACTGCAAATATTCTTGAGCCTTGTTTTCAATGTAAGATCCCTCATTGTTATTTTTTCACTTTTGTCTTTCCTCCCCAAAACAAGCAAAGAAAAACCACCTGTAAATCGTAAAGGATAAAATACATAGCAAGACAGTCTTTCAGTATTGTAAGCAGATATTTGAACAACATTTGGGGAAAGAAAGCACTAAAACTACATACATGAGGTCTTAGAAGTGTGTTATGTTTGAGTTCCTGGGGATAAATAATTCTGGCATCCTTTTATGGGACTGTAAGGTGTTGTCTTTTATTGTAATGCTAACGTTCATACCCAGATAGCAGGTTTTGGGCAAGAGAGTAGCAGCAGAAGGATTATGCAGTGTCATGTCTCAAGGGGCAATAGGGAATAAGCAGGAGGCCAGTGACAGCAGTCTGGAGTTTTTTGTGGTTTGCCAGTGAACATGGATAGTGCAAAAAGAACATGGTCCAAGTGCATGGCCCCCTAAAAATAAGGAGAATCTTTTAATTGGTCAAAATTAGCATTCAAGCAAATGTTTCTGAATTAGCCAGATGCCATTTACTTTTGTATTATAAAATTTCTGCATCCTTAAATTAAGGTGACCATATTCTTTGCATTGACTATTAATACATTACTACTTTTCTGTTACTGTTTAAGGAATCCCACAATGTTGATCCATCCAACTTATTACTGCTGCACCTCTGGTTAATACCTGCTGGAGTCTGAGGATGTTGATTTATAAATACACGGCACAGTACACCATAATTTTGGCTTTCTGCCTGTGGGTTTTGTTGTGCTGCAACAGTATGATCTTCAGTAGTAGAGGCTGACTTCTCTAACTATGTTTGGAAACCCTCTCATATAAAGAAATGTAAATGGAAGATCAGCATGAGACAATGTATAGAAAAAGTTGAGCAGTAACGATCATGACATTGTCATAATGAATTGCTGTGCGGTACCTGAGCTGTCCAGATATCTCTAGAAATAAACGGAAATTTTACCAGTTACCAGTTAAGCTTCTTGGGTAAAAGGATGCGCAGTGATTCTAGCAGAGGAAGAGCATGCTTTAATGTGCTCAGGGACCGTGCTGGCTTATTGCAGCTACCTGAGACCTTCCCTCCCCCCCCCCCCCACTATTGTAATAAAACATATTCAAGTGTGAGTTTGAGGGAAACTAAGAATGGAGCTGAACCCACCTGAACAATATAATGACAATTCTTTTTACTCCAACAGAGCCACCTCAGTTTATGTTACTGGAGGAGATGGATCCCTGTATGTAAAGCAGTTTAAGCTGGGCTCTCTTTTCTCCTGAAGAGTTCTGTCTGGCACAATGGATGAAGGGAGTGCTTTTAGTGTCCTTCCACACACAAATTTAAATGGTTAATTCCCTCATACATGGACACTCATATATGTGCACCCCTACACATCTGGAAATCTGCTGGAGGCTGGTAGTTCTCAAGCTTATATGAAAATTCAAATTGTGTGAAATTGAGATATGCGCGTGTTCGTGGGGGCAGATTTTAATGACAAGCTTGAAAAATCAAAGTAGGCTTTCCAACATTTCTGGTAGTTCTGAACTGGAACAAAATCTATACAGAATAGGTTTGAGTAGGTTTTATTCTAGAGTGAGTTTAGAACAGAATGATTGTTGCAGTCACAATGGTTGAAACACAGAGAAAATAATTGCCTCAAGCTCTAGAAAAACCAGATCATTTTTCACAGCTCTAGTTTTTTCACTCTTAGCGTCTCTTTTCCAGCCCCCTGTACAATAGTTCTTCACACTCTTATTCCAGTAGAACACCAAGGCTACTTTACCAAAACACTCTTATGCCTTCCCCACATTGAAAGGCTGCAGGTATATGTGTCTGGAGACGTCTCAGGGCAGGGGAAGCTGTGACAAAAAGCAGGTTGCCCGCTTA
The DNA here is from genome assembly GCF_017639655.2 of Falco naumanni. Taxonomy (NCBI): domain Eukaryota; kingdom Metazoa; phylum Chordata; class Aves; order Falconiformes; family Falconidae; genus Falco; species Falco naumanni. Next base: position 84,739,844 of record NC_054055.1, on the reverse strand, counting down.
CTGCAGGTGAGCAGTCAGCCAAGCTGAAAACAGCAGAATAGCATTTAAGGTTTACAACCATTAACCGTGATATTTTGCAGTGAGGTTTCATGACCTATACTAAGTGCAGTTTTTCATGTTCTCTGAGAGCAAAGCATAAGCGTGCTCACATTAGGTCAGAAAAAAGGCGCAGTGAGGCTGGTGTTTCTGACTATGAAAGAACAGAAGAAATGGGGCAAATACCGAATAGCTTCATTTTCCTTCCCACAGTTCTCTATAACCCCGTAGCTAAATGGATCCAGTGACCCTGTGCTTCCTCAGTTATGTTTGTATCTGAACTGTTGCAGTTAATAGGCCCAACAGAAGTCTAAAAGTTAAAGCGAGAGCTCTACGTTTTGTGAAGCCTCCTGAATGCAGTTTCTTTATTGATACCCCAGGGTATTAGTCTTACCATTCAGTACCTTGCTCTCTCAATCTACCCATTTAATAAACATTTAAACCATTTATAGTATTGACCTAGACAAGAAAGTTATCAAATGCATTATATGTTTTGGTGTGTGGTGTTTCTTCTTTTTGCTAAGCAAATAGTTTCAGCTCTTCTAGAAACCTCAGTTTCATTGCTTAAGGGATGACACAGTTGTTTATGGAAAAGTCTTGAAAGACTGTCCATTCTGATAAGGGTGAGAACAGATGGAATTAGTTGCTTAAGGTATACTGTAAGTGGCATAACCAGCAATTCTTATACATCAGGTTGCCCAATATGTCTTGCATGTTGGGTGTTTTTCATTTTGAATTCATTTTATTTTGTGGCTTGGGTGGGGGTTTTTCCATCCCATTCCCCCAGAATCAGCGCAAATTTGACCACTGGGAAATTTCTGTCTTCATGTATTTGGTATCTCTAGCAAGTCTTTATCAAACTTGCAAGAGCTATGCCTTCCTCCACAAGCTTAAAATGTGCTTTTAAGAAGACAGATTGTAACAGCATCTGCAAAAAGAGAACCCCTGATAGGAAATGCTCCCTATCCTGTTTCTTAAATTTGAAGTCCCTGTCCTACAGCTTGTATATGAATTTGTGAAAATGGAAATCGTTACATCTATGACAAAGTAAATGTGGTGGGCTATTTTTCTTGCTTGTTTCAGAAATTTTAGCTAGAACATGTCCCAAAACATCAGTGTGAGTACCATGGAAAATTTCATCTCTGATAGGTAACTTGGCAAATTGTTAGGAAAATGACCTTTCATAATGGAAAAAATATTTGTTAGTTTTAAATGAAGAGGCTTCCTGGCCCACCTAATGTTACATGCAAACCAGGAAAGAAGGGACCCTATTTGCCACAGGAAAATGGAGGACTTCAGCAATTTGACATAACGTGTGCATTTTAATGAGATGTCTGGTATATGCATAATACCAGAGAGCCTCATGATCCTTGATATATTTTCCCTCGAGATAACCTCTTGAGGCAGGAGAAGAGGTTCTCCCTGTATTGGCTGGCAGCTGCAGTATGGAGAATTTCAGAGATTTGCTGTGCTTTGCGTGCAGTGGAAACAGTTTCTTCTCAGTAGCAGTCTGCTGTTCCTCTCAGAGGATTATCGCTTTTTTGTATTTTTACATGGTGAAAGAGATTCTTGTGAGCAGTGGTGGACTGCTGATTAACATGATAAAGTATCACAGAACAAAAGTGTTTAAGAAACTTTTTGAGGATTTTTGGATTTTATAATAATTTAAATGGAAATTACTTATATAGATGGAACTTTCAAAGTTTCTATAATAAATTACTGACGAGACATGATCTGATTGAAGGGCTAGAGCGAGCCAAATAATACTAAACCTGTCTGATCTTTAAATGCCTTTAAATGAATTGTCGTAAGCTTTGCCTGATACTACAGGAGAAGAGAATACTGGAAAAGCTGATGAAAATTTCAGAGAGCTCAGCACAAGCAAGATGTCAGAGCAGATAAATTGACGGATGGATTTTGAGAAGTTTCATGTGTTATATATTCCCCAGCATTCTGGTGAACTTGACACTGAGCCCTACTTAACCAGTTCTGCAGCAGCATGGAAAATTAGTAATCTGAGTAATCTGTGTCCAGAAATTAAGTGGTCACTTAGTCCTGATTTTTCATCTACTCCAGGCTAGAGGGCATGTTTCAGTGTCTAAAAGCATTCAGATATTTCTGTTCCTTTTGTCTCCACAGTGTGTCAGGTGGTTTGTAACAGCAGTAAGATCTGCATTCAGTACATCTAGGATCAGTGGATTCATATATTAAACCAATTTTATTCCACGCCTAGAGACCCGGAAATCTAACTGTGCCTCTCCTTTTGCCTTCGTGGGTAGGTCTTCCCTGTTTCCAAACATTTGGACTGAGTGTAAACAACTAAGCTGTTTTTTTTTTAAATTTAAACACAGTATTTTTCAGTATCCTGGCTTACTCCCTTCACAAACAATGAGGAGAACATCCTACGGGTGAGATCATCTCCCATTCAGCTCCTCAGTGATTAGCCAGCGACAGCCTCTGGCTCAGACTGCCTGTAGTCCCAGAAAAATGCCAGTCTGACTCAGTGAAACAAACTGAGTTTTGCTCACATGTGGGCAAGGTGTCCTTGGCCCAGGCCACCTCCAGACCTCTGCTTTCTCTTCTTCTGATGTGCGGGCTTGTGTCTGTTGTTGTGTCATGGGAATGCATACCTGTGTCTTGAGCCACGGGATGGATGCTTCCTGTGCACACCAGGTTGTTTGGAAGGATTGGATCTGCACAAGGAAACTACATCTGGGGATTTGGCTTCCTAGTGGGCTACGAGGTGCAGCACAACAGATTTTATCCTCCCCTATTATCTCATCTGCCCGGTGTGTGATGAGCTGACTAGCTCCATTTACTCATGCAAGTTCACAAGTTGAGTTAAAGCACTTGCATTACTATGAAGGAGAAATAACAGTAAGGGAGCCCAAGGTGGGAGCTGAATGACTCTTATACATGAGATTTGACAGGTCTGCATCTCTGATGGTAAAGTTCCCCTCAAAAAAGGTTGCTGCTACTGAGAAATAAGGTCATGGCTATAAAGTAGTAACTTAATTCCTTTTTGTGGGAATTCATTTTGCACCTGCATTCAAGCTGTATGCAGAAAATGTGATTTTTCAGGTGACACTGGAAGAACTGTGGGCAAGACTTGCATAAAAGGCTTCACTGTGGTTTGGTTTTTCATTAACGTAATGAGTTGAATCTTAGAATAACCTTTTGTACTGATGCATGTGAAACTAAAAAATTAATTCTCTGAGGTTTTAAGCAGTGCCTGTAGCCCATTGCAGTGGTGGGCCATTAAAATCCTGTCGTAGCTTGAAAAAAAGTAAAAATATATCACCACCTCTCTGTGTGCACACCAGTCCTGCAAAGTTTGTTTGTTTATTTATTAATTTTTGCATCTGGTTGAACTTTCATTATCTTTGTGCATTCAGTCTTTTGGTGTACTGCTAGCATCATTGAACTACACAGTAGAGAGAGACCATCCACTCATTTTCCACAGATTAGTGACCATTACTGTAGTATAATTAAACTTTGTGTATCTCTCTATTAGTTTATCACATCTACTGGGTAACAGAGCGAAAATACATCAGAGTTAGTTTATCGTGTCTTGGTCATAAAATCCAATGATCTAAAGATGGATCCTTTTCATAGGAAAGTACATTTCAGCCTGTGCCCCTTTTCCTTCCCCCCACTATGCATTGGAGAAAGTGCCCAAGCTCTAATTTAATTCAAGGAAGGCTTAAACTTTTGTTGTTGCTTGATGAAGTAGTATCCCCTGCTTGAATGCCAAGTTTCCTTACGGCAGGAAACCTTACTGAGGGTGTTATATGCAAACAGCTCTGCATCCTGTGGTCTCTCCACAAATGCTTGAATTCATACTGTGTGTGACCTATGGACCGGCATAACTGCACCGCAGAGCTGCGTGAGCAAACGGGCTGCTAAGCAATACTGAATTCAGTTAGAAAGTTCTTCCATCTGCCATTCTGTGTTGTTTGGAAATGTACCGTGCTTCCATTTTTAAGAGACTATTCAGTATGGCAACAGGTAGTTTATTTATAAATTTTAGATGTGAAGGAGTGGAGGGAGGAAGGCTGAGGCCAAATATTTTTGCTAAAAAGAGTTTCTAGGACTCATCATTTAAGAGGGGAAGGAACTGCCCTTTCTATAGGTGAACTAATTTATTATTTGAGTAAATTCTTGCAGTAATGGATTAAAGTACTAAAGACAATTTTGTCTTCAGATACTATTTTTAGCAAGTATGTAACACTGAATGACCCCTATAGAGAGAGTCTAGGTTCATAAAAGGGGTCAGGATAGCCTCTGTTCTTGTTGGGGTTGGTCTGTAGTTTTTTGGATTGAGTTTGAAACAGCTGAGAAGTAAAAGGTTCAATAATTTGTTACTAAGCACGCAGTCCCCTCAGATTGGAGGGGAATATTTTATCTTTTGATCTGCTTTTAATAGCCTGAGGTGTGTTCTTTACGAGGGTCTGCTTTTCGTTCAGTAGATCATGTGTGACAAAGGCAAAGCTATGTTGTTTGTTGTTAGCTTCTGGTTATATTGTCTGCTTTCAAACAGCAGTTTGAAACTGTAGTGTGTTAGCTAGATTTTACTGCTTCATCATGAGCATTATATGCCCTAATAACATTCGATCTAACTTCGAATTTTTGGGGTTTGATTTTGCATCCTTTTAAAAAAAGCTTATATAAACAAAAGCTTATATAAATTTATATTCCTTAATGTCTTCCAAGAAGATGTCATCTCACAGCTGGAAAGGCCATTTAGTTTCTGGGAATGGCTTTCTTAGTGTCTTGCCATCCCTTTGTTGGAAATGCTTAGATTTACAATAGTGCTTCTGCTTTTAAACAAATGTTGCAGAGAACAGTTTCAAATTTCCCGTTGGTTTTAGGTGCTCTTTTGAATTTGAATATAGAAACATAATCATGTTGCTTATAACCAGTTTTCCAGTTCATCCGTTTACATGTGTCACTATCGCTTTATATTGAATAGAATTAATTCTCTACAGCTCTGTAATGGTGTATGTATGCACATATATAAAAATATGTAATGGGTAAATTGATTTATTTTCCCATGAAAAAAGATGTTTTGTGGCTTTTTGGAGGGCATTGGGAAGACTTTGCAAGGAAAGAAGAGGATAAGCGAATGGCTCTTGTTCTCTGTAACAAGGTGAAGTACTTTACTTCAGGGCCTGACACAAAGGTGCTGGGAGTCCATAAGTTTCTTTAAAATCATATGGGATTATGGATGCTCAATATACTTCAAAAATGAGGCTGTCTGTAACTGGAGTGTCCAGCTTCCAAGGTACATTAAATTACCAAAGTAGTTCCCTTCCACATAAGTCCTGTCATTAACTTAAAGGATTTTTACTTTTCTATCTAAAACTTAAGATAATAAATCAAAAATACTATTTAGATCAGTGTTTGTAAGGCACTTGGATACATATGTACAATATGGTAGAAAAAGTTGAGTCTTTTATTAATTCTGCATTCAGGAGTGAGAAAATGTGCCACAAATGAGGCATGGGCTATGTACGGAATGGTGAAATTTTGGGCATTTACCTTGCCTTTATCTTTCCTGTCTTGAATGGAACAGGAGTCCTATGGAAAATAACATTTGCGATTGCGTATTTTTAAAACTTTCTCCTATTGCTAAGTGAGGGGAATAAAAATTGATACGTTTTTAAGGTGTTGAACAGCTGAAAGTCTAAACAAGCTGAAGGCTGTGCCTATGACTTTATGGCTTAGGGTGTTTTATTTTGTTTCTTGAAGAATTCCAGGAATAGCATTCACAATACAGCAACAATGGCCTTAGGGGTTTTGTGCACGCACACAAGCTTAGTTGCTGAGGGTTGGAATAGTTTTGATATTCACAAGTGGTAAAGGCAGGAATTGTTATGGAATATTAACTTGGGATGATCAGAAGGTGTTTTTGTCAAGACCTTTTTTTTGTTTGCGTTTATTTACCCTGGTTTCTGGGAACATTACTTTAGGGGCATTAAATCTATCAGAAAAATATGTGTGTTTGAGTATGCTGATTTGCAATAATGATAAAGGAAAATAAAGATGTAGATAGAGTCAAAATCATAGGCTTTTTCAAAATTGGGGGTGGCTTGTTCTTCTGTCATAAAATAACAGGCTTTCAGTCCTGACATGTTCTTCCTCTGAAGTCTCTGAGGGGACCCAAATGGTTGTCAGTACCCAATAGTCTACATGTGGAAACACGGGGCAGTATTTGCTGGTGAGTGGTGTTTCAGTACCAATGGACCAGGAAGATCACTTGATCTAGTATTGTAATAACTCACAGAAAAAATCTGTCTTTTTCCTCAGCCATCTGGGTTTACCATGTAGGGAGACATTTTTTTCTAGATTTTCTCAGAAGATAAGCTATTCTGCCCCAGACAAGGGGCATGCATGAATCCTTTTGAGAATGCCTGCTAGGCTGAAGAGCCTGAGCGATGTGCAACAGCAAGCTGATACACTATTAAATGTAGGGAAAGTAACAAAACCTACCCCAAATCTCTATGCTCCAAGTCAGTGGTCAAATAGATAAATCTTACTAACCTTTCAACAGTCCCAAGCTAAAACTGTCCTTATCCCTCCTGTATACTCCCTGAGGTCGTCTATTAAACTATAGGTTGCTGCACATGATATCTAAGAAGAAATGCTTAACTGTGGAACATGAATATCCCACATTTTACAGGTGGGAAAAAATGTAACTCTAATCACACCGAGAAATTATTAACCAGGCTTCCAAAAATGTATCCTTAGCTTCTAAAACCTGTATTGGTGAATAAGCAACTTGGCTTTACAGGTCGTGATGGGCTGATTGCTGTAGGCTGGCAAGAGGCAGCCACAGTGGCAAGAGGTACTGCTATTAGCCTCTCCTGACTGTGTCCCCTCATCTTGGAGAGATGTGCTCTCCTGGTGACGACACACGGCCACCATTCCTTCCATGCTGGCAAACTTGGCTGCCTACTGTGTGTACACTGGACCGTCTCAGAGATGACGTGTCCATCTCTGAAAGACCTTTCATATATTTCCTACTAGAACTGTGCCTCCACTGTGCTTTCCAGCTCAAACACAGACCAGTGAGTAGTTTCACATAATGATAGGTTGTGGTATCGTTCCAAGTGGCACAAGCTGGCTGTATTGCAAATGCAATCAAAAGGCCAGAACATTTACTATGCAGATTGCTGGAGTAAATCTTGGCCAAAAGGAGGCAGAAAGCTGCTACAGAAAGGTCAAGTTATGATTAATATCCTGTGAATGCAGCTCCGTACAGTCTTTCCCCTGAATAATTTATCTTGTAATTTCACCTAAAAGCTAGTGTCCCAATTAGATGTTGCCTGTGCCCACCACCTGTTCTTCACAAAGCTTGAAAGAGTAGCTCTAGGATGGATAGAAAGTCTGGAATCCCACATTCAGGTTCTTGAACTCTTTTGCTTCTAGTGTCACTGGAATTACACATCTAGCTGGAAAGAGGGAGAGAGGTATCAGGTATGGTAACAAAGTTAGTCTGAAGGGAAGATAAATGGTTAAGGATTTGTTTATGTTTGAGTAGGAGCTGCTTCTTGAGGGCTTCTGTGTCCTCCTGCTGTTTGTGCAGCACCCGCTAGTATCACTTTATGGAATTGCCTTGTCAGGTCATGGCCAGAAGGGTAGATAAGAAAGCTTTGATCCTTTTCTTATAGTCAGCATAAAGTATCATAGTGTAGTGTTTGATAGGTAGCCTTTAAGTCTGGAAAATTCAGATTGCTAACAAAGACTGCTCGAGGCCTTGGGTCTCAGAAGGTATTTCTGCAATGGAAATCTGTATCTTCTGTCATGTCCTATAAAGCTATTTTTAGCAGTTACATCTGCTTCCTTCTAGTTTGGAGCACTTCCCACACTGATCCATTGTGCTTTGAACGTCACTCCTCCAGCTCTGTGCCTGGCTGCTGCCTGCTAGCCACTTTTGAAGACCACTGCCAAATCTTTGCTGTTGCTTTTTGTGCAAACTAGACTGAAGCCAGACAGCCTGTTCAGCACTGGCAACTTCAGCTGCATGCCCTTTTCCCAGGAGACATGCACCTGAGGCACTGCACGGGCTGTTCCGAGAAGGCAGAGAGTTTTAAAACAACCAAGAAAAACATCCCAGATGTTCTCTTCCTTTGATGAGCAGAAGGAACCTGTCACTTTGCCTGTCGTACAGTGTATGAAAAAGGATGCCGATCCTGTGTGTGCTCCTGTCAAGCAGTCTATATAGGTTTTTGCTGAAGTTTCTCATTGGGTTCATTGGGGTCCTAGTAAGATCAGGTGGCAGCACACAGTTCTACTCTCGCTGATCTAAGTTCTGGTCCTCAGTCATAGATGATATGCATGGCTGCTCCCCACAGACCGTGTGCTATTACTTTGAGCCATCTTGGATAGACATCTCTGTTACAAATCTCAACTTGGGAAGCAGAAGGAAGCCTCCACAGATTCCATACCTCCTCTGCCCTGCTGAAAGTGATCCTCAGGACTCTGGTAGCTGATGCGCAACCCAGTCTTCAGACGGCAGTGCAACCTGTGAAAGTGAGAGTACATTTTCTAACTGGATTTTGGTGAGGCTTCCTCCTGCCTGCTGCGAGAATTTTGGAAACCGATATGCTTACAGACAGAGACTTTCCAGTCATGCTCATTTTGAGGTAGGCACACAGGGGCAACATGCTGATGTATTTCATGGTAAGGTTTAAACCACCTTTATTTGCTGTTTGTAGAGAAAAACATTGTAGCATTTTATTTAATGAAAAACAAAACAAGGCAACACTCCAAGCTCATCTCACTTTCTGATTAAGCTGTTTATATCCTCTGGTAGGTTTCTGGACAGGTGGCTTTGTGAATAGCTCATTTTATACTGTAAATGAGAAGCAGAATAATTTTGCTCACGTTTTGTATGCCTGCACTTGAGGTAGTTATGCTGCATCCCCTTCACGGTCAGTGGAAAGAAATGGATGTCACTAGACAAAGATTCCTCTGTCCTTTTCTAAAATCTTCTCGTGAATATGAGGTGAGTCATGCCCTAGAAACGCCTGTTTCTCTCCATTGCTTATAGAGTGGGGCTGGATGACTGGGTCAGAATAAGTAAGAGAGCTGATAGAATAGAATCATAGGATGGTTTGAGTTGGCAGGGACCTTGAAAAACCACCTAGTCCAACATCCACCTCTGTCCCCCTGCCTTGGGCAGATGTGTCTCCTAAAGTTTTTTTACGCCTCTGTAGAGATGTCATATACTGTATGGTAACATACCTTTGGTGTGCACGAAAACAGACTTATTTCTTTTCATTAAAATCTGAATCCAGTTCCTTTGCTAAATCAAATAGAAAGCTATTATCATGCGTAGCGGAGGATGAGCATTATTACACCATACTGTTTTTGCAGAAAGACAAAGAAGCACTTAGCATCTAACGGGCTGAAATAATGGAGAACTGGATTTCTCACCTTCTACGCACACACACACATGACATACACACATTTCCTCATTCAAAGCACTCACATGCAAGGTATGGGTTTCCTTCTCCCCAGACCCAGAGGGCATATCACTGGCTTGGTGGATGCTTTTCCAAATGGCTGCTCTTCTAAATGCTAGTTCCCTTTTCTCTGTCTGCAGCCTGGCTGCAGTTCCTCAGCAATCTTCCTGCAGCCCCCTTGCAAAGTGCAGATATATTTTAATTTTTCTTCAGTCATGAAGAAAGCAAAGTCAATGACAGAATTTTACCTAGTGAACTAAACCTCAGATTGATAGTCATGAGCTTTTCTGCAAAATGAAATATTTGATAAATTCAAAGCATCTTCTTTGGAGTACTCTTAATTCAGCACAGTAGTGAAAACATTTGAACTTGAAGACTTACAAACAATTTTTTGTTGAAATTTTTGAAGAATCCTCACCCATTTCTGTAGAACATACCTGCTTCTGTTTTCTATAAGAAATTTGTGTTGGGGGGAGGAAAAACAACCAAGCAAACCTACTGATGTGTCGGTGAATCATTTGCTGCAGCTAAAAGAAACAGATACTTTTTTTGTGAGAACATCTGATTAAACAATGAAAATAATCCTCTTGGTTTATCACACTTTTTCTGTTTTAAGTAGGGTGAAGCTTCCTGTGATAGTGCTGCAGTACAGAGCACTGCCTCAGGGATCTCTCACACAGTCAGTCACACATGACGGCTGCTCTCCAGAGCAGCCTCCAGTCCCGGTGAATAGGGGACGGGGTGTTTAAGGAGGATGGAGACAGGCCATAACCAGATCACAGAGCACCAGCTGCTGACCAGTAACAGAGATGATAATGGCTTCAGGTGTCCTGTGTGTGTTAGTTCATTCCTGTCCCACGCATCCTGGTGTCAAATGCAATCATGTCAAAACATTGCATGTACTAATTTAAGTTCTCCTAAACTCACTGTGTTGGTAGTTGTAAGAAATGCTAGCCGTTAGAAAGAAGGATTGGGACACTTGCTGGCGTTGTACTTGCTTTCTATTTTTAAGAGAACTCAATATCAAGAAGTGATTTCTTGCTCCAAAATGCCAAGCCTGTGTTAATGTGGGGAATATACCACAAAGTATAGAGACACAGGGCTCTTAACTTAAAAAGTATTAAGTATAACTTAAAAAGTATTAACGTAAAGTTCAGTACTGAATGAATACTGCCTTCATACACCCTGTGACTAAGCAGTAAGACTGAGATGACTCAAGCCCTAAGTCATATTTTCATGGATGATTTAACATTGTACAGATTTTTTTTGCTTAACAATAGCAAAAATATTTTTTTCTTCCTTCGTTCGTTGGTTCAGATCTGTTTGGCTTGTTTAATTTTGCAAGCTGACGCATTGAATTTTATTTCCATTCTTACCCTGGGAGGGTATAATCTTTTCTGATTAAATGCTCAGCCAGGAAATTGAACCACGTTTACTCAATGATGAGTAAAACAAAAGGAAAAAGTTGCCACCCTGTTGTGTCATTCTTCCCCCTCCTTGCCTCCTGTTTGTAAGTATGTTAGCTAAAGCAGTGTGATATAGAGAAGATTATTAAATATTTGTTTATTCCAAAGCATCACCTAAGAGTTAAATTCTCTTATTTCATTGTTTTGTAGGATCTCTGGGGAGGTTGTGCTTGTGTTCACAGCTGTCTGGTGTACTCTACCTTTGGTCTGTTCTGCACTTGCGTCCCTGCCTGCATGGATGCTGCCTTTCTCCCAGCATAGTGCACTTGAAAAATAACACAAGGTTGTTGGGGTAGCAGCCAAGCAGTATACTCAGCAGGGAGTTACAGTGGGCAGTGGTGTTCTCTGTTGCATGTGGTATGTAACCTGACCATTTGGGCAGCTGTGTGAGCCTAAAATTCTGTAGCAAGGAAACAGAAAATGTCATTTTTATTTTTCTAAAAATGCTTTTTCATGTTACTTGAAGATTTTTGTAAGGGTTGAAAAACAAACAGGTCTCCGCCTGTAGTAGGAGCATGGTGTAATGAATGCTTAGACTGGCTACGCTGAGCTTAGTCTTAGCTGTCTTATTTGTATTATCAGGCATGTTAATTTATTGCTTTTTTACCCAGTAAGGTGGAATACTTCATAGACTCCATAAGCTTTAACATTATTGGTTTTGTCCTCAAACACATGATTTTTGAAATGTTATTACACTAGTGCTAGAAACTAGATACAGCTTGCAGGCATTGACTGTGGCTGGAGAGAGATCTGCAGTCCTGCAGGTATATGACAGTTTTGCCAAGACATTACCAGAAAGCTGGAATTGTGCCTGACCTAAAAAATAAACTGCTTCTGAATCCATTGTTTCTATTTGATTAATGAATCTCAGTTTTTCTGATTATTATGAAGTCAAACACGCTTATACTACGTGTCTTAGGTAGACTTACAGAATTAGAGTTCCAGCTTTTCTCTCGGGTTTTGTTAATTCCAGTGCACTGATACACATTTGTGTGATGGTATTCTGTGCTTTTAATGTCTCTTCAGACAATGAGGCTGCCACTCATACGTGGCCCTTGCTTTAATGCAATATAAGAATTGCCAGTTCATAAATTTTCCTGTTCCTCTATCTAAAGATCTTTGAAATTTGTTCTTAACCAAATAATCTGCTTACTATTTGCACTGTAATACTGACTAGAGCTCTCACTCAGTTTAACCTGTGTGCCATTAACTGAGATCACATTCAACAAATCTGGTTTGATTTTCTCTTCTTGCCACTTGATTTCAGTGTCTTGAGTTGCTCTTCCTTACCTTGCAAATTTATTGGGTTTGTGCAACAAGTATTTCCAGGTGCTTCAGTACCTCCTGGCCCTTAGTTTGCATACCTGGGCGTGTGTACTCTGCAAACACATCATTGAGAAGTGAAGCTGGTTTTTCTTGCTCCTGTATACCGTATTCTGCAAGCAGTATGCTTAAGTTAAAACAGAAAGAGACAAAAGCTGGCCATTACATCTCAACATGGCAAGCTTTACAATTGGTACAGGTTCTTGGTATGATAAGAAACTTTTTATGTCTTTCTGCCATTTTATTAGACTTAATGTTGGCAGTCTTTCCCTTCCTTCCCCCGTATTAAGCTTGCATACAGCTGTGCATCTCAGAAAAGATAAAAGATAACTGTGAACATGGACCATGTTTTGGTGGTTGCCTAATGATGTCGTCTTACTTTTGAATTTTATTTCAGTCTGCCATGTGAATCAAGTCAGCATACACGAGACTTGTGTGTTTTAAGCAGCACATATGTGAAATGTGCTTCTTTTCATTTGAGTGCCAAAGCTGGGTGTGTTGGGCCAAAATCACCAGTCTGTGATACACAGCGTGAGCACTCAGCTGGGAGGTGGGAACTGTGGCCTCCTGAAGCATGTGTAAGAGGCAGCAGTGCCATCAGTCCTGCTCCTGCTGAGTTTCCAACTTGGCCGTTGTCCCTTATGCAGCTTGAGTTTGGGCAGTGGTTGGTGCTTTTTCAGATGATAGATCCCAGCTTCTTATGTGATAAAAGTCAATTACAGTGCACCATACCATGTTGCATTTGGCTACTGTTGGTGCCTGTCCCGGAAACTCCCATGCTAGTAAAGATGTGTAGTGCAGGCTACATTTCTCTGCTGGCAAAGAATTTCCCACCAGCAGTAGGTGAAGGCTCTGTCACTCAAGCGATGTGAAGTGGTGCCGTGGTTCCCATGCCACTGCAGTCAGCGCACGTGGAAAATGCTGCCTCTGTTGCTGAGTCACTAAATTGTTCCACATACTGGCTTCTGGCTAAGTAAACATAATGGCTCAGCGGTGGCAGCAATTTCTTGCATCAAGGAATTTGATAATAGCACCATTGAAGAAAAGAGGATAATTCCTCTCCCTTCACCTCGCTTCCTTTTGGCTCTGCCCCTTGAGAGCAGGATGCTTCTCCTGCTTGCTGAGGACATGGGGGAGAAATGAGGGGAAAACATTCTGGAGTGCAGATGAAGGTGTTGGTTTGCTGGGTTTGGCAGGATACATGCGGCAGTGACAGCAATGCTCGCTGCACCTGTGGTAACTACAAGTGTCTCTGATGGCAGTGGATTCATTGTGTGTCCTGTAGCTCTTCCCTAATATCCCTCACAACGATTCCATTTGGAGGGTGCTGTATTTCTAATTCTTACAAGCAGCTAGCTATGCTAGCAGTTAGCAAAAATAAATGGTATGTTCTTCCTCACTGTAATGCTTTTTCTCTTTTTCTCTCCCCTCCCCCCACCCCCCCCCACCCCCCCACCCCCCCACCCCACCTTAAACAAGCCTTAAGTAATACTTTTGTCTTAGGAGGGTGAGCAAGTACTCTCTGGATAGGTGTGCTACCTATATACAGTGGATGCAGGTATACTGCAGCATAAACTGCACCTTACTATTCACTTGTGTCTAATTTTGCTGTCATGTGCTAGTAAGAGTCTGTTATTTCTAATGCATCTTCTCTGAACAATAGCTTCAGAGAGGAAGACTACATTCAAGAAATCCCTTTTTACAGGGATAAGAGAAGTGGGGAAAGCACATGGATAGTCCCAGTGAGCAGTTTTACTCCTTTCCATGAGGCAAGAGAAAGCAACCACATACTTGAGAGGCTCACCGTCTTGCACTTGAGTCACTTCACTCATTCCTCCTCCATTACTACTTCCTTTGCAAGTATAACATTAGATCATTGTTTTACTCTGACTTAAGAAATTAGTGCTCTATCTACATACTGAATGTAGATTAGAACTAAGCTCATTCTTTTAGAGGGCTTTGCATTTTTCCTGTGTGTTCTAATTTGCATTTTAGTGCTCTTCAATTGCTCTGTTGAGTGAAATCTTCACTCAGTTTAGGATGAAAACAACTACATTTCCTAACCAGCCACAGGGCTGCTTAATAAAACATCAGAAGTCTCTTAAAAGGAACATTGTTGCTTTCTAAAAGCTAGCTGGCTGGTTTTGTTTTTAAACCCTAGGTGGGTTCATAATTCAACTTTTGTCAGCTAATTCATTCTTGACTATTTACAGAGAGAGACAAAAGTAGTGCAGGAAAGGAGAAGAGCAAATTTTCCTGTTAAATCTTAATGTGAAATACAAATCTGGTCTCTAATCATGTGTTCTCTAAAGCAGTCTTTAGTGGTAGCTTATTAAAAACAGTATCTCATTACTTATTGCTCTCCTTTTCTATAGAGCAAGGATTCCTGCTGGGTTAACAACTATGTTTATAGCAGAGATGCCCACCACTTGCCCTGCATATATGGGTGCTAAACCAGATGGTTTCCTGCTGTGAGGCAGGTGATGCTTTGGTACATCTTGTACCAGCACATGGCAGAATGAAGGCAGTGTTACCAGCTTCAGCACAAAATTTGTCTAATCAGACAGGAGTGAAGTAGGATGCAGGGACAAGGGGTTTTTGACTAGACCTGAGTCACGTAGGGTAAAGATGCCTGCACTATTTTTGGTCCTGAAAGACAGCCTTGCAAGAGTAATATTATCTAAGAAGTGGGAAAACTCGGCTTATGCAAAAGTTAACTGCTGCTAGTGCTTCAGCTGGCTTGGGGCAGAGTACTGCCTCAGCAGAGGTCACGAGTGTAATGTGTTTGGAAGGGATCTTGTCTGAACAAATATGAGCTTCTCTTGAGATAGTGGCTGAAGCTTCAGCAGCTAGGCCGTGGCCGGCTAGGAAATCTATTGCTTTTGAGTAGCAATTTCATAGTGCAGAAGAAAATGTGGGAGGTGAGTCTGAATCTTAATGTCAATTAGCTGGTTAGTACACGTATATTAGATAGCCTGCGGATGGAGAAACTGTCTATCTCAGCATCAGATACGTTACTGCAGTTACGTGCTCAGTGTTGTGCTGGGAATTGTGCTCCCCCAGCAAGGCAATGAGGGAAATTTGAGGATGCTGGGGTTTGTTATTGGTGGGTTTTATGCCTTGCTAATGCTGAGTATGAGATCATTAAGCAGGCTGCTGTCCCGGCTCTTTAGGCAAATATTTTTGCGAATTCACAAGATATTTTAAACTACCTGGAGCTGGTTGAACACATAAGCAGGTAAAATGGCATTTTATGACAGTTGCTAAATCCCACTGTTACTTGACAAAGGCAGTTAAAACCCGCAAGATTTTTGTCATAAATAAGACTAAAGGATCTATTCCCAGGTCTGTTCCGTAAAAATTAGAATTGTGATTAGAATAAAACTTCAGTTGATTATAGTCTTTCTCTAAGAATAGATTTTACTACAAACATCTTTCTGTTAATGTGGGTAACATGAATGTAATTTGGGTCTATCTGTCTATTTGGTAAACATAATATTCTGCATTATTCTCTATACTGCAAACTCTAACATAGTTTCTGTTGTCTTTACAAACAAGACTGTAATAATTTCTATTCAAAATTCACATAGTTCACCTAAAAGGTTGACCATCAGCATGACATACCAGAATTTTGTGGACTGGACCACTGTCCAGTGAATCTGCTCTGGTGTTTCTAAGCCAGTTTCATCTGGCAAGGAAGCCAGTGGTAACTCAGAGATCAGCTGCAATGTCAGGTTGTGCCTGTGGGCAGTGAGAATAATTCTTCCATTCTCCCCTTTGTTAACCTCTCGCATGCTTCCTCCACGCTTCATGCCTTCAAACCTCTTTCCACCATCTCTGGTGCTGACCCCTATATCTAACTTCCACATCTATTGCTGAGCGTAGCCAGGGGCCAGTGTTGATTTGTGGCTCAGAAAGATCTCTGTTCGTGTGGGATTTAGATCCCACCTGCTTTCTGTCTGCAAGTGTTGCCTCTGCTTCCAGTGGTGTGTGCTCTGTGGTTTAGGATTTTCTCACTGGTGAAAGCTGTAAGAAACTTAATGGAATCATCTTTCAGCTCATCTACGTCTGGCATAGGAATGTGTAACACTCCCTTAAATTTTAAGCCCATCTATTTGTCAGTTTGTGAACTTATCGCCCTTACCAGTGCTTAGTTCTGCTCTGGAGTCTACATGTTTGACCCTATGCTCAAGATGGCTGCTCCAGGTGGCAAATGAAATAACTGGATTCCCAGTTATGGCATGTCACCTTAGTAATTTTGGATTTCATACGTGTCTCCCTGTATTGATAGAAAAATCTTCCAGGACAAGCAAGGATAGGCGATATGCTTAGCCAAAGAGAATTTTTGTGGTTTTCAGATATTGTGATAGGACTGCTAACCTCTTCAGAGTTAAAAGAAACAAGCTCAGAAAATGTGGCCAGATGTCAAGTTAATTATTTGAACTGTTTTTTTCTCTGCCCTGGATTCCCAATACCAGAATACATCTTACAAAGCAGAGTGTTCTTGTCAGCCTCCATATCGTACCACTGCACTGTTTTTCTGCAAGAGCCCTAGTTACCTGTATCACATCGTCAAGACAGTAATGGTGCTGTCAGCGACCACTTTTAACACTTTTGTTGCTTTACATTTCTTGTATTGCTCATTCTTTCTCCATAACCTTAGTTTTCCATTTTTCAATAACACTTGGCACTCTTTCTCAGTTAAAAAAAAAAAAAAAAAAAAAAAAAAGAAGAAGCCTGTCAGAATAATGCTGTGTGTCACCTACGCCACCCCTGTGAGGAAAACTTGTGAACAGAAGTTTGGAGCACCTTGACCAGCCAAGTAACTCAGCTTATCCTCCAACAGCTGAACTTGGCTCTGTGGGATTTATGCCAATGGCCATGCTCCACAGCCTACCGATGTTAGGATCTGTATGGGCTGAAAGTACCGTTTTCACCAGACATTTTGCTAGGCGGCTCAAGAAAGAAGCTAGCCTGGGTAGAACAAAGTATAATTCACATGTTGGATTTCATCCTTTCACTTACAAGTAACTTGGCCTTATGGTAGTCATAGAAACACCATTTTCAAGAATTTAAGAATAAACATAATGGTCCAGTGTTTGGGTTTCTTTGTATGAAATAAACACAGAGAACTAAACTATTTTTTCTCCATGTGTGTTTTTATTATTTGACTTTTATATATGTAAGATAGCAACCTAGCCAGAAGTAGTAGTCTGTGGGTTTTTTCCTGACTTTCAGTAATAGTAAGTTCATAATTGGCAATCCTGACTTGTATTTCTGCCTTGCATTGATTTGTTGTGTGCTTTCAGTTCATGTGTGACCTTTGTCCCATTTTCTTACTTGATGAATGTGACACTGATCGTTGGATCTGTACTACAGAAACAGTAAGATTTATATTACTGCTTTATCAGGAATAAAATAGGTAAAAATATTTGTATGACAGCTATATATACGTCATGATTTTTTTATTAATTTGATTTGATTAATTAATTAAATATTAACTGGAACAGGTTACAAAATATCAGAAATTCCCATGCTCATGTAAAACTAACATGAGGAAAAAATCTCCTTTGAACTTGAATTGTGATATTTGTATCCTTTACTAATAAATAGTCAGATAACAGAGGCAATGGGGTGTTTCAGAACTCATATTCTGAAGTAGTTGGTGAAAAGCAACACAAGAATTTCACTTGATGTCATTGGCAACAGTAGTTGCTGCTTCAGTGGATGTTAGGAAGAGAAACAAAAGGATATCTTGTCTTATATCCATAGTTGTGTTAGACCGTGAATGCTACTCCTTCAATTCTCTGTGCTAGTTATCTTTGTTAAAACCTTTCCAAACTGTTGAAAGCTAGGGAAGCAAGGGCTGCTTTAAAAAAAATTAAAAAAATATTGAATTTCTTAAAAGCTGCTTTAGAAGAACAAAAACCAGCCATGCATAATGCAAAATAAATATGAATTAAAGCATATATGCACACATATGTATTTGCACTTACATATGATGATGTGGATGCATTTTTTGTGTATAAATGGGTTAATGTTTGTATACTGTGTATTATATGTGTATGCTTCAACACACAATGTGCATCTGTTCACACATCTTAATTTTTTTAAGGGAAAGTGTCTTGGAGGTCATGCCTTGTTTTGATATGAAATTCTATGTTTACTTATGAGATTGTGAGGGCTGGATGTTCCAACCAGTTAATTAGAAATTTTAGATGTTTTCCAAGTAGCTTCCTGGCGACCCTTTCCAAATAAGGTCAAGTTCAGAGCTGCAATATGGACGAGGGTGTCTCTTCTGGTTTTGTTTGACAGTGGGTTTCTGTTCAGAAATGACCAAAAAAAAGAAGAAGAAAAAAAAAGAAAAAAAAAGTTAAATTTGTCTTACTTCTGGGTAGCTCCATTGTAATAAGTCACTGTAAGTTCTAGCTGTATTTACCGGAAGGGAATGGGCATTTCTAGAACATGTCATCCTAAATTGTCTGCAGTAAGTGGATAAATAACTCCTTGAAAGTTCCTATTTCTCTGTGTTGACAGTGAAGAGAGTATAATGGATGACTTGCAGAGGTGCAGATGTGTAATTGTTTTGAAGTGTCTTACCTGTAGTACTGTCCTCTGAAGCTCTTCCACTTGTTAATTTTTACTTTTCCCTTAAAGCAATCTCAGGCAAATGAGTAGAATCATTTCTCCCCCTCACCAGCATGCTTAGTACTGTTAGGATGGAAGTATTACAGGGTGAATATAGTCATTTAAATGTATTGCAGTAGGAAGATAATTGCAGAGCCCTTGTGGGAGTATAATAATCAAGCATGAGTGAGTAAATAAACAACAACATAGAAAACGTGACATATAAGTAGCCTGTGAGATAACCTGGCAGTCTGCAAGCCGTTCTTTGGTGGCTTTCAAACGGTTATTAGATTAAGCCTTTCTCAAGTCAGACCGTGATAGTAATGCCAAAATCACCTACACTTGTTTGTTTTGACTTTCAGGTAGTTTGAAAAAAATATGCCCGGCTATCTTCTGGCTCCAAACTGCAATTATGCCAGAAAGTTTATTCTGCAGATGCTTGTGAATGGAGCCTGAAGACCAGCAGTGTGCCAGTGAGCGTCGGCCACGACACAAGAGCATTCGCTAGCCAGGAAAATGACGAGCTTTCTTGAGGAAGAAACAAAGAAGAAACCTTAATTTCTTGCATAGTTGGAAGGCAAAGCAATACAATCTTGACTCTTGGTTAACTTAAAGAAACATTTTTCAAAAATACCTCTGGACTGTGTGGATCTTTGATGCAAACGTGCCTTTGAACGTGTGCAAATAAATCATTGGAAGAATCAATTGGGCAAAGGAGTCATTGAAAGAGTGGCTGCTGAAGAATCATGACAAAGCACTTGGAGATCATCAATTTGTCATTTTTGCTGGAACATGAAAGGGAAACAATATTGGGAGTATTGAAGAGAGATGAGTATCTGAAAAAAGTTGAAGATAAAAGGATAAGGTAACCCTTTTTATTACTGTTCTTAAAAATATGGTCCATGGTACAGATATTTTTGTGGTACCCAGTGAAGATTTTCTAGATGCCTCAGGAGAAGGATGAATGTTGGGAGGTGGCACAGTTAATTACAATCAAAGTCAAGTGTTAAAAAGGAAGCTGCTTGCTAGTGTGGCCCTCTGTAAAAAACCCCTTGTGTTTGTTGCTTCAAGGTGAAGGAGTAAGAAAAAGTGCGAAAATACACAGCAGAGGTTTTTAAATTTGAGATTCTGTAGAATTTAAATTTTGAGATGGAAGGCTTTAGTCAGGCTCTTGAACTTTCTTCCTCTGAGAGGAGGTACATGCTTTGTGTCTCCAGAGCTGCAGGAGGGGAAGTTCGGAAGGTGTCACAGGGAGAGAAAGTAGGCGCCTGCCTCTGTGCACCGGCCCGTGCAACACGGGGCAAAGGCGAGATAGTGACCTTTTTCTCTCTGTTGCAGTGTTTACAGAATAGGGAGGAGGAGGGACGCTTCATTTTTCAAATGTCTTAGATTTACTAATAAATAAATAAAACTAAATATCTCAGGTATAGATCTGAAGAGTCACTGATGGGAGAAGTAGAGACTCAAGGTGTTAATACAGAGTCCATGTGTTCTTTTCTGAGGGGAAAAAAAGGTAAAAGTCAAAGTTCAAAGAACAATGTGTGGAGGCAGGCTGAGAGTCAGCTATTTTAGATGACTCAGAGCGGGTCAGTTATCGGTTCTGCGAAGTTTCATATGCTTTTCCAGTATGTTGCTGTTGTTGCTTCCCCTCCTTCTCCCCACTGCCCTCTTAAACTTTTATACAGTGCTGGTTCTGAGAAATGGGCTTAGCGTGGATGTATGCAGCACTTGGTGTTGACAAGGCTGCTGAGTGTCATGGATGACAAAGGGAAGATTTTGAGCCTTTGCTGGTTTCTGTTCATGTATTCCAAGGCCAGACTGCATTGCTCTTCCCATTGAGTTGCTAAAAAGCATTTTAGACACAGTGCCTTGCAGAGATGCACGCTCAGCGCTTGCTGAGGCTTTTTTGTCTAAAACTATTACTTGGAAATCCATGCAGAGTTAACCTCCTGTTTTGGAAGTCTTTCTACCTTAAGAGAACCAAGTCTAAGTGCAATGCCTCTACTGGTGTGCAGCCCATTTAACTGCAGAATATTGTGGCTCATCTAAATGGAGTGGGCTAAAACTGGTTGCTGCTTCTGTTGCAAGACTGGAAGGAAAGATGTTTCTTTATGGTGGTGTGGGCAAATTAATCATTTCATCTCCTTGATGATTTGTCAGATGAAGAAGAAAACAGATGGAGCACTGTTTGTTCCAGGCATTGTGCTCTGTTTTGTAATAGGTTAAACATTTCAAAGTCAGTATTTCAGTTTTCTAAGGTGGTGGCCTTGGAAACATGTGACATGTCAGTAGTCATCGATCAAATGCATGGGTATGAAGTGCAATGGTGTATCAGATCACTAGTGTCCCAACCCCTCAGAAAGCTTTCTTTTCTACTACTGTCATTTCCCAGCCTCAAGTGGAAAGCTGAAACTCCTGAGGTTTTGTGGGTTTGGTTTCTTTTTGTTCGTTTAGGGGTTTTGTTGTTTTGTTGGGGTTTTTTTGGTTGGTTTTTTTTTTTTTTTATATATGATGCCTTACACCCTCTAATCTGCTTTTTTTTGGCACTACTGGAAGTCACTCTGCCAAATGTACTGTTTGAGAACCCAAGACACCTGTGAGGATGCAGTTCAGTAAAGTGGCAGGCAGTATTGCCTAATCTGTGTTTTGGTACAAATGGAAAGAGCACCCTAAGAAAAGGCTGAAAATGAAGTTAATCTAATACCAATTAGGGTAACGAATGATGCAATGTGATGCTTATGCATACTTCTAGCACCTATATATGAACCAATTGTTTTTTAATTCAGAGTATATTTGGAGAATTGCCACTAGACCATACTGTGCTTGATAATGGTGGAATGTAGTCTATAAAAGACTGCTGAGATGTACAAACTATAAAGAATTGGGTGGGTAACTGCTCCCTAGGAGACTTCATAATTTTTTGTTTCTGAATACAGCCTGGCAAGGATATCTTTAATTATGTCTTATAAGTATACTTCAGAGGAACATTTGTTGTCTTTGGAATTCCATTTGGTACAATCTGTTATATATTATATCGAAGTACTTTGCAGAAGAACAAGTCCCTTTGTATTTATTTTCAAGTCATTTTTCATGCTGGCAAGATGCTTACTTCTACATTGTACTGAAAAAATTTTATTAGTCTGTTCCACTCTTTCTGAATCTACCTTGATATTTCTTTTCTGTTCCTTGTTCATCTTCAAAAGCCATCATAACTTGAAAGGATCTTTCTGTTAAACATGAAAGCAACAGTAAGTGTAGGAGGATGTCCTAATAATGAAATTGTTAAGAGTTATTTCCACTAATACGGCTCATGCTTGTGTTCTGGAGTGCAGTTGGCTATTCTTGTATTTTTACTTGACATACAAATATTTCACCTACATGTGAGAGAAACATGTAAGGCAGCAAGTGCTCTTTCTGTGGTCTAGTTTTAATAATACAAATAAGGAACCTGCTTAATAAATATTAGGGTATATATTCTTAACTTTAAGTGTGCATCTTGTGTGACTGGAAATTTGCTTTGAATATTGATTTAAAGCTGTTAGTAGATTATTTGTGCAAATAACTTACAGTGTTCTAAACATTGCTCTATGATGTTTTTTATGTTGGCCAAATGACCATCATGATTATTTTCAAATGTTAAGTTTATTTAGATGAAATAATTAAATTACATAGAGCTAGAATATCTAAAAATAGTGAACTTGACCATATTGAAGGTGAAAACGTAGGGTTTTTTTTAACATGTGAGTTGCTGGGAGAAGCTTGCATCCAGGTAATGTCAGTCAAGGCATTCTAAACTGAATGGTTTGGGCTGAAACGTGTCTTCTTCCTTACTTCCCCATCCTTCTACTATTTCACTATTACAAAATAGTTTTATTCTTTTAGGACCCTTTTTAGGCAAACCTGTATCACATTTAATATGCAGTGTCACAAGTCATTAATCATTCCTAAATTGAACGCATGTATTTGCCAGAAGAGGGGTGTACCACATACGAGGTGTGTTTCATCTAACTGTTGTTTATTTGTTTCAGTTCCAGCAGCAGCCCCACTGCATCCTTCCTAGCTGTGGCGTTACACAGGGAGCTGGGTCTGATGGTCATAGCATTTTGCATTTGAAGCTAGGTCTTCATCTCAACCTCATGCTATCACAGAGCAAACACACAATACACACTTACTGCTGATGTATATTGCTCTCTTGCCTTGACTGTTTTCCTAGACACCATTTAAAACACAAAGGTTCTTCTCATTCTTTACCAGGCAAAGCTGTAAACACCGTGGTTTTAGAAGAGGAGATGCCAGCATAATAATTGTTGAACTGAGAAAGAGAAGGAAAGCGCCTGTTTCTTCCAAGGATAAGGCTTTTAGTGAATTATTACTTGAATCATTCCCTCAGCGTTTAGGTTGCCAGAGGTTGTATAAGAACTGCACCAGCCCCAGATATGTTTTGACAAGGAAAGCTGGCATTCCTGTCTTTTCAGTTAACTAAAATGGTATCTCCTAACAGGTCTGAAGAGATCCATAGAAGCAATTTAGGGTATTAACTTCATTACAGTATAGGATAAACTGTTAGCATGGATACCACCATGTGGTAACTACGGGCAAGTACTTCAGAAAAAAAAAATTGAGTAACGGGAATGTGAATTGACTTATCTGCTGAGTATACATTTGGACTTGTTTATAAGCACAAAATGATTGCAAGACAGCATATAGTATGGTATATGATCTGTGTTTTTACGAGGCTGCCTATAAATATTTGAAGGAAAGAGCCCTTATGTTAAAACATATTGCTTATCCATACGTGTATGGGAAGTTGGGAAGCTGCTTGTCTGGCAGCTATCTCATTTGCCAAGTGGATTTAACACTTTGTTATTCCTTCAACCAGAGACTTTTCCATCAAAAGTGGTTACTTTGCCAGTACTCTAAGGGTAGAGATGCCTATTTTGCTCTACAGCGTTCTTCAAAAATGAAGATCCTCTATTGATGAAAGAATTTCTGATGGTGACTAATTCTCATACCCTGGGTACAATTTGATCTTTCAAAGACTAGTGAGAAGCTAATAAGCAATATGCATTTTATTTTTTTCTAAATCTTAGTAACAGATTTAGATGAGACGATAAGGGAGTTTCTCAGAAAAAGTTCTGTCTGTGAAAGTTTGTCATTGTTGCAATATTCCAATATAACTTCAGTTCCATTGCCTCCGATCCTTCTGTTCGCTGGGCTCTGTTCTGCCATTCATTATGTCAGTTCTCTTTTCCTTTGCAAATTCATTCTTTGCCTTTGCCTGTTTCCTTTTGTTGTCACGATATACCCCCCTATTCAAATATTCTTAAGACAGTTTTCATTGTACAGATCTGTTACATAAGCAAAATGTGAATATCTGTGCTTATAAAATAAGAACCTGAAAAATACTTCAGCTACTCAAACGGCTAAATTTTACAATGCAAGGAGAGCTCGATGGAAATTTGTAATAGCCCATCCCTTTGTGAACTGTCAATATTTACTGTTACTTTCCACATACTGTGTCAGACAGTGGAGGGAATCCGGCTAAGTTTGGATGAGGTATTGGGAATCAGTCTGGAAAGGAGTTTCCATTCTCCTTCAGCTTCCAGAAGTATGTTGATACCAGTTCCTGCACAGAAAAATTCTCTAGTATCTAAATTAGCAGCTGCGCATCTTCAGAAGGAGGATGTGTCACTTATCTGTGTAGGAAACAGAACTTTGTTAACAGCACGTGCAAGACTGGAGCAATTTCATATATTTAAGCTTTTTACTGGCTGAAGTCTTTAATTATAGTTGGTTCAAGACAAGTTTTTGATTTTTTTTAGTGTAATTTTTATGACTCTGAA
This sequence comes from Falco naumanni, assembly GCF_017639655.2. Lineage (NCBI taxonomy): Eukaryota > Metazoa > Chordata > Aves > Falconiformes > Falconidae > Falco > Falco naumanni. The sequence goes on along the minus strand of NC_054055.1, from coordinate 84,715,079 downwards.
CTCTGAAAATTTAGAATGTGAAAATGAAATTAAGAATACCTGATGCTGCTCTACATTTTAAGATGAAAAAGGTTTTTGAAATGGGAAGAAAGAAGGTGTAGGAGAAATTTGAAAATCAAACCGAGGAATCATGTGTGCCATTGCATTTCACAGTGGTTTTTCAAACAAGAGAGGGGAGATGAGGTAGAAAAAATTTTCAGAATAAAAAGCTTTCCAAAATCCTAGTGAAATGAAAAAAGAATAAGAAAATCAGTTTGGTATTTAAAAAAAAAAAAAAAGTTACCTGACTGAAAATGGATCGTGCTTACAATTAGAGGCATTCTGTGTCTCTAGTGCCTCAGAAGATAACATTTGTTCAGGTGAATGGCTTGGGCAGCGAGTGTCTTGCCTCTTGCAGCAGTATAACTATTCTACTTTTCTGTATTGGGGGGAATAAATGTTTTCTAGGGTAAAACATGCTATTAAGGAAAAAATGGATCTGTTAAGATTTGTCATTGCTTCTTTCTGTTTGCAGGATTATCAGGGTTTGGGAATGGTCCATCTCTGGAGGCTGCATTTGTGAGGGAATGAGCGCCTTTGCCTGCCTCATAACTTTCAGTGTCAGTAGGGAAGAATCAGACCGTTTTAGGGCCTCTTTTGTGCCTCTTGCAGGTGGTGGGCAACTGTGCCAAGAGCCATGACTGCTTGCTGCTCCTTGGTTTGTGTTTTGTAGAATTGTGGCCCTTGCTGTCTGCATTTTTTCATTTTTTCCCTCATCTTTTCAAGGCATCATGTTTTCGTATTTATTTGTTAGAGGGACTTAGTCTAGGATCTGAGTAATTTCTCAAATTTGGTGTTGGCTATCCTTTTTTTCTCCCTGCTTGGATATCTTATGTGGGCTTTATAGACCCCATTTAGAAAGGCTTAGACTAAGTTATTCAGTGTTACCTGGAATACTAGTTAGAATGGAGCTCTCCTCCAATGCACTTAACGTATTTTCAGAGACAGTAGAGGGATCTTAATATAAATTCACAGTTAGAGGAATGGTTAAATATTCTTCTATCCTTGGCAGTCACAAATTTCTTTTTAATAGCTATCTTCTATCAAACAGCTGTTTTAATAAATAGTTTAGAAACCTCAGTGTATGATAAGATCCTTTTTCTCCAGCAGCATATTAATTTGGCTTCTGCTGAGTTTATTTTCATATTACTAGGAGAGGATTGATAAAGATTAATTCTCGTTTAGTATTTGAGATTAAATATATCTAACTGCATTAATTACATTCCTTTAAAATTAAGATTTCAAATCTTAGAATGACAAAAGGGAATTGGGTGTTTATAATGCAGCTGGTTCCTGTCTTGGGGGATAAAGAGTAGTGGCTACATGCTGTACTTGTTATCCCTTTTCAATATTGTGTAACTAGTGCAGATAGGCTGTGCTTGTTTGGAGGCTGTTACGATGATAGATTTTTTTTTCAGATGACTCACCCACCTTCTCCTCCTCTTCCTGGCCCTTGAGACATTTCATTTTTTATTTTCTTAAGATCAGAACATATTTGTTACAGTCAATCAGTGGTTCATTTCAACAAATAGTATAGGGAATCCCAAAAGAAAGCTCATATCCAGTATATCTGTCTGTATATTGTTTGCTTGCTGTTTTAATTTTCTGGTTTATTTGTTTGATTAAATGAGTGGAGAAGCTGTGGTTTGATTTATTTTATCTCAGTTCCCTGAAAGTCATCAAAGGCAGCTCTGTATTAAAAAACATGAAAACAAACACTTTTCAGGAAAAGCTGAGAGAGTTGGGACTGTTCAGCCTAGAGAAGGGAAGGCTTAGGGGGATCTTATTTATATGTATATATATATATATAAAGACCTGAAGGGAAGGTGCAAAGAGGATGGAACCAGGCTCTATTCAGTGATGTCCAGAGGCAGTGGGCACAAATTGAAACACAGGAGGTTCCACCTGAACATCAGGAAACACTTTTTCACTGTGAAGGTGACTGAGCCCTGGCACAGCTTGTCCTGGTAATTTGTGGAGTCTCCATCCCTGGAGATAATCAAAAGCTGTCTAGGCATGGTCCTGGGCAGCTGGGTCTTAGTGGTCCTGCTTCAGCAAGGGGTTTGGACCAGATGACCTCCAGAGGTCCCTTCCAACCTCAGCCATTCTGTGATTCTGTGACATACTGGAGCAAGTACAGTGAAGGGAGACAAAGATGATTAAGGGCTTGGAGCATCTTATCGGGAGAGATTGAGATAGCTGGGACTGTTCTGCCTAGAGAAGAGAAGCTTCAGGGGGATCTTATCAATGTGTATGAATGCCTAATGGGCATTAAAGAAGATGGAACCAGACTTTTCTGAGTGACGTCCAGTGAATGGGCAAGAGTCAGTGAGCACAAACTGAACTACAGGAAATTGCATGTGAACAGAAGAAAATTTTTTTTTTTATTGTGAGGGTGGTTAAACACTGGATGAGCCTGCTCAGAGAGATTGCAGAACGTCCATGCTTCAGAATAGCTGAAAGAATCCAGGGCAACCTGATATAGCTTGCTGCGCTTTGGAGCAGGAGGGTTGGACCAGATTGGTCTCAAGAGATTCCTTCCAACCCTTCCTCAGCTGTCCTATGATTTTGTGTTGTGGACTTCAGCACTGAAAAGATGAAGCTTGTGCAGGGAAGGAGCTTGTGCTTCAAGCAGTTGGGAAGTTCTGGCAGTATATTTTAAAATAAGACTTTACTGAGTATGACTTTGCTGAATGCTGGTTTTAGAATGAAGCATGTGACAGTGGGTGCGTTTATTTGTAGAAAAACTTCCAAAGACCTTAGCCACATTCGGGACAGTACACTGTAAAAGTAGTTCTTGCAGATGCTCTTCATACCCTAATGCTGTGACTTACCTTAGAGAATTTTCAATATTAATAACTTAAACACATTCTTATTTAGAACCAGCTATTTTATTGAAAATCCATCACTGTATGATGAGAAATAATATTTATCTGAGAAATTGGGTGAGCCCAGGTGTATTTATTTGACTACACTTCTCTAATTTTTGTGCCACAGAAATGTTTCCCCTCTCCTTTCTTGTGTTTCAGGGAATCTAGAAGGACTTGTAGCATTCAGTTGCTTATCTTGAACTCTTCTGCTTACAATTTCTCCTTTCTGACTGAATTACCAATACTCTGTTCATAGCAATCTGGTCCAGCTAGCTGAAAACAATGTCTGTGCTCCAGCTGAAATGTCTCAATGTTAACAGCTTCTATCATGCTGTCAGAAGCCCTCAGACTTTGTTGTGTTTTTCTTAGTCCACAGTGTCTGAGTTCTCTTATGTTTCATTGTGAATGAGGGAAGGGAAGAGGAAAGCCTGTCCCTTCTGGTTGCAAAGGGAAGCTTGAACATATCCAGGGAACTGAATATGATGTTTTAAATTTTTGGTATCATTTTAGTATTGAATCAATCATATGACTCAGAGGGGAGAGGATTTTGAAATTATTAAAAATTTCCAAGATTTTCAAATGCCTAAGTAGACATTATTGTGGATTGGTGACCCCCTGAAACTCTGGTAAGAGGCAGGTAAACAATGAGAGAACGTTTTGTGCACAGAGTGTTTAAGGCTGATCTGCTGTCTTCTTCTCCAGAGTCTACGTTGTCTCCCCAGTACTAGTGAGCTGGTTTTGCTGCTGAAGGAGACTCGGAACAAACAAGCCGATGGAAAGGGGGGAAAGTAGGCTGTGGTGGGCTGACCTTGGCTGGCTGCCAGACACCCACCAAGCTGCTCCCTTCCTGACCAGGACAGCGGCAGAAAATAGGGTGAAAAAACTCGTGGATCAAGATAATGACAGGCAGATTGCTTATCACAGGCAAAACAGACCTGACTCGGGGAAAATGTATTTAACTTGTTGCCACTAAAAAAAAAAAGTAGGATTCAGAGAAACAAGGACAAAACTGAAAATACCTTCTCCTCAATACCCCACTTCGCAGGCTCAACTTCACTCCTTTGTTCCAGAGTCTTCTTTCTCCTCCTCTGCCCCAAGTGGTGCAGGGGAATGGGGAGTGAGGGTCAATTCATAACGCTTGTTCTCTGCTGCTCCTTCCTCCTCACACTTGAAACCCCTGTTTCAACACAGGTCCTTTCCACAGGGGTATAGTCCTTCAGGAAAACTGCCTCTGTGTGGGTCCCCCATGGGATGCAGTTCTTGCCAGGAGCCTGCTCCAGCAGGAGCTCTCCACAGACTGCAGCTTCCTTCAGGGCATGCTCACCTGCTCCAGCATGGGATCCTCCATGGGCTGCAAGGTGGATGTCTGCTCCAGTATGGTCCCTTATGGGCTGCAGGGAGACAACTGACTTCACTATGATCTCTGCAGGCTGTAGGGGAATCTCTGCTTTGGCAGCTGGAGCACCTCCTCTTGCTCCTTCTTCACTGACTTCATGTCTGCAGGGCTATTTCACATTTTCCTCACTCCCCTGTCTCAGCTGCTGTGCAGCATTTTCCCCCCTTTCTTAAATGCGTGATGACAGAAGTGCCACCAGTATCGATTATGGGCTCAGCATTGGCCAGTGGTGGGTCTGATTTGGAGGCAGCTGGAACCGGCTCTGCCTGAAGAGGCACAGCCCCAATTTCATCTCACAGAGGCCACCCCTGAAGACCCCCAACTGCCAAAACCTTGCTATGCAAACCCAGTACAGATGCAGAGATAGTTTTGTGGGGGCAAGCTGAGTATAGCTGAATCTATTAGTGCTTGCTTGTTGTGTGTAGACATAAACCATAGCTGTCACCTCTGTATCAGTAACTTAGACCGACAGTTTGAGCTGACCTATGAGAAGTGAGTAGAAAGAGCGAAGTGACTGAGGTGCCAAAGAGGCCACATGGAAGCAAGGAGCAGTCCCAGAACTCCAGTTGTGCAGCATGTCTTTTTCTACTGTCAGCTCACAGGGAGAAGGTAGAACAGAAATTGGTGCGTGCAACTGAAGGTGGTGATCCATGTGGCAGGTGCAAACTGGATCTGCCCTTTCTCTTCTTTTTCATGGGTCCACATTTTCCGTGCTTGAAAGTCTCCTGACAGCAGCATCCCCCATTGCAGCTCTAAGCCCTGTTCATTGTGTGGACCCAGCACAGAGGCAAGTGGATGACTTTAGCATCTTCAGGAAGACAAAAAGTAGGTGAGAGGGACAGAAACACTAAGTATTGGCCAGATTAAGAATTCCTGATGAAGAAAGACATTCAGCTGTGACAGGGGGTTCTTGGGGGTAAACCTGGAAAGTGCTGCAATACCTCTCAATGTGTGAAAACACGATCCAATCTTAAATTTTCCTAAGATCAGTTGGTACTAAAAGTGGCTCTGCTAAAATAAAAGGGCCATGTAGCACAGTACTTTGACAAATTCACATTGCTGAGAGGGGAGACAGTAAATCAAGTGTTTTGTGAATGTTGTTTGATATTTAGTGAAATGTAAGTGAGCATAACCTCAGGGGTAATTAGATGTCTTCACAAACATTGAAGGGTGTATTTGTTACTCAAATGGATAGGTGTGGTATCCCTTTAAAAATACCATGGTCGAGGGTGCTCTGGTAGCAGGGTGTTGGTTTGGGGTTGGTTTTTTTTGCCTTAGCTCTCAGTCCAGAAGCAGCAGATTAATTGACTTTTGCTGTTTGAAGGCAGGCTTGTTTAGGAGGTAGAAAGGAGGGGGCAGCAAACCTGGTGACCATCTGCCTTCCCTGTGCCCAATGGCAATATTGCAGTTCACTTGGTAGTTTCTGTAGTGTAGGTCACTCGCCTGCATTTGGAACTGGCTGATTGACAGAAGAACATGGATATATACCTGTAACTAAGTGTATCTCTGCAGGAGGTAGGCAGATGTAAGATGCAATTGATAAACTGCCAGACCAGTTAGCGAAGTGCCAAGAAAAGCTGTGAAGCCTGGACAGACTTTTGAAAGCTATGGCATGAGAGCAAGGCTGTTTGGAGTGAACATGGGAGAAGGGCGCAAAGCAGAATCAAGAAATGGCTTTTGGACAGAGGCCAGCAGAGGAAAACGCTTGACAGGATTTGTAGTCACTGCCTGGAGGGATTGGACAGACCCTTTTTCAAAAGCTGTCAGAGGTTGAGCATCTGCAGGCCAGGTGGCTGCAGAGCAGCTGCTGTTCATGGCATCCCAGTGGGAAGCAAAATGCTAGCCTTTTAGCGAGGCAGCAACCTCGCTAAACACAAACAACCTCATTCTGTCAGAGCTTAGTCCCTGGTGGCTTAAGCAATGTTCCCAGTCTTCTTCACTGGGCTGCAACCTATTACCTTTTATTGGTTTTATCTTCCCAGTGGTCTTCTTTTGACATCTTTTGATTGATCTTTAGGTGAAGCCAGTAGCCAGTTTTGGTTTTCTTTTTAAATCCCCCTTAAATCATATATGTGTATGCAGAGAATGTGATTTCAGTGAGTCGGAGTGCTTCGTGGTAGAGGGACTCTGGAGTCTCTTAGCTGATGGCAGTGCATGAAAGAGAGTGTAAGGAAGGGTGAAGTAACGGGGACACAGCAACACCTGGGCATGTAAACCTGAGAGAACTTAGCAGCTGCTGAGCTGGGCCCCTGAGGAGGAGGTATTCTGGGGTAGGGTGGAGTGCAGGAGGGGTTTGAGAGGGTGGAGCAGGGGTTATCAGGGAGTCAGGAAAGTCAGATGGGCATAGAAAACTGCCTCTCCTGTCATCCTTCCTTACTCTTTCTCTTAAAATTCCTTTTTTTTTGCTGTTGGAAATACAGTAGTTACCTCTCACGGTTATTTTCTCTTTAAGGACCCAACTCATGCACCATTGAAATTGCAGCCTTCAAAATCTGGTCGTAAATGCAAATATTTTTATCCTGCAGAGTCAGTTGCAGAACTAGTAATCCACAAGTCACATTATTTATACTGACATTCTCCTTTTTTTTTTTTTTCTAATTGTAACATCACACCATGACACCACTATCTATTTTGATGTTTTGGTTTGGGATTTCTTAGGCTTTGAATAGCCAGTGCAAAATTGCATATGTGTTCCTAGCTAACTCTATGTTGGCATAGTATGAAATGCACCCTAATTACAGGAAAAATTTTCTCCTTTTCCTTCCGTGGATGCACAGGATAGTCCCAGTTTTAAGCTGCTGTCAACCAGGGCTCAGCATGACTTGAATTATTGATGAGGGACAAGCAAAGATGGTTTACCAATTGTGCAGAACTGTTCAGCTGTCTGCAGTTACTTATAGTGATCTACCAAAGGATTTTCTTGACTGCATGTCTGAGATGGAGGATAGATTTATTCTTCTTTGTCCTACGTGTGTCAAAAATTACAGCAAATATTAAAAAAAATAATAATTGTATCGTACTTATTTGTGTCTTGTAGTTTTTAGCACTAAATCTCACTTGTTAAAAAGTTCTTAAAAATCACTGAGATGTATCTCCAAATTAAAAGATTTTATTTTCTTACTTCTAGGAAATTGAAAAATGAGCTTCTGGAAATGAGGAGGAAAGGTGGAAACCGTCATTGTCAACAGGACAACAGCAGGGTCTGTGTTCGCTGTCAGAAAAACCTGGGCTTAATCTTTGATAGAGGAGACCTGTGCCAAACCTGCAAACTTCGAGTTTGCCACAAGTGTCGTGTTGTGGGAACTGATGGACAGTGGAAGTGCTCGGTGTGTGCCAAGATTGCGTAAGTTGTGCAGCTTTCATAATTACGTTTAGGGATTACCACGATGTAAATAATTTTGTGCCGATGCTACTGTTTTACATCTCCTTAGCACAAAAGCATATGCATAGCAAGTACACAAGGGAAGAGGCTTATCTGGTGGTTTTATTTGCTGCACGATCTTGCAGTATCTTTTTTCCCAGTTCCAACTAGCTTGCTTCATGAAGAAAGCTGCAAGCATCACAGATACTAAGCTGTTGGTGGGAAGTATTCTGAAAATGATAGAAAATCAGTTACAAGCAGGGACAGGTCTATTAGCATTCTGAAGATATAAATGTAAAAATCAAATAATTCATAATTAACAAAACAGAATTAAGTACAAGTGAGGTCTGTATGTTGTGATTGACATGATAGATGGATTTGTAAGGAAAGAGATGTAAAAACTGTGAGTCCAAGCACTTCAGTCCATGTTTCTATCCATTTTTCCCCCCCCTGTGTTTATAGTAACTGAATAGCTCTGCGTGAAGAGAGAGGGCTGTATTTATAATGTCTGTTAGTGAGTGTTCTAAAGTAAATTGTGCTATGGTGGGAGGTAAAACAAAAGGTGATTAGCGCATTTCTCTCAGTTGGAATATGGAGCATGGGGAATGGAGGGAGGAGGAGGGTAGCAGATCACGGTGCTGAAAAGCAGAGTCAGTATTCTAACACAGGATATCAAGGGGATAAACAGAAAGATATTTACTTGGTGTGTGCTTGGAAGAATTATTCACTTGATTGATATGGTAATATGGGGGTTTGCAGCTTGACTTAGTAAGATAACTATGAAGGAAAGGGGAAATGTTATTGTGGAACACAACTTGGTTATATATCCTGATGTAAGAACTGGGTGGTATAAGAAAAAGACGTGATAAAATAATCATGTTAAAGGGGGGAAAAATCAGAGTAATTTCAGAGGGACTTCTTTCACAGATCATCATGAGACCAATGAGACCAGGAAGATAAGACTTTTTGTAAATTCTATCAGCGAGTGAACTCAAATAACCTTTGGCTACCTAGAAAGTGAAAAATTAGTACAGCTGAACATGGCCTTTAGAGTTTGTGTCTTCTAATTTAGCTTTGGAAGGTTAACATCTGTTTTGTGCTAGATGCCTTAACCTTCTCTGCAGCCAGTGGGCCACATCCAGAGGACTATGTCTCACCTCTTAAGATGAAACATGTAAAAGTTCTTGATTTTGTGAAATGGTTTTAAATTGGTAGAGGCCTGGCTCTGCTCCTTATCATTTACTTCAGCTGGTTCCTGAGATGATCTCAGTGCGGTGCCTTTCAGAAACCGTGGGGTGCAAGTGAAATGACCTAGTCAAGAATGGCAAACACAATACTACGCTTCAAAAATGAAGAAAGGAAGAATGGAGGGATTTGTTGACCCTGTCAAGTTACCTTTAATTTCTCTAAAAATGCTGAAACAAATGATTGCTGTGCTGTTTGAAAGCCAGGAGAAGAGGACAAGACAATGATTAAGAGCTGGCTTGAGAACAAATAATGTCAAAATCAATTTCATTTCTTCCTTTGATAGGGTGACAGACCTTGTGAATAGAGGAGGATCTGTTGATATCTTACAATTTGACTTCTGATACTTTCTCTTGTGCCATTCTAATATGCTAATAAACAAGGGGAGCTATGCCCTGGAATAAATTCTGTCAGTGTGATTGCAGAACTGCCTGGAAAATTATAAAGCTCCATTCTCAGAGTAGTTATGGACATTTTGTTGTCAAAAAAACCCCAACAACCAAAAACCCAAACCAACCAAAAAACAACAACAAAGAAAAAAATGCAGGCAGTGGTATAGTGCAGAACATTTTCTGGCTTTTCACTGGTAAGTAATTTAGTTAAAGACTTTGATGCAGCAGATGAGTTTGCCAGTTACACCTGCAGGTGACACAAAGCTGAGAGATACTGTAGGCATCCTGAAGGACAGGATTAGAATTCATAGGGATGCTTACAATTTAGAGAAGTGGTTTGAAGGAAAAGCATATCGTGGCTCCCTACGGGTATGTGGAAGTACTACATTTGGGCAAAAATGCAGCTGCAGAAATACAGAATGGGGATAAAAAGAACATATGCAGCTGTTCCTTAGGAAAAGATCTGGGTATTGTACTGAATGAAAAGCTGAACATGATTCAACAGTATTTTCCATGGTAGAAAATTCCAGCATCACACAGGGATGTGCAAGCAGAAGTATAGCCTGTAAAATACATGATGCAATACTGTTTTATGTAGAGTACCTGCCCGGTTTTGTGCAGCACACTTCATGTTGGCCAGTTGGAAAAAGTTCAGCAGAAAATAAGCATCACAAGCCTAGCACACCGTATGTCTAGAGTAATGGAAGGAGTCAGAAGTTGATATAGTTAAGATATAAAGAATCACTAGCAGAGGCTGAAAGAAAAGCAGTGATTAAATCGACCTATTGAATAAGTTCACTAAGATATAGAAAGCTTTATGAGGCACCTGGGATATAATAGACAAGAGAAGTGGGGTAACGGAACATCGCAGTCAAAAACATATAGCGCAGAGAACAAATGAAGTTCTATAAGAACAAGTAGTGCACATGTTCCCCAAGAAAGTTCCGCTGAAGTTCACCAACTTGTTGACCACCAGGGGTCTCAAAAGACCCCCAGCAACGAAGCGTGCATACAGAAGTGCCTTATGCATATGCAAATCGTTTCAGGGAATAGTTACTATATATATTAGATTTTGGGGAAGTATGATAAATATGTATGTTTTGCTGTAATAAATTGAGGAACGCTGGTCAGGTAGGTGCGCGTGATTTGAGATGCTAATCTCTATGTGCCCAGTGCTGCAATAAGAATGCCTGCCTTCTAAACTTACAAAATGACATCTAGAGGGTTTTCTCTTTGGCATTTTTCTGGTATCAGAGTGTTTGGCCTAGGCAAGAGAAGGCTGAAAATAACTGAGTTTGAAATCAACAAAAGGTAGCTGCATCGAGGAAGCTTACAGGCTGTTCTATGAACTCACTTTGGATAGGAAAAGTAAAGCGATACTTAAATTGCAGTGAAAGGATTTTGGTTACATGTTATGAATGTTGATATAACTTGGAAAGGATGCAGAATCTTGTTTTAAAAACAGGTTGGATAAACCTCTCTCATGAGAGATCTCATATCATGGAATGATATGAGTAAAGATGATCCTGTTTTGGGGCTAAAATATGGATGAAGTGATATAACTTCTCAAAACATATGCCACATCTACTTGTGATTGTGCTGCAATTCTGTACGCCAAGAAGTGGTCTTAGCAGTCATCTTGGAAATTAATTCTGGTTGAAGCCTGCCTTTGTTCTGACAAACTGTGGTGTAATTTGCTTGCAAAGTGCTAGACTTGGCAAGTGCTAAAGTTTTGTAGAGGTTGGGTATTTATATTAAATTAAAATATCTCTTTTCCTTTTTGTTCCTATGCAGTGTTTTTGCAGGACTGTAGTGACAGTTAATGATCTGTAAAATGCCTTTTATGCTGCTGGGAGTACACAGAGATGATATCTTCTGTGTGGGCAGCCTAGAGATAGAAGTTTGAGATAGGTATTTCAGTGAAATCACTGTGCATAGTTCTAATTTAAATTCATTCAGTTCTGCTTTCCTCTCTCTCAAGTGAGAAATGCAGGGATAATCAGGATTTTTAGGCTTCTTGAATTACATTTGAAGGAGGAGCTGGTTAATTTAATGCAAATAGGCCCTTTGGCAAGATTAAAAGGCAGTAGACAAGGAAAAGAAAATAGGAATCCAGAGTTAAGAGACAGTTGTGCTGTATAAGTAGCAAACAAAAGGCAAGAGAAGGGGAAAAATCTTTTAGCTCTGTAGCACTGATCTGCATAAAGTGCTTGTGTCTGTCAAATTGGATTGTTTCATCACGCTAGTGGCTTTGCAAAAAGTGTTAGGAAACTTTTTTTCCCCCCCTTCTCCTTTTCTTTTAGCAACCTGAACCTCTCTGAGTGAGGCTAGGTTAATGTCCGTATCTGTAGTGACTCTGGCACCTGCTGCTGTTCCATTTTCAGAGCCAGGTTATGCTGTTATAATGTATATGTATGTTGTCATACATACTGTGAGACCCTTAAGTGGCCTTCATGAACTCTTCCCAGTTTTGGTGCTGTACTGTTTTTTGTCTGGTCTTGGTGATATGCTACTTCTTGTCTGTTCTCCCAAAATTATCCTCAGAAATGCCTATTAAGTGCCACTGGAGGAGACGGTGATAGTAGCAACCTGTACAAGTCCTGTTATATAGTCATCAATTATACCTGCAGGAATATGTTCAGAAGCAAGTTTTTCAGAACTGTTGGAAAGCCTACTGCATTACATCTGGTGTCAGCGAAGCGGGTCTGGTACTGGGTGTTGAGTATGTTCCTTCAAAGAGAGGTTGACAAGTATTACAGAAATTACGGCAGGAACTCCTTGAATTACACAGATAACCCAAACTAATTGCTGAAACAAATAACTTCTTGTGTCAATAAAAGAAAATACAGGTAATATCAGCCAGCTTCTGCCTGGTGATTCATTTCATGCATTTTGACCTTTCCTTCCTTCTGAGCCTGTCCACTTATAGCATAGGAGTTTGGGATACCTTTAGTACAGCAGAAGGACATTCTGTCACATAGCCTGGGATCAAATGTCATCATTGCTTTAAAATTTATGGTGGGTTTATGCCCAGCTACCAAAAAATCAAAAAAACCAATGGTGACAAACTACAAGTAGGCTGACTTTGACCTGAGGAGGTAATTTCAAGATGTTCATTTGTTAAGGATATAGTGAAAGGATTTGTTAAGGATATTGTTTTCTGAACAATTTTTTTAAAAATCACATGGTAGCCTGATCGTAGCTGTAGGGGTGAGATATCAGTTTATTTAATAATACAATCTGTCTGTTCCTCTGTCAAGAACATCATCTGGCAACAAGTGACTCTGACTTCTCGCCTCCAAAATAATCTTTAAACCATTTCATCTGCCATTTCTCCAAAGACTTGCTTCTGGTGATGGGGAAGCTCATCACAACATATCAATTGCATTCTAAAACACTTTCAAAAAGAGGATTAGCAAATTTGAGGAAAGACATTTAAATGTCAATAGTGAAAGATGTTCAACAGTATTTTTAAGTGTAACGAACTGAGGTTTACATATAAATTGTCTTAAAATTTACAGTTACTGGAAAAGGATATTGCCCTTGAATGCCCCTAAAGAGAAAGTTACTAGATTTTTTTTTCCCCATGGGAGTTATTACCAGCTAGAATACAAAGTTGCAATATAAAGCATTTAAAGGTCAGGAAGGGTTAGAGCTAAGTCTTCTGCCAAATTCTTAGTTCTGCAGTTACTGAGGGCAGACCAAAACAGTTTTTATGCAACTGTTTGATGGTCACATTGTTGTAGTATTTGATGAAGTAAATGTAGCAATGCACTTGATGAAAGAGGAAGCTTTCTGCTCCATTCCCTGCATACAGGGAACTGATGTCATTAGGAACTTTCAAACACAGTTGCTAAAAGAAAACCTTTCCATTAAGGTCACTTCCCCCCCCTGAATCTTCTTAAAATGTGCTTAAAATTTTGCATCTAAAACAATCAATAGGTTGAGGGAAATCAAGTTCTTCAAGCAGCCTGCTGACAAGCTGATTTTGCATCTTGGTGCTGTCTGTGTTTCTTATTACAAATGTGTCTAGATATCTGCAAACAATGCCTTCATTTTGATTGAGTTCTTCAGCCTCGGTGGCCCAAGTTATTACAGCAGAACAAAACAGTAATGAGAAATTTTTGTTCATCTTTGAAATAATTGTGTTGTCTTGAAGTGTCATGAAAATTCATCAGCACCTTAGTAACATTTATTCCCATTAGGAGCCTAAAAATAAGGGCATTTCAAATGTTTTAGTATGCAAATGCTTTTCAGATTTCTTATAATTTCTTTTTATTTTAGAAATTTCTAAGCAAGTTTGCCTTCTTTTAACTGGGTCAAATTTTTCTATTTAATAGCCTCACAACATAATAAAAATTCTCTGGAATTAATTTATGTTACAGAAATACTGTATGGAGTTGAATACATACAAAGATGAGTGTGTATGTTTTGGTATGTTCATGTATAGACTGCATTTTATTCAGCCTTTGGTCTTGGCATTTTTTCCAGATTTTTCTCCCAAGGTGAAAGTAAGGTAACTTGAGGAACAGGAGAGGGAAAGGAAGCTAGGCTAAATCTCTTCCCTCTGCTGTGGATGCGGGTTAGGCTGGATGACCAAATGGATAGTGAAACTGTTTTACCAATCTGGTTTTTTTTCCCCAAATAAATGATTGAAAATAACAATTGAGACTTTCCATCTTAAATGGAATCTTTAGAATTGGGCATTTAATCATGAAATGTCTTGCAAAAATGAGAGTGGAAAATAACAGGCTGAGTTTTTGGCAGGGATAGGCCACAGGTTATGTTCCATTTGTAAACTAAACAGCATCTTAGTGAAGTTAATCCATTTAGTATGGGATCATAGAGGGAGAAGGAGCACGGAACCATGATGTACTCCCTCTCACATGAAGACATGAGTAGGTGGATCAGTAATTAATGTATGAGGACTTTAGCAGATACCTAAAGTATTTGGTACTAAACCTACCTACTTGCACGTGATTTTTCTTTACAATTTTCCTAGCCATTTTGAGTATAGGAAAGAGCAATCATGCAAAAATTGCTGCTATTACAATTCATATCAGTCTGTCTTCTTTCTAAAGCTACTGGATTCAGCATCTGTTGCACACCTTAGAAGGCCAATCTAAACACTGCTTTGGTCGAACACATACTTATTTTTTACTTTGTGTATGCTACGTGCTGAGAAAAGAAAGTTAAGAAAATGCATGCACATACTGTGATTTTTAGTCAGTATAGACCTTGGACCCATTTTAAAACCAGCAAAACCCAGACCTGAAAGCACTGATTTGATGTACTGTTGAGTAAATGCCCTTGCTTCTTTTGCCACTGAAACAGATATTTAGATGGGAAGAGTTCATTTAAGTCCTGTATCAGAAATAGAAGAAAGATGTACTATATCAGTAGGAAAGGTAGTCTCCCCTTGTCATAATTATAAATGCATGAAAATAAAATTATTATAAGACTGTTTAGGTCTCGCTTTTCAATTTTTGATTCAGAATGTCAAATGCAATTAAGAAATTCAAACTTCAAGTCAGAGACTTAGGCGATCATTTAATCTGAATTCATTTCTATTTCTGTGTAGAACAAAAATTATTTTAATAGGTACTCCTGACATGTATGAATGATTAAGGTAACGTGAACACTAGTCTTCCTGTGAATTGTTCAGTACACGTGAAAAAACATCTAATACTAGCGCCCTAGAAAATCAAAGCTGCAAAGCTTAGTAGTTTTCCCTGATTTCTTTAGAATGTGATATTTTTTGTAGAGGTGATCTGTTGGGTAAGGATATTTTTGCTGAAGAGGACTGTCAGCTGGAGGATCCCAACATTGACAGCAACATTGGTGATAATAAGGATGAAGGTCTGAAGTGAAAGCTGAGGCCTCTAGATTTCTTTCATGCGATGCTTGCAATGGGTGGTTATTGATGGCTGTTGGCTTTTTCCCTTTTGCTGTGGATAACAGGATTGGCTAGAGAAGTGAAACATTTGACTAAGACAAGGCCATACTGTGTTTATTTGCTGTGTTTCATGCCTCACTTGAGGGAGTTGTCTGTGTTTTACCTCAAACCTGGTTCTCTTCGTGAAATCAGAGCAGAATGGGTGTGGGCATCCTCAAAGTAGCCCTGCCAAGGAGTTGGCACCTCACTTTAAAATATGGATCTTATTACTGCTTAATAAGGTCAGCCTGATGAATGGGCAATTCAGTTTGCCATCATTAGCTGAACCAGCACACTGTTCAGCTCCATCACTGTAGTGGCTGTCATGCTCCCTTGCCCACTTGTGCCTGCAAAAGGGTTTGATCGCATCCTCCCCTTTCTTTGGGGGTCCAGTTTGTGTTTGCCAGAGCACACGGCAATGATCCTGAACTTCCTTGGCCAAGTAAGAGGGCACCAGCTACGTAATTAGGGGGTATTTAATGGTGGCAGGTTACAGCCTGCGGAGAGAGATTATTAAGAGAAGTAGGTTGCTTATTTATCCTTTGCCAGAACATACAGGGGTCAACTGTTGTTGCCCAAACAGACTAACCTATCTCTTCCCTGCACAGCTTTATGCAGCTGCGAGGAAGATGAGTATGGGGCTAGCAGCTACTACTACAAGGAGATGACAAGAGCAAGAGAAAGTCCTTCTGCACAGGAATCCTTCCTCACTCCCAGCCTGGTGCCAGACCTTCCCATCTTGCAGCCTGCTTTGGTCCCAGAGGGGAGGAGTAGGAGATGTTGTTCAAATGGCATGGAATGGAGTGGGGATGGAGAGAGGGAGACTGGTGGTGAGCTCTAAGCTTGCGGGTGACTTATATTGAACCACAGTGAAGTGGAGGAGCAGAGGAAGGCTCTCTCCCAGGGAAGGATGCTGGGGGAGGACCTCCTCCCTCCACCAGCAGCACTGCCACTGATCCTTCCTTGCACAGCCCAGCAGCCCTCCATCCTCTTCCTTCCTGGCTTCCTCCCACAGCTGCCCCAACCATCTATCCCTTAGCTGCAGCTCCTTTGATCACTCCAGGGCCCATGCTCCTCCCTGAGCCCTTGGTCTTGCTACTGCAGGGCTGAATCTCCACATCAGATTATAAGACTAACATATGGTAAAACAAGCAGACACACTGGTCTCAGCTACTGACCTGCCCAGGCTGAGGTCCTCTGGGCACTAGTGAATCAGACAGTACCAGACAGGTTTTCTTTCCCTCATCGCTGTTCACATCTGGCTAGAAAAAGTAGGAGATGGCTCCATGGGGACCCCGTAGCAGAGGGCTGGGCTGCCCCTCCATGAACTGCAGCAGCCCAGGCAGGTGGCACAAGTCAGGGTCAGGTGTGGAAATAATTGCAAGTTTTTGCTTGTAAGAGCCTGTAGCTTTGCATGGGGCAGCTCCCCCTCCCACTGCTGGAACCCTAGGGTAGGTCATGTCATCTCCTTCAGGCTGTCCTGTGCTTGGAGGAGTGTGAAGGTGCTTATCTGGGTAGCGAGGTGGGGAGTGCCCTGTCTGGCCTTGATCAAGTTAAACATTACTGGTAAGATACTGGAGATGAGTAAAATCTCCATCCAAGAGGAAAATGGCACTTGTGGAGTTTTATGGTCAAACCTGGGAGTAACTGAGGGGGAAAAAAAGTGAATGAACCATGCAGTTCATATTGCAATGTGATACATAATTTATATTGCAGTGGAATATGACGGCGTAGTCAAAGGCCTGAAAGGTTTATGGTTTGATAGAAAATATTAAACTTGCTGTAAATCTTGGTATAAAAATAACTGCACAGAGAAGTGCCTGCTGTAAATGAATTGTGAAAATACACATTCAAAGAAAAAATGTTTTTCATACTAGCCGGACTGTGCATAGTTTTTAATGCAGTGAATCCTTTCCAGTGTTTGTGTCTAACAATAGTAATTTTAAAATTCTGAGCGGAAACGTAGAGATTTTGTTAATGCCTCGCATAATGATGGATTGTGGTGATGAATTATAGAGGGTTTTGTCAGTAGTAGTCTGCAACAACAAGATAAGGCAATAATCTTTAATTTCTATGCTTGTGGGCATGTTTTGGATTTTGATTTTTTTTTTTTAATGACTCATGCAAAGGTGCATGATTCATTAGTAGGTTAGGAAGAACTGGTGATGTTAGGGTCTTTTACCAATGGCAGGATCCTATTCTGTGATTTTTAGTATTTTCTCAAATAAGACTCTCCATTCAGGCATGACTCAAAAGTAATTTAATAGTGAAGATATTGATCAGTGCTCTAAATACATCTGTAGTAATTTTCACGCCCAAGAGACTAGATGATTTCTTTTTTGGTATAGGTTTGAAAATAAGTTTCCTTATTGAACAGTAAGCAGGAACATGTCTGGAGCTAGATCAGTTTTAAATTTTGGGGGGTTTTTTTTTAGTTTGTTTATTTGCTTTTTATTTGAGTATTCATGATTAGTAGCTTTTTGCCATCAACTGTATGTAGTGAGGCACTAGAGATGGTGATGCTTGACCATAATGAAACCGATTCAGGAAAAGGCTAATGATCAGCATAAAAATATACCTATGGAAAACAGCAATGCTGGTTAGGTCAGGTAAGAGAATTGAAACCAGAACAAGCAGCGTTATCCAGAACAGTACAAAAACAAAAATTCATTGCTCTGAACCTCTGACACATAGGTAATTCATAACAGCATTGTCATGTGACGAAACTACGTATAGTGGCAGCATATGAAACTCAGAGATTAAAAATATATATAGGCCTGCAGCAACCTATATATAGGGCATATAAATATGTATGTGTGTAAGTCCATGAACTGCTGACATGGCTGGCAGGAGCTGGGCGGTGGGGGGGGTCTCCCTCCATCCACTGTTGTTTCTACATTTCTTGCAGATTTTAAGAGATACTGAAAACTGTGAGGTTGAGTAGTTCACTATCCGAAGGACTAGGGAGATGGTATATTACGTGTTTTCTACAGATATTTGGTAGTTTTTTGCGAACTGAATTTGTGTACTGAAAATTGCTTTTCATTCACAAAGCAAGATGATATTTTTCTGCTACATGCCCTGCTGTCCCAAGCTTTGCAATCTATCTTTTCACTCTTTATTTTGAACTGTGCAAATGTCCAGAGTTTGTGAGCCTGATGGTTGGATGATGACCTAAAGGTTTAAGCAGGAGTTTTGGTTGGCCAAATTTGTTAATGAACATATATCTCTGACTTTTTTCTTTCCCCTCATATAGACAGCTACGGATAGTCACAGGAGAATGGTTTTTCGAAGAGAGAGCAAAGCGCTTCAAACAATCAAATCTTCTTGGAACTGATGTTGTCAGACAGTCTATCTTACGCAAATTCCCAGGTAGGGACCACAAGAGACAGATAGGCTCTTGCTTAATACATTCAAATCTTGTTTCCAGACTGTTTGACTTGTATTGTATTTTATTCTCCACTGTTGAATATGTAAGTATAATTAGCATTTTAATCTTAATTGATTTCATTTTTGGGTATTACTATGCAGTGACTTGTGAATGATTAATATATATGAAAGGTAAGGTGAATAAATATTTCTGTGTAAAGAGCTACTTAAAATATCACTGTCCAAACAGGTGGACAGTATTATTCAGCTGCAAAGCCAGCAGCTGAGGCTCTAAAAGTTCATTCTCAGTTTCTGCCAGAAAGTTTGTCTGTATGCAGAGTTCTAAAACCAGATATTTTTTTACTGTAGCTCTCTTATTTGTGATGGTGGTATGTAAAAGGTATTCCATTTTTCTTCTTCAACTCTGAATAAGAAAAATAAATGCTAACTCCTGTGCTGTATGCTGGAACATGGGCATCCTCCAGACTACTTGGTACTTCTCAATTCTCTCTTGACTTTCCTTTTGCCTCCAGTAAATTGCACCTGCACTTTTAGGTACAGTAAACAGTTTGGCTGTCTTGACCCTGCACAGCAAAAGTACCATGTCTGCGAGCTGCTGATGGTACCTTGCATGGTATCACAGGGTCACTGGTTTAAAAAACAGGAGTTTTGCCTGAATGCTGATACTTCGGTCTTCACTTAACTACATTACTCTGCACACAGAAGCTGTTACTGAGATAGTCTGTTTTCAGATGTAGCATTTATCAGTTTCAGTAGGAAGGTGATGGGCTTGGTTATTTTGTAGGGGGAGGGACTATATTTACTGTCATTGGAAAAATGCCTGCTGCAAATACACTGCTTGGCAAAACGCTGATCTTGCCAATATTGCTGTGCTTCAGAAGCTGTCAGACCAGCAAATATCTTAACGGTCTTTGGGTTTTGATATTATGCAGCCTGTCAAACTGGGTATTTTGTGATTTGTTACTTTGTTATTTGATAGGTATATTAAAATGTATTTAAGCCTTTATTCCCACACCTTGCTGCTAGCTGAACAATTTAATTAGGAAAGCATTGTTTAATTTAACACAGGAAATACAGTATGCCACAAAATTATATTTCAGGTCCTTTGTCTAGTAAATGATGTCAGTGATAAATTTGGAAGTGTAGTTAAAGACAAGAGATGATAATGAGAAACATTTCAAGCTATTTAAAGGTTTGTTCCCTTTTTTCAAAAGGAAAAGCCAAAGAACCCCCCAATTTTTTTCATGACACTAGCATTGGTTTTATCTAATATTGAAAAATGGAAAACCTATTTTTCTAGGTTGTTTGACATATGCTGCATTTTTTGTGCAAACATTAACTTTTTTGTTCCTTCCTCCTCCCATGAAGACACAGTTTCCAGTAAGGATGAAGGAAGAACATTTAAAGATCAGCCCCAAGAGAATGAAGAAAAAAGGCCAGATGTATCAGTCTGCTCCACAAATGGGCATAAATCAATCTTCAGTGGACCTAGAAAGATAGGGTAAAACCTTTTCTTTGGGAAACTGATAAATCGGGTAACAGCTGCAGATGGTTGGATGGATTTTCTTTTGAGTTCCTCCAGTGTTCCACATCAGTCTCAAACTTCCCAGGGTTAGAAACAGCCTTCGTTTAAAAGCATACTTACTATAATTAGACTGCTGTTTCCTAGGAATTGCAGCAGTAATTACTCTTCAGCTATAAAGGTAGCAGAAAAAAGGCAATTTTACTCCTGGATTTTTCTTGTTTATACTAGGAAGTAACAGTGTGTCCCTAAAGGCAGGCTCGCTGAAGAAGCAAATGCAAAAAGTAGTATTTGGAGGACCTGGTTTTTATGTATACTAGTTGTTTCTGCTAACAAGTCAATTTTCCTTTAGCTTCCATAGCAAATGCAATTTAACAGTCAAGCAGTGCCCCTTTTCTCTGTGTGACAATGAATAAACAGGTATGTTGCTGGTCATCTTGCAGTCTGTGACACGTGTAACCCAATTTTGGCTGTGCCCTTAGAGGAGTTCTTACTTACTCTCAGGGGACATGGACAGATACATTCACTCTAGGGCTGCACGAGTGGTGTCTGGGCCTAACTTGAGGCTATTGGGCGAGTGGGAAGAAAAATCAGATGAACATTCATAACATTGTTTCCATATCATTGGAAAACTTTGTTTCTGTTGGAAGACAAAAGACATTTTGTTATGGGTCTTAAATATAGGGTAGGTAGCTTTCTACAGTTTTTTTTTACTTCTGAGGAGAGCTGAGTATGGAATAACTTATTCCAGTGACTCCAGAAGTTAACATGAATGATTTATCTCTCTTTAATATTGGGGAAAAGAGCATCAGAATGCCTCTGGCTTCTCAAATTAAGGTGAAGAAAGAACCAGCTTAGGGAGTCTACTAGAACAGGACTTAGATGTTGCTATAAATCATGCTAATTGGTAGCTATATTAAAAGTGCATTGAAGTTTACTTTTCTAATCCTCTTTCAATTTAAATCCTTTGTGCAAATCTATTAGTCATATTCCCCTATGAGGAATAATTATTTTTTGTAATTGTCTGTTTGTTTTAGTGGTGTTCAGACTTTTTTCAGTTTGTGGTCTGAAATGTTTTCTGGTGGTGACACTCCCCATAAAGGAAATCTAATCCTACAAGAATTAGGCTTGCTTCCAAGTAGTTCATTATTCCTCCTCCTCTTTCCTTGTTCCTTTCTTCCTAAGGTTCCACATTCTTATATCTTATGAGTGGATTTGTTTTAGCAAAGCTATTTTGTGGCCAACTGCTGCTGACACTTAGTGTCATGGGATGACTTAACAATCTATTGTTGTTTGTAAGTCTGTGAAGAATACTGTTACTTTTCAAAACTTTATTTCATTGCTTTCATTTCTGTCTTTTTAGGGCACATGTTGCAGGGTAAGGGGGTGATGCTATGTTTTTGGGAAACAGCGTGTTTGGGGAATTGATACATATAATTCTAGAAATCACGAAGCAATCTTGAAGAGAAAATACATATAGTGTAATTTGCTAAGGCAAAAGACACGTACTTAGTAAAAAGTAATTTGCTGTGTATAAACTGCAAAAAAAAAAAGAAGAGAGGGAATTTTCATAAAAGACACTTCTTGTTCAAAGCTCGAAGTGCCCATGTCGAGTAGGAGGGATTTTTTAATAATTGAGTCTTAAAAAGCAGTTTATAACAAATATGATGCTTTTTTTGTTCATATGAATCAGTTTAATAACCAGATTTGGTGCCCTATTGACCTTTGTATTCAGAGTTGTCCATAGGTCAGACAGATTAAATTAATAAAATGCACATGTCATGATATTGCAGTCAGGCTGCTGTTTCCTGGGAAAAAACCTTACAACTTTTAAAATCTTTTATTGCTTGTTTCATCAGGAAGGTAATTAGGGTGGTTACCAAAGGAGAAATTACAAATGCAAAGGATGAAGGTGAAAGAAACATGGGCTCAGAAGCTGAAACCCAAAGTCTGCGCAGTGGCAAGTCAACACCTTGCTCTGAGAGGTGAGGAGCAGAAATGTGGTAAAGCTCATGCCGGGATGGACCTAAGGGTGTGTGCCAGTCCTCTGCGTTGCGTTGTGTCTTTGAATGCTCAGCATCAGTACTAGCTGAGAAGCAGAGCTTATGGTTAAAAAAAAACAAACCACATCAAAAAATCAAAAAACAAAACTAACAAAAAAATCCTTACCCAACCCCCCTAAAAATTATCTCCATCTATCTTCCTTTTCTCTCCTTGTGTTCAGCTGGTGATTGTTGTTGGTACAATCTCCTTTGGTTTTTGAGGCCTTTAATTGATGAACTGTGTTCATGTTACAGAACTGAGGCCCTTTGTTCCAAAGTGTTTTTTCAGTAATGACATGTTAATTGATTGTAATTTATATTTTCTTCTTCAAAGGCTCTGTTTGCCCTTCTTTTCCATAATTATTGTCCAAGTTATTTCTAATAAAATTCCATTTATTCTTCTGGGCTTAAGACATCTCAGTTATTGCCGCTGATGGCATTATAAAATGCCAAGTGCAACATTATTCTCAGGTCCCACCTCCAAAATGAAGCAAAAAATAGCTCACATTTTTCTTGTTCAGTTGAATAGTCTATACTGGGTGTAGACCCACATTCTTTGCTCAGGTGCACACACCTAGAAATTTTACAATCTGGATTGAAAAATTATAATAATTTGCTGTGAGATCAAATAGAGATTTCTAGCTCTAAATCAGTGATTCTGGGAGACTCCAAATAGATATATAGGAACACAGGATATCAGGTAAAATGAACATCGTGAAGTTTAATTCACCCACAGATGAGCCTTCTTGTTTAAGCAAGAGCTTGCTTCCCTTTGTTACCTACAATTCAAAACCCCATTTGCTGGACATTCTGCAACATGCCCCAAGTTGATGGTGACAATCTTCTTGAAAGTTGGCAATTTGATTTTTTAAATTTTTTTTCCTCTGATGCTGCCATACATACTAGCTGAATCAGCTTTATAGCTGGTTTTCTTCTTTAATTCATACGCAGGTTACTAAGGGTTTGGGTTGGTGTTTTTTTTTTTTTTTTCACTAAGCTAATTAGGCCTTCTGTATCTAGCCAGATGCCTATCCAACTTTTATGAGACCAGGAGTAGTATTTTTGCTGTTTTTCTGGATTTTTTTTTGCTTTTCATTGAATAGAGATGAGTGAAGGATCTGAGACAAAACCTCAGGAATCTGGTGTCTGGGCTGCTTGACACTAAGGTTATGCAGATTTCTCTAAGAATTTAACAAAATAAGGACAAAAAGGATGCTTGTGAGAGATCTCTGTGGCTGTTTTGATGTGCCAGACTGCAAGAAAGTTATCATGTAGTTAACCATAAATGAAGCAAAATAATTTTGTCCATGTGGTAGAATTCAGTACCTGATACAAGCTTTGCATACAGACATAGCAGGATAGACTGAAATAGTCAATAAAAATAACCTTTATGTTTGATTTGCTTTGCTTGACTTTCACATAAATCATCCATTTCTAGCTTTTGCCCAGAGCCAGGGTGTGGGATTTATTAAATTAGGGGTATGAGGTCGTTATAGCAGGTTCCTTCACTACCTGTCATCTCATCCTCTCCTGGTCAAATCGGTGTCTTTTGTCAAAGTACACAGTAACCTGGCTGCATTGCCAGGACATGTTTTATTCTGGGGGGTGGGGGGAGCTGAATTATTCTACTGTCTATGGAAGATGTGGCACTTTCTAAATATTAGTTTGTGGGAGGATTGAGGAGCAGCTTACGTTTCTTAGTAGAGGGATGAAAATTCCTGTCTTGTATGCATAGTTAAATACTTAATTATGTATCTGAGGATGTTTGCTTTAGTTCATCTGTTGCTAATTTAGAAAACTGAGTAGTAATTATTAAAAAATTAATAGCAAAGCTTCCTAGGCTACCCTCCATAACTGTTTCAAGTTTCAAATTAAAAGAATATAACAGCTTGTGACACTGTAGCTGTCCTAGACTTTCCTGCATATTTCTGATTTTTGTAATTGCCCTCATCTTTTTAGCTACATTGCCAAAACTGGTAACATTTCACCTACCAGCAGGGAAACCAAGAGAGAAATTTTATTCTTTCTAAACAATTTTGTTTAAAAGAAGATGTACTGAGCTGTCAACAGGGGAGTCCCAAGCGATGAGTTCATCTCTTCAGCTGGTTCATTTCTATTCCAGTAAAAACGTTTACTGATTTTGCAGCTGACCAAACTGGGAGGCTGCATCGGGATACTTCCAGGGGAAATAATACAGGCATTTCAGGTTCATCTACACAGGCACACTCCCCTATTGTACTGAGGTCTTGTGTACCACATGGAAGTGCCTGGCATAGTCACCTTGTAACAACATCTTTTATTTGTTGTCTACTTAATGTTTGTATAAAATGTGTTGAACCTCTCTCTAATAGCAACTGAAGTAAGAGCAAAGTACAGAAGAGGTCTGTTTAGCACGTTCAATGTGCAAGTGCTCAGTCTGACTGATGACTCCTGCAGAACCCCTTGTAACATGTTTTTCAATCTTTTATTCCAGCCTGCTATTGCTTCTGAACTCTTCTCTTGATTTACATTAGTTTACACAGTGAGGGAAAAAAAATATCTGTAACAACATTTTTTGTAATGGAAAGTCACAAAAATCCATCAAAAGTGGTGTGACATGCAATAAAAATCCAGTTTTTCTACATTTTGGCTGCTTTCCATACACTAGCAGATTTGGAAATTAAGGTGTGTGCATCTAAGTCTGATAGCTTTGATAAAATATATATGACAGCCAGTAACCTTGATTTTTCTGACTTTGCAGCAGCAAAGACACATCTTTGTGGGAATAGCTAGGACTAAAATTCAACTACAACACGTTTAGTAGGATTTGTTGATCACTAGCTCATCAAATTAAAAAGTAGTAGTGTGTGTATATGAAGTGCACATGCATAAGAGCATGTTTATTATGCATTATCTACTGTTTCCAATGTACAAAATTAGATAGTAATGGTTAAAAAGGTTACCATATGCTCAATAAAAGACAAAAATGGGGTTGCACAACATTTGTAGACAGTCCTGGTGTTCAGAGTTTTCCTTTGTTTTCCTTGTTTTCAATAACTCCACCAACATGGATTCAGAGCCTGTGCTCACTGCTCAATGTAGTGGTGAGACAGGAGATGTTGTGTTTCAGAGTGTTTTTTTCTCAGTTCAACAGTAGTTCTGATTAAAATTTCCATTGTGGTAGAGAAGATTTTTACTGCACTTACTCTAAACATGATATGCCACCCTAAACCAAGTGAAGGTCAAATTCAGCTCCTGTCCAGTACAATGAAGATGTCTGCAAATCTGAAATATTTATTAAGCAAGCCTCTTTTGGCTGAAAATACGCTGTAAGTTCCAAAACATTTCTCCAGTAAATTTGCACTACTGTTTTCCTCAGACACTGTATTTTCCATGTGAAAAGGGTACAATTCCTTTATCAATTCCTATTTACCAGTAATTATTTTTTTAAGGCAGTAAGGAGGATTATATGCAGAACTGTTACTGTCCTGCAAGACTTTTTGAGATTTCTCTGAGCTGTAAAGGAAAATTAAGAAGTTTGAACTGATGTTTCTGGAGAAAGAATAGATCAGCCAAGAACTTGTATTTTTACTGCAAATCAGATTTCAAATGAAAGTAAAACTTTAACTGGAAATGTGTTGCAATACTTGCAAAAATAATCTTCGTTGTTCAAAAAGGTCACAAAAAGTGCAACAGCATACCCTTCCTCACACTCAGTGTTCACATGGACTAATCAGTATTTTCTAGTAGAAAATGTCCCATGGAAGAATTTCTGCCCATTGTAGTACTAGACAGCAATTGGGTTCTGGTATGTTGATCACAAATGCTTTTTTGTCACTTTTACAAACATGAAACCTGGCAAAAAAACCCTTGTCCAGCTTTCCTAGCTTTCTAAGCTGGTCGAAAGAATTGGTTAGTTTAGGCCAAGACTCATTATTGCAATATAAATAGGACAGTGAGCAGGCTGTTTTTCTGTAGAGGACAGAGAGCTGATAGCCAAGGGTTTTAGACTTTGTGGTGATAGTGCTGGCATTAACATTCGATGCAGAAGTGGTCAGAACTGTCCTGTCACTGTAGTTTTCCTTTAAACCAAGGAGCAGCCTGCTAGGAAGTTCACACAAGTTGTTGCACCGACTGTGGGGATGGGAATGCAGTGCAAACTGAACGTGGATGAATGCAGCTTCTGCAGCCTGGACAAGAGCTGCCCATTTGGGCCATTTGCAGTTCTGGTAGAAGTGCTGACAATACTTGTATGTATAAAGTAATTGTAATTCACTTTTGCCTCTGTTTTTCTTTCCAGGTGAGCATTCCCTTGCAGCGGATCACACAGTTCATACAGGGCAATGCTATTCTAGTAAACTGTTACCATGGTTGTTTTCTTGCAGTGGTTTGCTAAGCTGGTTGCCTCGGTTTGCTCGAAGCAATAATGCTTTAATACTCTTCTCTCCGTCCCAGAGGGAGTGCTGCTTTGCTGAACAGCAGCGATGCAGAGACCACTGCAGCCCATCTGAGAGGGGCTGTGGGTCCTGTGAACAGAGGCAACGTTTCCACACCTTCCCTCTCAAGGTCTCTGGCGCTCAGCATGCGCAGCATGACTGCAGATTATAGCAGGGTAAGTACAGCGGTGTAGAGCTGGCACCAAAGAGGATGACTTGGCTGGTATCTGCCCTGTTAAATTGATTTGTAGCTGAGAAAGGACAAGCCTGATGGAGGAGATTCTGTTTCTTCGTTAATTCTGCAGGGACCAGTGAAGATGTCTACTAGAACAGTATTTGTCGTGCTCTATCAGTGACGTGGCTTTGGTTTGGCAGACATTTTTCTTTTGTTTAAAAATCACTGTTAATGTCCAGCACTACATAATAAGTTACAGATTCTGAACTGGGAAGCACAAGGGATGGGAGTAAGCATTTTTGGTGCACCAGGGCCTTGAAGAAGTGCCATGAACTGAGGATGTGCCTTTCAGGCATGCAGGGTCCAGCACGCTCCCACTGACTAAGTCTAAGGGAAACTTGGCAAGCTCAGCACTTGCAGAAGATCAGGCCATACTGATTTTAGGCTTTTCTGGATTTGGACATTGGGCTCCGCATAATTTATGGTGTATCACAAAATGTGTGCTAGGTGCTTTATCAAAACGAGAGGTGGGATTCCTCTCAGCTGCTGTTAAGCCTCACGCTGTGTAGGTGGCCACGTCTGAGCTAGCTGCCTCAGCTGCTCTGTAACAAGCAGGAAGATGTGGTTCATGTCGCCAGCAGCAGGCACACTCCATTTCCAGGCAGCCTGGCTGTGCGCAGACATGCACATGTTGAATTCGTTTCAGTCACCCTCCTTAAGAAATAAGGATGATTGCACCAGCGAGTTATTCTAAGTTGCGGTGACTTAAGTGTACAATGAAAGAGAAATTTATAGTTGGACATAATGCCGTTTTACTGTTAATGTTTAGAAAACAGTAGATGAGCATTTGAGTGCATCAGTCTTTTTCTAACTTCCGAATACTTGGTCTAATATATTGCCTTTCCTAATAAAAAATAAATTAGTATATATGAATGGCAGTTTGGGGAGCTGTAAATAAAATATTTGTTGTTTCGTTTATATTCTTGTTGGTGCACAGACCAACTGGATTTCAAGTGTATTAGATTTGGTTGAAAAAGGCCAATCCATTTAATTTAGATGGAGTTAGTCATTGGCTATTCCTTTACAGGAAGGCAAAAAGCCATAATATCAAGCATATTGGCTTTATTCGAGGGGTTATTCTGGCATAATTTGATTAGTTCAAGTCCATTTGGTTTTACTCTGGCTGAAATCATTATGCTGGTATAAAACTAATAGGTTTTACCTTCTTTTTTTTTTTTTTTTTAATTTCCAAGCTAAGTGAACTTTTAATAATTTGAGTGTTTTATTTCCCTCCTTTCACTCCTGATGCCACTGCTCTGATTCTTCAGTTGCAAATTCAGAATGTACGCATGAATCACATCTTTGTGCAAATTTTATACATGATCTGTGCTAAGCAAAGCAGATTAGATTGTAATCTAAATATATTCAGTAATAGAGTGCATGCTAAAGGAGCTTTGGAGTTCTGGGAGCTGATAGAAATAATGCTTTTGTAGACTGATAGTGAATAAGCTCACTTTTTGTATTTATGAGATGTCCATTTTTCTTATTGCACAGGACACAGGCTTAGAGAATGGCATGATTATTCCAGCAAGTGAAAGTGTGCCTGAAGATTTAGTAAAGAAGCACTGTAGGAAAGCATCTGGAACACCTTCCATTGCAGTTTCTAGGGTATCTTTGTCATCAGGCAAGTATCAAGTATTTTCCTTCTTTCTGCCAGCCTTTCTCATCAGAGGATTGTTCCTATTCTTGTGACTCTGTTCCTTTTGTTTTTAAAGCACATTGAAAGATCAGGTGTAAGTTTCATAAATTTGTACATATTAATTCTGAAAATTTTACTAACCAAGTTTATACTACTTCACAAGTTTTACATTTGAAAAAATGTTAATCCTAAACCCAGTAATGTTGGCATGATGTAAGTATTAGGTAAATCACATGGTCTTAGAATTGTTACAAGATTTCATTCATAATTGCACGTTGTTAAATCATTCTCTGTGTGGTCAGCTGTATAAAATACTACCTATCTGCAATCGGTATAAAATACTGCTGTGCTGCTGCCATATTTCACACCTACTTTGCCCAGAAGCAAATTTGGGAAACAATGAGCTGTCAGAGGACAAGTCCCTTACAGACGTCATGTCATTTCATTTTTATACGTGATGCACTGAACCAGACAAGTAATCTGTAATTTACCTGATTTCATTGGAAGCTATTAGGTAAATGAGGCTTGCACAGGAAGGTGCTGTCAGAGCCACTTGGCCACAGTGGGTGGACATCCTCCTCCTCTCCTCCTACCTGCAACAGGAGGCAGGAGTGCCCAGCACTCTTCTGCTTCTCCCAGGCACATGGGCAGCATCTTACAGGGCTGACAGAGTGGGTTCAGACTTACAAGTTGCCTTCTGAAACACAGCGGGGTTCACTTAATTTCAGCTGAATTTGTTCCAAAGCAGAAACCTAGTGGCATATCCCACAGAGCTAATCAAAGGAGATAATATTCTTCACCTTAGATTTTTTGACTTGAAAGCTTCAGTTTCTTTGGGAGCATTGTACAGTGCAGCTCCAGGCAGAGGTGTTACAGGCTGGTACTTCTTTATGAAGTGAAAATTCTATTTCTGCTACCTTATGAAATAAAGGTTTTCCTAGCAGAAAAGAACTGGCCTTGTGTTACCAAAGCAGATGGATGCTGAGCAAAATTGCAGGCAACCTGGGAATGGGCATCAGGCGTTTCATTGTCTCCTTGTTGGAGGATCTCAAAGGCCATTAAGCTCAGGAGAGTGACCTTTCCCATCACATCAGCTATAGCCCAAGTAGAAGATGAACAATTAAAAACTTTCCAGATTCCTACCTGCAGGATCTAGAAGTATTCTCTTCCTCCTCTTTCTTTCTCAAAATATGGAAGAGTCACACAAAAGATTTGTGTGGGGAGGACTAAGAAAATCTTTCTCCAAGACATCTAACATGTCTTATGCCTACAGAGTGGATGAGAGGTCTGCAGTACTGAAAGAAACTTGTGCAGGTCATGAGACTTTTTTGCTTCCTCCTCCTTTCTGCACAAGGAGCACCAGAAATGGCAGAAGTACTTGCTGTGTCCATCTGCATCCCCAGTTGCTTAATTCTGAAGCAGACACTGGGGAGAGTTTGGTGGCGGTGGGAGATGTGATCATCACTGCAAACACTTGGACCACGAGTTTTACAATATTCCAGGCTGATGGGCCTACCAGAGAAAGTCAAAAGCTTGATCTCTAATGTTATCCGCAGGAGAAAATTACAGCAGATAAATAGTGCAGGGAGAAAATTGTTGGCCAGAAGACTGAACAGTATCAGAAAACGTATTTTTCCATTTATCATACTGATGTTCAGTTGTCATGGAGTTCGTGACAGATACCTAAAATACTGTTTTGATGTTTTTTTCTTAAAAACCAGTTGGGTTTGAGACAACACTTTTAAAAGTGTGGAAGATGGAACATAATATTTTTGTACAAATTATAGCAAATTTTTAAATTGTTTTTATTTTCCAGATCGTAGCCGATCTGAGATAGATTTGAGTGAATCTCTCTCTGAAGGAAATGAGGACACTCTGAGCATAAGAAGCAAATCTGTACCTAGTGCCTTAGATCAGGAACTGGTGAGTTATAAACATGCAAATGTGTATCTGGTGGAAATCCTGGTTGTTCAGACTTATGAAATCAGCACTGTATGTATATCTATGTAAAATATAAGTAATGCAGAGCGTTATCTCAGGGATATTTAATGGGTTTTTACACAGCTTCATCTTCTGAATATGTTTGCTATAGAATGGTTCCAATGAATAGTCATGGTTACAGATTATTACTGCTTTGCTGGTTTTTGATTTCACAGGTGAAAGAAATCTGGCCTGAAAATAAATTTCAGGCACTATATATTTATTACACATGTTCCAAAGTTCTGTTGATTCATACTTTCTTAGGTTTTAATTTTGATGTTGAAAAATACTATACTTTAAAGGCTTTAATCTTTGTCTGGCTTTGATTTTCCCCTTACACATATATATTTTCATCAAATGAAGCCGTAACTTTCTGTTCTGACACTGTTCCTCGCCTCTTCTTCCTGTTCACTGTTTTCTCCCATACATCTCTATGTCTTTTTCTGTGTATTCTATAGGCTGCTTTTCCTGAAGTGATTCACAACTTCCCCCTCCTCTTATGCACATATTCAAAACACACAAGTTGCAGATGTGCATCAATGCTATAAAAGAATTTCCAAGCTTGTTAAATATACATGAGGGGTAAAAAAAGAAGAGTCATTTAAATAGTTCCTCATCTAATCATGGTTTGTTCTGAAGTTTCCAAATGTGTGCTTGTAGCTTACAAAAACCCTAACCCTCTGTGTTATGGTTTATGGATTTTGCCTAATGTCACAGTCCTTCCCAACCATCTGCTCTTCTCAGAAGAGCATTGGCCATGGGAGATGTCTCCCATTCTTGTAGCATTTAATACTTGCGTCTCGGTGGAAAACCACCATATTGAGATTCCCAGCTGTTTATTGGATTGTAAGCACTCAGAGTTTGCCTGCAGCAGTTTTGTTTGTGTTAATTTTTAAGGAAATAAAAAAAGTCCTTCCTGTATGTCAGGTTTCTGTGGAAGAAAAACTTCAAAAAATAAGTGTTTTATTTTATAATTGTGATAAAGAAAAAGAATGCGGTTTTGATTAAGAAGCTGGAAAATATTGCAGAAGAAAAGCGTAAAATAAGAAAATACAGACTTTAAATATCTTTATATCAGTTTTCTGCTCTAATTGTACAGGGTGTGGTAGTTATCATTTGGGGATTTCTCTGAGGCAGGTGTCAGAGATGCCAAGCCCAGAGTGGTTTTCTGTTCTTTGATTTTTGTCTTCCTCTTATTCAGAGGTGGGTTTTTTCTTTTTTTTTTTTCTTTTTCTTTCTTGCTGACTGGATGAAATTTCAGATTGCATCTCAGCAGCTCTCTAGCTTCTTTGCTAAACATCAGAGACCTCTCTTGTGGCATAACCTTGATTCAGTTGCTCTGGCATCTGAGTGCCAATTCCCTTTTAAACTGCATTCATAACAGGGGTCATAGATCTCTGATTCTACCCATATCCTTGCTTGCTCTGTCTTATGAAATCGATCGATTTAATTCATTAGCTTTAGTGTTACCATATTTTTTAGGGTAATTTGACTCACAGGAGTCTTCAGAGTCTTTCCCTATGTTCATTAAGTACGCAGTGTTTTGAGATAAAAGTTGTATTCCTGCTGGAATTTAATTTATTTGGTGCTTGATAGAAAAGGCAAAAAGAAAGATCTGATGAAGGGTAAAAAAAGCTTCTGCAGCCTGAGAAAAGTTATACCTCCTTTTCTCCTGGCCAACTGGTGGAGCTAGCTGAAGTACTTCAGTCTCTGATTCCTGAGTGATGGGAGCTGTGACAGCAGTGGTGGGAGATGCCACGTGTTAATAGGATGTGCAGATTGCTGGAATTTATCAGCTGAAAGGGTGGGAATAGGTTTTTAGCTGCTTTGCTCCCAGCTTTATCAGGAAAACCTATTACACATACAGAGAGATCAGCTGGAAAATTGAATGCGTATTTTGCTTCTCTAACTTAACATTGCTTTTGACAGTGAAAAGAGACAACCCCCAGAAACCCACGAACTGCAGTACATATTTATCAAGGAGTATCAAGGGGAATCAGTTAAATCTTGTGTTGTGTTCGTGTGTGAACACTCTATCTGGAGGGGTGTGTTGAATTCCTGACCAAGTAGTGTTCATTACATGCTCAGCTGCTTTATTGGAAGTAATTGGGTAATGTGTGTCTTAGAACCCCCACTGGAGACGATGAGATTAATGTCCTACTAGCTCTAACTTTAATAAGCTGATAACACTAACCAGTTACATAGTTGCAGTTTCGTAACACCTCCTGAGAAACATAATCATTGTGGTGCAAAATGAATAAAGAGCATAGGCTGACTTATTTATTTATTTATTTATTTATGTTAGTTTTAGATATCTGATTGCAGACAGAAGATGGTAGTCAGCTAGCTGTCGTTAGGACTCTTACTGAAGCCCTTAATGTTTGAGTGTCTAGACCTGAAACACCCCAGTCTGAAGATGTTGTCTTTTTTTTCTCCCCTGTATTTAATTATTCAGCAACAAAAATGTAGCACTGTTTATGTTAAAGTCCACAGGTATGTATACAACAATATAAAGGAAAGATTTTTGCATGTGTTACCAGAATTGCTTCTTCCTGTCGTACGGGAAAGGAAAACAAATTTTGTTTTAAACTTGAGTACATCACCTGAATTCTGAAGTCAATGAGGAGAGTAGAAGTGAAGGGTGGGGCGTTTTGTTTTTATTTTAGGGGATTTTTTGTTTTTACTTTTGAAGATTCAGCTCTCAATCTGTCTCCCTGATACAGTTTTCTCTGTTGTGCCTGGTTCTCCAAGGAATTCTTCCTTAGAGTATAAAATATCTGTGACTTCTTTTTTTCTATGGGGTGGTAACAGTGCCCTGAATAGATTAGAAAGAGAAGAAACCAGCAGAGGAAGCTTATTGTAAGAACATGAAGCTAAGGGGAATGTTTGCTTCAGTATGTACGTTTTGGTCCCGAATAAAGCGATGACTTGTCCTGGTTTTCCTCTTCCTAATACTAGATATGCAGTTACAATTGGAAAACTGTAATAGAAAAATTTGCATCACTTTCAACTGGTTTTATTTCAGTCACTGGAGCAGAGAAGTGAAGTACCAGATGGTTTTATGCATACTAATGACAAATGCTCTGCAGATCTTTACATAAACTGTGACAGTTCAACTCTCCAGCAGCTTTTCTTCTCTGCTTTTTTCCTGATTAGCGTAGAAGTCTTTGAGACTCCCGAGTTTGAATACAGTTCTTCTCTGTTTAGTTTAAGAGAGTGAGAGTAACTAAACAATAAAGAATGAGGTAGGTCGCCATGTAAGACTTTGATAGCTGCAAAGCAGGTATAAGGAAGCTGAACATTTGATTTCTGTTAAACTTTTGTTAAAACTAAAAGCAGTCTTTCAAAATACCTACCATAAGGTTTATGATTGCTTGAAATTTCCAACCTATGCTTAATAGGATGATATCTATCTGTTGGGGTTTTTTTCTGTGTAACTTTTACTTAAAGTTATCAGTCCTATTAGGACTATCAACCAGATTATTTTTATTTTTAGATTTTACTTTACTGCTGTGTTAAAAAATGAATATTTTTTTTCTGTATATGGGCTAAAGATGTTACAGTCCAGACTTATTAAAACTCAGGCATGTATATGAAACTGTGTAATTACTGATTTTTTTTCTCCATTTTTTAAATTATTAAAATAATACAGGAATTTAATTATTTTTAAAATATGCACATCAACTGGGGTTTTTGTTTACCCCTCAAATATATTGTGTGTATGATGGCAGGACAAGTTTCTTCCTATTTGGAATAATAACCCAGGGCTTTCAGCACCACCTGTTAGAAAGCGGTTCTATGTTAATGATTGTGTGCACAAAATTGTTGCCTGTCACCAAAGGCAGCGTGAAAGGGTGCAAGTGTAATGCAAATTGTGTGCTTGCTCATTTGTGTGTGACTGATATAAATGTGGACCATCATTGGAAAACTGGATTGTAAAGAATATGTCCTGTAAAAACATGGAACCTGGACTGTAACCAAGAAGTCAGTCATCTAACGGCTTCTGGCTACAAATGTCTTCAGGTAAACTAGTGTATCTGTGATCCCCTGGCCCCTGGTAGCAGACCTTAATTCACTCATTTCTTTTGTTAAGGTTTGAAAAATTCTCGCCATGTCCCTTTAAGATTTCCAAACCTGAACTCCTGAATGCAAAGAGTAGTAAGGTAGAATAAGGTAGTTCACATGAGATTGTTAGTAGGCATGGGAGTGGGGTTTGTTTATGTGCACGGTTGTTGGCCATGCAAAGGTATGCACCTCCAGAATAAGATATAAAGTATGTGTGTCGAGTTTTTCAGTTCTTAATCAATTGAACCCTGAAACTGTAACACTTGTCTTTTTTCCTTATGCTGTGTGCCTGTAAAAAGATGTGGAAAATGTCAATCACAATTCCTCTAGAGATTAGAATTTTGAGTGCATCCTGCACAGTCTTCCTAAAATGGAAAATACAGGAAACAAAACTAAGCAACAGAAGCTGACCAAATACAGAGCAGAACACGATGACTAAAATGCTTGTTTTTCATTTAGGATTATCTGGATGAAACAGAAGAAGACATTGATGACATAGTGGCTTCTCGTTATTCAAGGAAACATGGACATTTGACAAGTGGATTATCAACAGTAAGATCTCAAGTAGAAAACATATGCTTTGTCCTTCCACAAAAGACCATTTGTTCCTCCAAAAAGGAGTTCTAACTTCATACCGCTTAGCAGCAGATTGTCTTTCATCCTGCACTTGAGAAACATCCTTTAACATTTAGATAGTTTTTCTATTATATTTTTAATGTTGTTCAAAGCTAAAATGCTGTTCTCTGCAGCACATGGAAAGATAAATCATTCATACTCATCAGCAGATTTCCTGACATGCTCAGGTTACAAGCAAGCTCACATTTGGAGAAGGCAAACCAGGTGTTTGCAGTGTGTGACTGCTCAGCTTTGCAGAGGAGCACTTTATCTTAATTTACTTGAAATAAAGAGAACAAAGCTGTGGTGGGATCTTCCATCTCAAACCACTTTCTGATTGTTCAGGTTCTTGGGACACAAATACTTGTCTGTTTTGTTGGCATAAATACCACTCTGTGGCATCATTGTCCATCTTCCAACTTAGCTTCTCTCATTCTTCGTGACGTGATTGCTATGCCAGCCACATCTGAAAAGTATTTCTCTTTACAGTGAGAAGGGAGATATTTGGGGATGTTTGTTGGTGACAACTTTTCTACCTTCTGCAATAATTAAAGTATTTTTCTGTTATATGCTTTTGTTTCTTGTCATACCCACAAACTATATACTGTAAATCAGATGTCTGAGTCTTGCAGTTGTCTTAAGTGTTGCAACTTAATGATGGTTTTAAAAAGGATAGCTGCATTTTCGGGTTGTAACAGGTACTTGAGATGCAGCAAAACTGGTGTAACAAGCCTTATGCAGTTCATTATGCAGTCTTATTCTCTGGGAAAGAAAATGGCTGATAAAAGCTTTTACCATGTCTCATTTATGACTAAGTGCTGTGTACCCCAGTTTTGGGATCTGACACTTAGAATGTGGGCAACTGAAAGCATCTTCAGAAAAGTGGCGGAGCCCTCTCTGGCCACTCTTCTTCATGTCTTCTGCCTAAGAATAGCTCTGGTCAGCATACAGAGTATCAGAAAACTGCAACAAATTCCAAGTAGAAGGTGAGAGAGTTGAAAAGGATGAGGAGAGATGAGAAGTCTGCATGCTAAAAGGGAAGAGAAAATTTGGTCCGTGGCAGTAACCAATGAACTGTCCTTTCTAGACTGCATCCACATTAGTCCCCATGCAAGCAGGGCCCGGGGAATGCTGCTGAAGTTCTTGATCCCAAGGGGATGGAGTAGGCTGAATCCAAGCTTGGCTTACCTGGGGAGGAGAAAGGGCTAAGAAAATTGCCGTCACAGGGCATTTCGGTATCTTACATTTGGCCACATCCAGACCCTTTTCACTTCTGATCTGTGCAGTTCACAGAAAGACTGTTACAGCAGCG
The DNA here is from genome assembly GCF_017639655.2 of Falco naumanni. Taxonomy (NCBI): domain Eukaryota; kingdom Metazoa; phylum Chordata; class Aves; order Falconiformes; family Falconidae; genus Falco; species Falco naumanni. The sequence goes on along the minus strand of NC_054055.1, from coordinate 84,678,626 downwards.
TTGTGTGGCACCGCACACCAAACCAGGCCTGAGCAAAAGTGGCCTGTTGACACTGGTCTAATTAGACCCACTTACCCAAGGATAACTATTACTCGTTGTCTCCAATACTTTTTGTTCCCATGGATTTTATAGACAGAATTATTTTTATTTCCTCTGAATATTGATACGAGGTTGCAGGTGCTTAAGTGCTTTCTGTGTTTAGGCCGCTAGCTGCGGAACTGCGCTTAGAGAGCCTTCCCTCTCAGTGCTTCCCTCTCAGCCTTCTGTCTGTGCATTGGGTTTTGTCCTTTGCTGTAGATTTCTCTTTGACCTTTTTCTTAGGCAGAGCACAGCTTTTCCAGAGCTGTAGGTCTAAGATAATCTCACGTCTGAATGCTCTCGTTTCTCTGTATTCACCGTGACATGTTTTTTAGTGTCACCGCATGCTATATTAATGGCCAAGTTGTGAACGGTAAGCTGCTTCTCCCTGTGAAAGCAGGCTAATTTTACAGGTTTTGGTGGGTTTTGTTCCCATTAAGTGTGTGTTACTGATGTTTCCCCTCTTTCTTTCTTTTTTGCCTTTACTCTGCTTGGCTGAAGCCTTTCAGCCTTCTGCAGTGTATTGATTTTTTTTCATCTACTTACCTGTCAAATAACTGTGTACTATTAAGTCACATTGAAATAATGTTATTAATGAACAGTAAGCTTTAACTGCATGGATTTTTTTGGTTTTTGTTTTTTCAAATGTAAGAATTTAAAGGATAGCATGGGTACTCTGATAACAAGTGTTTGAGTTAAAGGAAGAAATATTTCAAAGGGTAAAGAAACTTGAAATCTACCTGTAACATGAGTAAGCAAAAATGAAAATGGAAAGTGACATTGAACAGGAACTGTATCTCAGCATTAGAGTATTTTTCTTTGTGTTTTCCTAAAGCTAACACATGAACTGTGTGTTTAGTTTTCCCTGCATCCTTCACCAGTTCCTCTCCCAAGCATATTAATGTGTCATTGTCAAGACCCATCAAATCAGTGAGACTGAATTCTTCCAGTGCCTCACTGCAGCGATAAGATATGATGCAAAACAAGTGTAATTCTTGGTGAGGTACTAAAATGAGGGTCTGCATCCTTCATATGTGGTGGCCGTTTACTACTTACGAAGCTGGAAAATGAGTAGATTTCTTAAGGTCATTACATTTAGCATATGTAATGTCCAGTGTAAATGCCACAGAACAGGGTCTGTGGGAGAAGAAAGTCAAGTATATTAAATACTTCCACTAAATTTGTGTTATTTTGTTTGGAGTTTGCAAGCAATTCAGAAACCGTGCTTACATAAATTCTAGGCTCAGTGGTCATTTATTTGTTCAGGACTTTCAGGGTTTTTTTACCCCAATCATTTATCCCTTGCTGCCCACTTACCTAAAGATCAAGAAAAAGAGTATTTGGATTCAGCAGGGAACAACTCATCCACCTCCTGGTGTTGGTATAACCTTGTTTGTTTTCTGAAGTGGGCACAAAAATTTTACTTTTCTTTTACAGGGATAATTTTGTAGCATATACTGTTCACCAAGGGTGTCCAAAGATGCCCATTTTAACATATGATTTAGGTGAAATGCATAAATGATAAAGACTGGGATTTAGCTTGAGGCATATTAGGAACAGGAGGAAATATGATGAATTTGTTTGTGTGTGTTCATAATGCTCTAGTAATTTTAACGAGTCCTGTTCATGGAATTTCAGCCAATTATGCAAAGGATTAAAAGGACAAGCATTTTTCTTTTTTCTTTTTCTTTTCTTTCTTTTTTTTTTTTTTTTTTAAAGGAAGGATAAAGAAGGCCAGCAGAAATAATAATAATAAAAAAAAACCAGCACTTTTTTTTGCCTTTTATTATTCCTATATGACATATAAAATTAACTTTATGGGTAATGATTGCTTGTTCTGTTTTTTCATGTCTGTCATTAAATTATTGACACAAGCCTGCTTATTCCTCCAGCTTTCTGTGCTGCAGGGCCCTTAGGCGAGGTGCTGGGAGAGCTGAGTTTTGTCACAGACCAATTCTTTTTGTGTGGCTTTTCCCCTTGACTGTGCTCTTCCTTCCTTCCTTCCTTCCAGCAGCTGGAAGAAAGCAGATCAATGTGTAGTTTCCCTTGAGGTCTTTAATAGAGATTTCTGGATACTGCACTAGCAAGCAGAGGGATGAAAATATTTCCCCCCATATTCTATTTGTTCCCAAACAAGCATCATGTTTCAATATTTGTGTGCATTTTTCATCTATTCTTACAAACTCCACAGATAAATGGATTTTTTTACAAGGGTGCTGATTCTACCAATATATGGATGCTTAGCTTTTGACTGACTTAAGTGAGGATTGTCTTCATGCAGACGTGAAGACAAATCCAAATACAAACCGATACAAATCCAAATCTGCTGAGCTGGTGTTCTAAAATGTAATTTGTTTATTTTGAAACAGCCGATACTTCATTTCTGTTTAATTACCTTGAGCTCTGTGTCCTTCAATACTTGAAGTATATAGAAAGCAGCACTTCTCTGATTTGCTGGTAGCTTTTTCTTGCTTGCTATGGCTTTGCAGTACAAACTCCCTTTACTTGTCTGTGTAGGTAAAGATTTACTTACTGCACTTACTCTTTCTTATTGCAGCTATCTAATGGTCTTTTCTCTTGATCTTTTGCACTGCCTTCTTTAAAGAACTCCACAGAAGGTTCTGACAGAAAATGGATGTATTTAAATGTGCCTGAAACAGATGGTGATACTGTGAGTTCTCCTGAATCCTCTGCTTAGCTTACTTTTAAGGTTTCTCTCTCTTTTCTCTCTTTTTGTTGAAGACTGTACCTGTGTGTCTTGCAAGGTTCCTATGTGTTAGAATTTAGATGGTTTTATATGTTTTTGAGCTCAGTGACTCAAAGGAAAACATGCATCAGATTTCTCGAATGCCTTTAGTTCTGGCAACATGCATATTGCTCTGGTTTTCTTTAAAAATACTTAATTCTTTCATAATTGCAATCTTTTGGAAGAGGAAATCCTCATAGCAATACTCTGCATGGTATGAGTGAAAAAAAGAAATTGAGGAATGACATGTTTATGTTGCAGTGGAAAATTTAGTGGGATTATTGCTAAAGTTTTTTGGCTTTAGGAAAATTGCAGAAATGGTGGATATTGAATTTTGCTCATTATTGTAGAATTGCTAGTGAGAGGTGGGTGTCACTTTAAACAAATATGGTTTTATAGCATCTAGTATTACGGGGAACCTCCTTATAACTTTTTCTAATGGTTCTATCAGCAGCTGCCTTATGAGACTCAGTAAAAATTAGGTGGACAAGTGAGCCAGACAGGTGATATTTTTTCTGCTTGGAACTTACGTGAGCTTACAGTTTATGTAGCCCGTCTGCTCTTCAGTTCATGCATGAATTAAATGGTGGTAATTTAGATTTAGTCATGTTTATAAATAGGCTTCAGTCCTGCACGGGAAAACATCAACTGTCTAGATATTTAAGCTATCATTAATTATAGTTCTCATTCCCTTTCACATCAAATGGTGGTATTCTTGTTCCACGAAATAATCTGTTTTCATAGCAAGTCCTAACAAGTGTGATAATATTGCAAGGCTGTAGCTGTACAAAACCCCCAGATTCTGGAAAAGAGTAATTTTTTAAGCCTCTAAGACCTTTTTCTCTCCCCCTCCAGACTAGCATTAACAGCATGCTGAGTGTATATAGTGAAACTGGTGACTATGGCAACGTGAAGGTCAGTGGTGAAATCCTTCTCAACATCAACTACAGCTACAAAACAGGTGCCCTCAATATCCTGGTGAAAAGTTGCAGAAACCTGGCTCTTGCAGATGAGAAGAAGCAGAGGACTGATCCGTAAGCACAGAGAAGAATTTCCTTAAACTCTGCTAGTGGTGTCCTCCACCATGTCACGTGCTGTATTCTGGGGTTGCTGTATGAGCCCGAGAATTCATAGGATCCAGTTGCTACAAGGCAGCATTCTGATGATAGCTGGGTTTGGATTCCCTGTGGGAAATGCTTTTTCAGTATGTTTCTTAGGGCAACATGTGCCTGTTCTGGGGAAAAAATAAGATTATTTGAATTATCAACCTGTTTGGTAGTAAAAGGGAAAAAAATATGAAGGAATAGGGAGGTTGAAATTATTTCTTCTAGAATCAAAACTAAAGTATGTAAGAGGAATAATGTTTGGGAGGGATGGGGGGATAGAGATAACTTTGGTTTCATGCATCCATAGATTCACTTGCAAAGACCTTGTTTTCTGAGCTTCTCATTATAGTTTTCAGTATAATATGTAAATTCTCTCATGAGGAAGCAATAATTAGTATCTCTAATCATGTGTAATCCTATAGTATGTAGGGTATGAAGTTCTTCGCTCTCATACTACAAAAGGGAAAGCGTTAGCAAAGCTTTCTGCATTTCTGAGGATAAGTAAATTAATTTAGCTCTGCCTTTTGTTACTCTGATCCTATCTGACTAACATTGCTATGTTTGTAGATAAAGACAAAACCTTTCCATGTTTCACACATTCTGTGTTACGTGTGTATGCTGTTTAGACTGCAAAAATTAATTTCCACATACGTGTTGCTGATGTAGCGATGTCAGGTCCTTGCTCAAACTGATCATTTTTATTCCTTACTAATAATTTCCTACTTGATCTGCAGATATGTCAAAGCATACCTTCTGCCTGATAAGTCCCGCCAAAGTAAACGCAAGACCAAAATTAAAAGTAACAGCACCAATCCAGAATTTAATGAAACACTGAAGGTGAGAACACTGTCTCTCTCTCAGGCTGGGATGAATGTTCGACTTGTGCTTATAGGCATTTTCTATATGTGTTCCAGTACGGGAATTAGAATTTGGAAGGGATACCTCAAAAGGGAAGGTATTTAAGCAAAAACTTCTAGCCTATGAGTTGTAAGTTCTGGCTTTCAGCATTAAGGAGGTGTTTTTCTTTGGTTCTCCTCTTTGCAGGTAAAACTTGTATTAGTTTCCATAGATCTCTTTCAAAACTTATGTTCCCGTCTAACCTGAGCTCAGATTTGTTAAAAGCACCTTAAAGATTTTGTATACCCTAAGTTAGCAACTAATGCTGCAGTAAAGCTAGTTTAAAGCTTCCCATCTAACTGATTTTTAAGGTAAATTAAATTTTTCCCATAAGATCTGAATTTCTCTGGAGGCTTTAATTTATTTTTAAAGCAGAACTGACTTTGGTAAGAAAATGCCAACAACAGTTTCACTACCTGCCTTCCTAAAGAGCTGTGGTGAAGTTAATTTTCTGTTGCAAAAGGCAGTGACATTAATTTCTTGAGGCCTGGTGGAGCACAATGCCCAGACTCTTCCTCTCCTTGCTGTTTACCCACAACCACTACAGAGGGTGAATTTTTTTGAGCTCCTCACAAGCATCTTACTCACCACCTCAGCTCTGTGGTGCAGGTGGGAAGGGCAGAGTGTCTGCCCAGTTCCCTGCCTGTCTGGTACCGGGACTGCAAGGCTCCTGGTGATTCCCCATGATTATCCTTCCTGGCAATTGATGAGAGCTATCCCAGCAGGCTGTCATGAGGCCTGAAACTTTTTAGTTTGTCCTGACATTTGGTTTTTTTCTCTTTTGTAATTTCAGCGATGTTTTAAATAACTTTCTTATACTAGAGGCTAAAAGATGTTCCCTGGCCAGTATACTTGGCTTAACGTGGCTACAAAACCATTCTGCAGATGCACACACTTGGTCTGGCCAGACTGCTTGCCAAGGGAAAGTCTCTTGTATAGCCTCATTTTTAAATGGTTTGTAGTAAAGTTAAGACTTGCCTGAACTGGAAAAAAAAGGTGTTAAGACTATTTAGCAAGGAACGTAGTACTGAACATGTTTGTTGGTAGGGAACTTGCTGAGGATGGCACCTGGCAGCTTGCTAAAAATGCGAATTGTAACAGAGGGCTTGCTTGAATTGTGGGTAGGTAAGCAAGAGCTGCATCTGTTCATCCCAAGTGTAACTACTGTTAAAAGAAGAAAAGAAAAATAATTAAATCTGTCTGTATCTTCCCTCTTTGACTTTTATCCCATTGTTGCTAAATAAGGCATCTCTCACAGTGGAATTGTTGGCATCTAGGATTAAGCTCTGCAGACATATCTGTACACAAATAGCCTACTTGTGTGGCTGGCCAACTGACCTGACTGTTTCAGCTTTTGGAGAATACGTGTCTGTGTCCAGACGTTATTCCTGATGCAAAAAAGAAGACATCTGGGTCTCTTCAGCTAACACTAGGAGAAGGGTGACTTTCAGGGAATTAATAGGCCTTTTGCTAAAAGCAGTGTGTGCAGAGCTAGATTTCCAGATGTTTATAATTTTCTGTGTATTTGCTAAAATACAGTGTTTCTTCAGAGGAGTTTTTTAATAGCCCAACAGTGGTTCTTAAGACTGATACGCTTGGTGCATGCTTTGCAGATGCAGTTTTACTTGTTCTTAGAACAATTTTTTGTAAGTTACAAAGATACAATTGAAAAGGAGATAACACTATTTCTAGGAAGTAGTGTACAGCGGACTCTTTTTCGGGGTGAAAGAACCAGTGGGGGTTTCTTCTTATGAACTAAACTTGGATGTCGAACTGCTTCTTTTACATAGACTTATAAGAAATCAGCAGGTTCATAGTTTTAAGCGTCACAATTTACTTTATAGTCATAAATACCCAGTAAGTAATACAGAAAAAACACAATTATGATAGTAACAATTACCACTGTATGTATACTGCAAAGAAGAGAGTTAGATTTAACATTGTGAGTTTTCTGGCTAGATCAATCTTGTTTGCAAAGAAAACAAATCTTTCATGCTTCATTTGTTAGCTGCTGTGGGCTTTGTGAAATTGAGCTAGAGCTATAAAAGGCTCCATGGAAACTATTATTTCTGCTTATTCTGAGAGTTTCTTTTACTTTTTTTCTGGTGGTAGTATGTCATCAGTCACACACAGCTAGAAACCAGGACCCTGCAGCTTTCTGTCTGGCACTATGACAGATTCGGACGCAACAGCTTCCTTGGGGAGGTGGAAATTCCATTTGATTCCTGGAACTTCGAAAATCAGTGTGATGAGTGGTTTGTGCTCCAGCCCAAGGTAAGAGTTTTCAGGGGCCAGTGAATGTGCTGTGTAGCGAAATTACCAAGGCTTAGTTATTTTTCCTTTGGAGTGTGTTTATAAAATGGGACTTTATGAGCGTCTAATATGGTAATAAAAATAATACCTTTGTTCTTTATTCAATCAAAACATATTGGATTTAAAGTCTTTATGAAAACTTTAGACATGACTGGCTACTTAAAAACAAACAGAAACCCCACCTTTTAATAAAGTATAAGTTCATCTCGTAATAAAGCGCAGTGGAAAAATGACCTAGTTAAGAAATTACTTTTTAAGAATAGTACATAAAACAAGGGACTTTCCTACCACTCCCCTTACTGAACCCTTAACAATTTATTAAAGAAATAGACCTTTTTTGGTTTCAGTTTTAAGTGCTTTACACCTTTCAGCTGTGACAAAATGACTTCTTAACCTCTTATTCACCTTAACTAGGAAGGTACAAGATAAAGCTTCTCAGCAGGCAAATCAATTGGTCTCTGAAACAAGATTGTCATTGCACTTAACTAAGGATAGGACGACTTCTGTGTCTAGGGCACACTCAAAAATAAACACCTTTGCCAAAGCAGGAAGAGGTTCAAAATGCTATTGTAAGCTAGAGGATTAAAGGCTCCTGCCTTGCTTGCAGCCAGAATCCCCAGGAATTCCAGTGGCTTAGACTGCCGTTTCAGAAAGATTGTTTTTCTTGTTGCAGAAAAATCCAAGGCTGTACCGTAAGCGATGTGGAGATTGACTCAGATGACTTGTTTGCTCTGTGTTCCTTATATTTAAGGAAATAGTGTTACATTTCAGATTTCAGGAGGGTGTGTTTGATTTGTGCCTTTCTCTCAGAAATGGATGTGACTGCTGTATAATTGATTGCTAGGTATAGTGCTAAGTGGGGCCTACATCTAAACTGTCACAAATTTATATTTTAGTAATTAATTTGCCAGAAGATACATAAGGAAATTGGTCTCTTCTTTGAACACTTACATACTTCACACTTTATAAGTGGCAAGGAGGATCATTCCGAGTTTTCTAGTTCAGCTTTGTTAATAAGGGCGACCGTGACCACCAGCCCTTCCTTCATGGTCCAGGCAAAGTGAGACCAGGACAAGAAAGTGGCAAACATGTTTCAGTCAGCACTGTGTCCAGGCCAAAATTATACTGTCCTCCTTACAAGCTTACTTCATGTAAATTGCTTTTGTTGGGTTCCCTTGAAGTAGAAGAAATGTCTACTAATGTCTAATAATCGCTGTCATAGCTCTGGCTGGTGTCAGATGTTGCTATTATACGGTACCCACCAGTCTATAACAAGAAGATACACATCCAGTATTTGTTTTGCTTGCAGTTTTTGCGCAATGTGGGTCTGAAACTGAGCTTCTTCTCATACAGTAGTTTCTTTTCATCTCATGTCAGTCTTAGGGGATTTGTGTGTGTATGGGTGGTTTCTTTTAATCCTAAGGGGAAGGGAAAAAAATAAAAAAGATAGTCATGAAGCTTTCCTGCTCAGGAAAAAAGTAACGAGGCACTAAGCGTTTAAACCATTCCAGCTGGAAGGTGCTGTCTGATTATTTCCAAACCCATTAAAAGGATTTTTAAATGAGTTCTTTTTTACCAAAGAAAGCAAAGACAGAATTGGTCTCTGCCTCCTAAGTTGTTGTAAATAATGTTTCTAAATTTAAACTGCTGCTAAGATTTTTGATCAGCAAAGGTAATAATATCAATTATTGCATTTTGAATTTTTTTTTTTTTAAAGCTCAGGTTAATACACACGCAAATTACATGCTGTTCTTTCATATGAACTGCCCGATAGAGACAGGAATGGCGGTGAAATTCCCCAGGTTTTATTACACTTTACTTGTCATTTAGCTGCTTTAGTGAAAAGGTTGGAGACTTTAAGACATACTTCTGTGAGCATTGAATGTCTGTTTTCAAGAGGAGTGTGATTAAATCAGAAAAAGATAAAATAGTTCTATTGTTAAAGAGGGGGCAGAGTCTAGTGCCCTGTTATATGTATGGGTTTGGCAAGGAGGTTGACAAATTGTTCCTGACGTAAGAACTTATACCATCACTTGTCCACCAGTAGAACAGAAAAAAATAATATTTGCTGCCTTCATGGGAAACTTGATCCTAAACTTGCATAGTTTAGACCACAAGTGAACTGTCTGACTGGCAAGATTTAGATGGTGTGCAAAGTATTCCACAGCCATTTACCACAGGTTTTCTTTTGTCCTCTGTTGAGCAACTGGCATCAGACACTGGTGGAGATAGGACTGTTTGAGAGTCATTGCAGGAATGCCTGTTTTTGAGTTACAAAAGGGCCGTGTTATCACTAAAACTGCTTTGTTCCCTGTCCCATCCTTAGCTCCATTAAACATGGTTAGTGCCTCAGCCTGGAGTCTGATATGAAGGCAATGATGACTCTGTGCGTATTGCTGTATGTATTTCTGGTGGATTTTTTTTGGTTCAGTTTTCTCATGATAATAGACTTTTGACTTCTCCTGGGGAGTCAGGAAACAAGCTGAATGCATCTCAGAGAAATACTGTCACAGATCAGACATTCATCTATAAGCAGTTCTTTAAAGGCTTGTGTGGTACCTTGGAGTGTGTCTTACAACACTTGAGGGTCCTCTCCCTTTATACATATGCTTTTTCTGCTGTTATAGACATCAGGAAGATTTGTTTGTTTGTACCCAAACCAAAGCACTGGAGCATGTACAGAAATGCAAGCATCTGAGTAGTCCCACCTCCTTTAGGGACATCACTGAGCAAGGTTAGCATATGCCTGAGTTTTTCATAGACCTGATCTCTAATGTAAACGTGCAAGACTTATTTTTTCACTGCACTCTATTTTTCTAGAAGTCAGTCTGAAGTGGCATAACATGTTATCCCTGTGTTGTTGTATCTTTTGTTTTTAAAATGTAGTTTCCCACTTCGTAAAATGTGAATGGAAATTCAGCACACATCAGTGAAGGCCTGATGTTCATCAAGGATGCTCTGAAGCACGCTGAATGCATTTTTTCTGACCAAGATTCAAACATTTATAAAACAAAAATATACAGAAATAGTAGCTGTGTAGAAAAGGAGAAAGACATTGGGAATAACAGTTTTCAATATTTTCTATTTCAGAGCTATGCTCTGCTCTCTTCCCTTGCGTTTGTTCCCCACACCTCTGTTGCAAGAGTGACTCAGGAATGACTCCTCTAAAATACATGAAACTGATTATGGTTTAAAATACTGATTGAAGGAAATGAGGGCTGAATGTCATCTTAAATTAGCTACAGCTTATATGTCCAGAAATAAGTTTGAGGGTTTTTTCTGTTTGTTTGCTTCACTTATTCACGTTAAGATATCTCTCTCCTTTGTGTGTTCACTGAACAGTGTCTAATGCCACGTTCTTCTGGGAGCTTGCATTCCCTGGCTCATAGTTTTCTGAAATATGATTGCATTCAGTCTGGAATGTCTAATTATCTGAAAGTGGCTTGGTATGTTTAAGAAGTGTACTGTATCAGTACAACAAAATTAAAATCAAAAGGTGAAAGATTAACCGTAGCTGGATTTCTGGGGGTTTTGTTTGTTTTTTTTTCTTTTCAGGTGGAGGTTGTGACAGATGTTGGGCTTCAATATAAAGGAGAACTGACAGTTGTTTTACGTTACATTCCCCCAGACAGAAACCTAATGCTTCCTCTAGGGCAGTTTCAAGGTAAACCAAACATTAATGGCAGCATATGACAACATCCCTCTGAGTATTAAAAATCCTCGTCTAGGGTGAAGTAATGGTATTACTGAAGATTGAAATCATACTTAAATATGCTAGTTGTCTTTATTTGTGGAAATTTTGAACTGTGAGTATTTTCCTCCTGCTCCATCCTCTTCTCTTACGTTGATCTTAAGGAGAGAGAAGTGTGCAGTCAAGTGTTGATGCATGGCTGTGACCTAATTAAAAAAAAATGCAGACATTAGATAACACGATTGAGGGCAGCCACATAGAAATAAATAGTCTGTAACATAGTCTGTGGGTTCTTTGTTCAGCTAGTTATATACAGCATATAACTGATCAAAATAATAACTTCACTTAGTTCTTCGTGCTTAATTGTCCTTAAGCATACCTATTTCCTCATTTTCACTTTTTTTTTTTTTACACTGTTTTCTTTGCTCTGTTTTACTGTATTACTGCTGTAATTCAGTCCTGTGAAATATTATTTTAATTCTTTAGGGTGAGCCATTATTTTCATCAGCAATGAATAGGGGAAAACAGTTACTAACTTTTCACGTTGTAGTAGCATGAAGCACAGCAATCATCTGAAGTGAAGGCAATCACTGGGTAGCACCTGAGTGTATATGTGTATACCAGACACAGATATAGCACTGTCTTAGTGATGGTATTGCTTGTTAGCATTAGAATTTGGTAGATATATGACGACCTTTTTTTTTTTTTTTTTTTTTTTTTTTTGGACAGTTGACATTCCCTCCAGTAATTCCAAGGTTTTCTCTCTTAAGAGCTGATGTCTAAAAGGTGCAGATAATCACTATCTGCATTTTTTTAAATTAGTACATTTTAACATCACTCCTGATCTTTTTTTTCTGATTTTTTTAGCCTTAATGAGTGTGTACAATCCCTGCTGATAAACCTTTTAGAATCTGCAGCAGCAGCAAGTACACGTGTCCTCATGCTGCTGTTCGAAAGCAGTAGGGTGTCAGTGAGCACTGGTCCTTTGTCATGGTCTCTGAGGAGCAGTGCATCCTTACACACAGAATACTTCTGGTGTATTTCTACATTTTAAGCTTTGGGACAGAGTTTTTTATACCTTTCTTGTGGTGTAGGGCTGCCTTAACATCAGTGGTGGAAGTGGATTCTGAAAAGAGGGTAAGACATACAGGACACACAGTTCTTTGCGTTCAGCATAGTAATCCACAAATACTTACCAGACAGTACTTCAGATGGGGCACCCTATTGTGTCCAGCAAGGACTAGCTAGTTACATGGTCAAGTTCTTTATCATATATGGAGTGATATTTCTGCCCCAGCCTTATTAGTTTCTCTACCCACAGAGAATTAGAATCTCCTTATAAGTAATACTTTAATCCCATTGCATTAGATGATTTTTAAAAATCTAGGAAAGACAATCTACATTGCCTACAGCCTTGCAATGTATATATAATTTCTGATGATGATGTTGCAACTCTGTTGTATGTATAGGAAAGAAGACCTTTAAAAAAGGAAAAAAGGGAGACTCTCACATGCCATCTGGAGGTATATTAGAAGTCCTCATCAAAGAAGCAAAGAATTTAACAGCAGTGAAATCAGGAGGCACATCCGACACATTCGTGAAAGGGTTTGTGAGGGGTTTTTTCTCACCATTTTTTTAATGGCTGCACTGAATCATATTTTGGCTGACCCATTTTTTTTCAATATGCCTGTATATGTGTGTATGGAGTGTCAGTCCTGGAAAGCAACTGGCACCTTGAAATAGTATGCTGAAGAGAAGAATGCTGTGGAATAAGGGCAGAGAGGTACGACTTGGCCCAGCGGTTAAATACAATTGTATTTACATACCACTCAGTCAAGAAACAGAACCGTTCATACATAAGTATCCAGTGTGCTGATGTGCATGCTGTTATAGAATATAACGTTTAGAAAAGAAAACATTTCCACTGAGTCGGTAGAGAGAGGTAGGTGAATATTCATCACTCCTGAAGGCAAGAAATTGTAAATTAGGGCTCTCACACTGGAGATGATACCTGATCTGATGGTGGCATTTACATTTTCAGTAAATTGAAACTGTACATATTTTTTAATAAGAGGAATAACCAGACTAGTCCTGAATAAGAAACTTATTTTCAGGAAGATAGAAGTCTGTTTGGATTCCCTGGAAAACTGCAAATAGCACCTATAAAAGCTGGCATGCTCCATCAAGTTGAGCTTCTTTCTAATGGACATCACCTGAAACGTACAGAAAAAGAAAATTGATTAAGTGTGTGAGGAAATTCTGTTTTGATTCCAGTAAATATGCTAAGTGAGAAAAGAGTTTTCTCACTTAAACTATACATAATTTTGGCCTGGGTTTTTTTTTCGTAGTGCTTAATTGGGAAAGCTCTTTGGCATGCAGCACAGTGTCAAGGCGCACATTTAAACCCTGAGGATTTTTGTCACTGATTTCAAACATAGTGTCTTAACTCTAATTGTGTCTTGTTAACATTTAATATTCTTTGACAGAAGATGTTTAAAACTTCTGCTCTGATGGCTTTCAGGTTTGATTTTAAAGATGTATAATTTTGAAAAGTTTAAGGTCTGTGTCATGTGCCTGTATGCATGTAGATACATAAAAATATACAGAGTATGACATATATGCACCGTTTTATTAGATAAGCAACATTTTGTGTCAGACAGTCAAAATCCAAACTATACAGAAAATGTTACATTTAGAATATACCTGTTTTGAATAAAATGACCATAATCCTGCATACCTCATTATACTGGATTTTTCATAAATGTAAGTTATATGTTAAAAGTGTTACATTTAGGAAAAAAACAGATAACTTAAAGCGTTTCTCTTTACCAGTTTTTGCTCTTACTGCTAGCTTTCAGAACTGCTGATTTTTAGATATGCTGTAGTTCATTAGTAATGGTTTGAGCATTGTTACTAAATGGAGATCACAGAAAACATCCCAGCTTTAATGCCTTGGAGGAGCCAACAAAATTTATCTTGATGTTGTAGTGTGCTTCAAACTATCGCTAAGCTCATAGACTTCACGCAGAAAAAGTTTGAGCTGTTCTTCCTATGCATTTGTTCTCCCATGCCATGTTTCTTTTCCTAACATGTGTGAAGGCATTTCCTTTTACTGAAAACAGACTGTCTGATACCCCTACGGCTCGCTCGCACCTGGAGGTCGCAACAGACTTCAGGGAGAAAATGTTGTCAAAGTTTTTTTACATTAGCAGTAGCAAAGTGGGGCAAATAATTCTTTGGACTATAATTAGTTAGTGGTGTCAGCTACTGCTGACGTGGATCATTCAGTACAGTGCAACAGGACCCTGTTTACCTTGGGCTGCTGGTCTGCCATGTGTCATGGCCAAATGCACAATCAGGTTGCCATGAACCAGTTGAGATGCTGCAGTGGTCTAACCTGCACTGTTAGCTTGAGGTAATCTGGCATAGATTAGCCCACAGTTAGCCTACTGTAGTAACTAGCTCATGTTTATTGTCAAGTAAAAGCCTGCACAGGAATCCTGATCGAGGTCTAGTGATGCAATTTGTCTGTATGTCTGACCCCTTAGTGTTTATGTGCGACCACATAGTTACTGCATTAGCTTTGCTGAAGGAGAAGGTACAGACTATGAAAATTTGTAGAGACCTCTGATTTTCAACTAGAGTATTAAATTCTTCTAGTTTCACTAAAGGAATTCTCCAGTGAACGTGAAGTGTGAAGAACCTGTCAGACTTCACAGCTTTTGTGTTTCTGCACTGAATGGGGCTTTAGGCAACTCAAATTAATGATGCAAAGCTGCTGAAGTTCCTTCCTTATTGGTCATTTTCATTTCTTTCTGGAGGACCTCGTGTCCTGCTTTGGGAAGGACACTGGATGAGGTGATTCCAGAGGCTCCTTCTAGACAGTTTTTTTACGATTCTGTCCATATTTATCCTCACTGAATTAAAAAGATGGTGGTTAAGACCCAAGACTTGGGGCAAGGAGACCTTATTCAAGTTTCTGCTGGTGATAACTGATGAACAAACCAAAGAACAAACGGAGCACAAATGTGAAATATGCACTTCAAGTACATGCTAGATATATTATGGGAAGTTGGGGTCCTGATCCCATTTAAGCCTCTATATGATTGTAATTATATGTTAATATGATGTGACAATCACTCTACATACTCAGTTTTCCTTTTCTGTATCTCCCAGATACCTACTCCCAGATGACAGCAAAGCTACAAAACACAAAACTCCCATAATAAGAAAGAGTGTGAACCCCCAGTGGAATCATACCTTTGCTTTCAGTGGCTTGAATTCAAGGGATCTACATAACGTCTGCCTAGAGCTGACCGTGTGGGACAAGGAGTCGCTCTCCAGTAACATTTTTTTGGGAGGTGTCCGTTTGAGCACTGGAAATGGTAAGGACCCATCTGACTCATGATTGCTTTCCTTATGCTGCTTTCTTTCCTCACCCCACATGATTCGTGTATATGGACAGAAATGTTACTGAGCATATGGAAAGTATATGGGAAATTGGGGCAGTAGGCAAGGGAGAGAAGACATGTAATCTGTAGATTAGTTCTTTCCTCCATTGAGTGAGACACAGAAATTTGGTGCCCAGTTGTATTTCTGCACAGTCTAGAACAACTGGGAATACCTTGGAAGTGTTTCTTAGCATCCTGGTGAGAAGGAGGAGACTACTTATGTCCAGCAACAGCCTTTCTGCTGACAATGGTGTGATCTGAAAGAGGCATGAATCCGTTCTTCCTCTGTTAGGACAAAGTTTCTTGTGGTGCAGAGTGGGGAGGTTTATGTGCCTCTGTCCATGTGCCACAAAGTTTAATGACAAACTGGTGCTCTCCAGGAGCCACCTGTTTTCAGTGTAACTCCCTGTATAGGTGGTGTAAAGCGCTTATCATCTTTCTTATACACTGTTGGAGCGAATGAGCAAGGATGTTAAATAACTGCTTACTAACATGGAGAAATACCTCGTGTTTTTATAATTGCCAGGTGTAAGTAATGGTAAGGAGGTTGACTGGATGGACTCTCAAGGGGAAGAGCAGCACCTCTGGCAGAAGATGATTGACAGTCCGGGAGCTCCTGTGGAGGGGATATTAATGCTGAGATCCAGCATGGGAAAACGCAGACTCTGAAAGACTTTAACTACTGAGAGGTACCACAGGTACTCCTGACCTCGGTGGTGTTCAGGCTTTCGTCACTTTGCCCATTTGAAAGTGGGAAAGTTGTTGTACTCTTTGCCTTGGATATTAAGGCTCCAAGTGAGATTTTAATGCATTCTGCACTTTCATGCGCATGTTTTTAACCCAGGCTCCTTGTACGGATTAAGTTTTACCTGAAGCCAGTGAGAATATGACCTTGTACAGAGATCGGACCGGCTTTCTCTGTCCTTTCTGGTGACTGGTGTGCAGCTGATGAACACCTCTGCCTATGGGGAGCACAAAGTCAGAAAATTCTCTAGTTAGTAATTTTGTAAGTAATGCCTGGCTAATTATCTCCTTCTGGGTCAAAGAAGGCCTAGGAGACAGCAGTGATACCATACAAGCAGATCCAGGGCAAGTCTGTGCTTTGGCACTTGAAAGATAAGAAGCCATAATGTTGTGAAGGATAAGAAACAACGTTCCTTTCTCATGTTTGCTTGTTGGGCTGTGCAGGGTGGCAGGCTTGGCACCGGGCAGCTCCCCAAGGAAGGCCAATGCACTGTGCTGCACGCTAGAAATAGGCAGCAGGTGAGCTGGTGTATGGTGCTGGTGTCCTGGCATTCTCTGGGTTAGTTTAGTGCACCGTATAAAAGGCAGACTTGGTTCAATGTAATCAAAGAGCCTCTAATGAAAATAAATCATAACAAATCCCCAGTTTCCAGAACTACGTGGCATTACTGTGTTTTTCATTCAACTGACAGCTCTAGCCAAGACCTTCTGATGCCATACAGAGGGAGTATGTTCACATGCCTGTCCCCATCTCATACATCGCTGAGATGAGACACATACTGCGTTTGGAGACAGTTATCTGAGACCATCATTCAACAGATCATGTAGCAAAGTGACGTGTAAAGCACAGGCCAGATTGATTTGCACAACCGTGGAATTTTCTCTGAATGTGCTGGGATTCAAACACATGCCCATTCACGTTAATTATTAACCAGAGTAGGTCTTTTTTTCTCCTGAATATCCCCCTGCAACTTAACAGTAGGTTTAATGATAAGAGTGAGGTTTGGCCAATTCAATCATTAATCTTATTAACTGTGACAATTGTTCAACAGTAATTCTGCTACTTGGTTTCCTAAAGTGATTTTACACCTGCTTAAATCCACCAACCTCTAGGGACTTACACAGGTCACCTGTGAAGAGCATACTGTTTTGAATAGTTGTTGTGGGCTACTCCTACCATAATGAGATAAGATTATAATCTTTTTTCAAGGACAGCACATGTCTGCTTGCAAGATTGGATAATAATGTAATTGTGTGGCATGTCATTGCTCAG
The DNA here is from genome assembly GCF_017639655.2 of Falco naumanni. Taxonomy (NCBI): domain Eukaryota; kingdom Metazoa; phylum Chordata; class Aves; order Falconiformes; family Falconidae; genus Falco; species Falco naumanni. Next base: position 84,661,327 of record NC_054055.1, on the reverse strand, counting down.
GGTATAAGACAAAGGAAGATCAGTAAACTGACTGAACAACATTTCTTCTGAATTTTCCAGAATTAGAAAGCTTCCTACTTGAACTGGTAAATTAATCTGTGGCCATTCTACCTTTTTTATTCTTCTCCTCAAATGTTTTATTTTTGGAAGTAGTATTAGTAATAAGGAAACAAATTGAAATATATGGAAACATAATGCTTACATAGATTACTGGAAAAATCCCAAAATTTCAAAGAATGTATCATTCCCTGTAGATCAAAACATCAGTATTCAAAAGATTTCTGCGAAGAACAAAGACCATAAAATCTGATTTTTTTTTGAGATACAAATGTTGTTCTTCACAATCAGAACCTGCAAGAAATCTAGACTGAACAACAGAATATGAATAGCCAGAGTAACGACAGCTGGAAATTTGATATCTTTAGCTGTTTTAGTGTACAATTATGTACATGTATCTAAAGCTGAATCCAAAACCTTAAAATGTGATGTCCATTCCTTTTTTTTTAGGATATTGTATACTGGTTTTGGTTTGAGTGGCTTGCAACTGTGGGGAAGGTTACAAGCAGTCTTTTAAAATCCTAATACTAACAGATAATTTTGTTGTTAAAAACAGTATCTTAGTTTTAATAAAACAGTTTGTTTCATTGTGAATATTTTCTGTTACAATTCTGATATAACTTTAAAAAAATCATTGGAGGTACTGCTTTGCCCAGTTTGAGATCCACAATTTTCAGAAATTACCAAGTCCTCTTTGAAAATAAAATTCCCTTGGAGAATCTGTTTGGGAACCAGAAGTCAGTACTTGCTCAAGGAAATTGACTTTATTTTCCTTCTTTATCAATTCTTCATTTTCTCTGAAGTTCTGCTCAAATTGGGCACTGAAGCAAGTGTAGTCTAGTTTTAGCTGGCTTTTCATTTTATGCCACAGATGCTGTGAACTGATAAATCAGAGCACAAATATCAAGCACATACATTTATGACCATTTTCTTATCATAGTAGTCTTCCTTTAAGTATTAGGTTTGGGTTGTTGGGTTTTTTTGTATCAGTATCCCCAGTGAAACCAAACATAACTTTTGCCACCTGAACTATCCCTCTCTCTAACAGAACTGGTCTGAATTTTCTTGGTTGTTTGTACTGCAAACCTTTATTTATTTTGGGAATAATAATATTATATTGACATAGAGGAACAAGCTTGATTTTTCACTTCCTGGAAGTTGATTCAAAAAGGTAAAGCTTATTAAATCTAAAGAAAATGATTCTTCAGGGCAAAATTCCAGCTAGAGTTGTAGAGGAGCACTGGGCAATTGGATAGTTCTGTTTCATTTCATTTTGACGGTGAAAATGGGAAAAATAATAAGAACACAAAAAATCCTCTGAAGTTGGACACCAAAATGGACACCTTTTTTCTTGCAAAATTGAAAACCTTAAAATAATTTTGAACTGAACCAAACCATTTATTTTTACATGGAGTACAAGAGTTTGTCTAATTTTTGAACAGTATTTTCTAATCACCTAAGCGCAAACATTTTAGCTAAATCAAGTCTTGCTTTGAAAGGAAAGTCTGTGCTTTACTACAGCTTCTGCCTATTTTGGTCCTATGGTAGAGTTTGTGGTGAATGGACTTGCCTGGGAAGTGCCACCCAGCTCATACGCAGGCTTTTAAATTCTGCTTTTTCCTTCCAAATGGCCAAAACTTCACTCTAGGCCTGCACCTGAAATTATAGACCCGGCTATGAATAGGCTGTAGTTGTCAACTGCAGTTCAGTATATGAAAGGAACGCTTTCACCTGAGAAGTGGTTTCAGCCAAGGCGGTTGTGTTTGCCATTGATAGGATTTGGAGTATTACGGTGGAATTACCTTCTAGGTTAGCTGTGACAATTCTGAATTATGGTAGCATATAATAGGTATCACACTCTGCCTCAAATGAGCCTTGGAGGGATGATGAGCATCATATCAATACTAGAGCAATTTGGAAAGCTTTGCTTTTCTATGATGTTATTGGCACATTTGTAGGAAGCATCTGATTTGTGGAAAATGTCTCATTTAATTGTATCTCTTACGTCTTTGTTCTCTTCCTTTACAAAATTGATTTATGGTTTGGAAAAAGCACAAGATGATTAACTGCAGATGTGATTTCTTGTTTCCCAGATATTTGAATTAATTGCCTATAATTGTGCATCATCATGTACTGTGTGTTACTAGGCTGAACAAAAAGACACAAAGCCAGGAATTAGGCCAAAGCCTTCCTTTTGTATATGTATGTTTATGGTATTGAAGACACATGAATGGTTTAGTCAAGGTTAATTTTTAGGAGAAAATAGCCACAATTTTAACATTGATTCATAAACTGCTGTCCTGAGTAAACAGACACAGCAGAGCTGATATTTCTAAAGTATTTTTCCACACAGACTTGAATAACTGAAGATGCGTCAGTGGTGAAGAAATCTTCTCTGCATTGCACAGTGCATTTTAGTCTGATACATATTTTTCTAGCAAGGTAACTACAGGGCTTTCATCACTATTTCTTCCCCCTTGTGATCAGATTTTGAGGGTTTGACCCATTAAAGAAGAGTAAAAGTGCAACTTTTACTGTAAAATGTCAAGTGGGGACAGTAAATAAATCTTTAGACAGTGTGGTTATTGCCAGCATCCACCAAAAAGAGCTGATGCTGAGGGCTCTCCAAGTTCTGCCATCAGACTTTAGTATCCAGCCCTGCTCTCCAGAAGTTTCTCTGCTCACTTTATCAGCTATATGGGGGCTTTAGGCTTCTAGATGTTGATGCTCTCACTCGCATGCTTAGATGCCAAAAGCAGGTCAAAATGCGTTTGAAATGGCCTCCCCATCTCCTCCACCTGCATTGTTTTACATTTGAGCAAGGGTGGGAGGAAAGCTGCAAAGCCTCTGAGGGATTCTGTTGCCATCTTCCTGTGTTAATCCAAGTATCATTGCCTTCCTTGAATGCCTTTTTAGATGCCACATTTTGATCCTTCTTTCCCAACTGGATGCTTTAGCAGATGGTTTACGAGAGAAGGCATCGGGATGATGAGCATGTTTTGATCATGATTCATTAGACTGGAAGCTTATTCTTCTGTGCATCTTCCAATGCAGATTATGCTAAGGTAGCACGAAAGAAGCATTTTTTTATTTTATTTTATTTTTCTTGCCCTGCCTGGTTAGGCCCTGCCAAGTGCAATTATTCGAAGTTGTAGTCTGCAAAACATCAGCTAAACTGTAACACCAGAGCAGCCATTGAGCATCCACTGGTGCTAATTGATAAGAAGAGGTAACAGGAAGGTTGCATTTAGACTGGCAGAATTTTGGTTTCTTGAGGGATATGCACATTGCCCAGCTTCAGGCACATAAAGTTTGCAGTGTGCTCTGTAGAGTCAGTGAAGAGAAAGGCTGCTTGGATCTCTTACACCTTCAAAAAAGAGCTGAGTCCTATTTCCACAGCTGTCTAGTTTGTGGATTCACATAAGATAGTAAGGGTTGTACCTGTATCTTTGTAAGGGTCCCTCTTTCCTTCACCCCTCCCTTCAGTTCTGCAACCCTCACCAGAATGTTCTACCTGAATCTGGATACCCCAGTATCTGGAAGGAGGCAGCACACAGCAATTAAGTGATAGTCCCACTTATTTTCACCTATATGAGGCAAAACCTGAAATTTTACTTCCCTAACATACAGTACTGATTTTCAGCACTTTGCAACAATGGCAGAAGTAATTATCTCATGAGAGCTGGTCTATGCGCTTTGTCACCTCTTTTTTTTTTTTTTTTTTTAAATAGTTTCTAGAAAATTACAATTATTTATTTATTTTTATTAACCCTAGAGAAATGGTGTTAGAACATGTGATGAATTCCAAAACAGGATGCAGACTTCTATTTGTAGTGGTGTTTTTTACCATAGCCCAGCAGGAGATACTGAGAAGCACGCTAGCAGAACCTTAGCACTGTGTGCCATGAATTTCCTGCCTGGTGATTTCATGTTTTGCAAATGTTGTTTGAGAAGTGGCATTAATACAGTGTTAATTATACTGTGTATATTGACACTGACACCGGAAGGTGAATCTCAGCTTGCTTTTTAGGTGTGTTTTAGGTTGCTTTTGAAACTTACCCTTGCTGCATCTTGGGCCTTTATTTAGATTAGTTATTTCAGCAGTTCTACTTTGTGGCAGTAATATATATATACCTGTGTGCTACTACTCCTGACAGCTCCGTGCGTATTTTTGAGGATAGTTCTAATTATTAAGGTTTGCCTACAGCCAAGTGTAGTCATTCATTGTAGCAATTAAGTGAATGTCACGTATCCCTCGTTCTGCCTTTGTTCTGCTTAAGATCTGTTGCTAGCTCTTTGTTTAATTATTCTGCTGGACACGAACAGTATTAGCGGTATGTTAAGTTCTACCCAAGTTTAGACAAAACAAAATGTTTCCTGCCCAGAACATTTTTGTACTGTGCACTGTACGTTCAGTTTTGTGGACAAAGGTGGCTGGTAATACATTTGCAGCTGTTGTCAAGATTACTGTTCTATCTGTTAAATTAAAATACTAAAACTTTGCTGTGTCCTGTCTCTCCTAAAATGCATTACAGCAAGCTATAAGCATGTCTCCCAGGAATATCCCACATTATCTCATTGAGGTAAAGACATTACTTCACTTACATGTGATGAATACTGCAAGAGGCCTGGCCTGTCTTCAGAGGTGGGACGCCATTGAAAGTGTCACACTCTCTGCTTTTTTGTTTGTCCTAATTTCTACACTTCATGTGTTTTTAAGCTATTTTTTATTTCACAACCATTAAACCTGTTTTAACATGCAATTCTAAGAATAAGGGAAATGCAGCATCCTCTTCCCTCTTGCTAGACAATTATTTCACGTGTGGCTTAACCCTGCATGTTCAGGTCCTCCCTTCCATCTCTGAGTCTCCCACCTCTTCCCTAGTTCGAGGTCCTGCCCACCTGAAAGTCCAGGTATGTTCAAATTGCAACTTTTCTGTAATTACTGGTCCTGATTTATTTATTTATTTTAAAGAAAAAGCAAAAAGCATTTGAACACTCAATTTACACTTTCAGCTGAGTCATGTTCACTTGAATTTACCTCTCAGAGCTGAGGGCTCTCTTCCATCTTCTTTTGGTTCTCTAGTTGTCTGGGGTTTTGGGGTCTTCCTGTCCCTTCCCAACCGCCTGAGGAACTAGGAGGTAAATAATGCTCCTGGGCTCTGGGTCTGTGCTTGCCTCGGCTTGCTTTGCAGGACTTTGAAAGTCTGGCTCGGTCCGTTGGGTTCCTGCACCCAGGTTAAGGGGAGACCATCTCGGTGGGATTTGCTGGTCTCTTGGTGTGATTTGGGCACAGACAGCTGGCTCGTTTGCCCTCACACCACTCCCGTCTAGCTTGTCTCCATGCTGGCTCTGGCCTTTGTGGAGGTGGGAGGTCAAACACCCATAAACTGGAAGGCAGCTGCAGGGGGAAGAGCCCTCCTGCCTTTTCTTCACTCCCTGTACCTTTGCTGGGACTGTTCTTAAGGATTCGCTTGGGAGGTCTGGAAGACACTTCTATAACTTCTGTACAATTGAACTGCAGTTTCTCCTCCCCTTCTCTATGAGGTGACAGATGAGAAGTTCTCTTTGTAAATCTGAAGTATGGACTAACCTAATAATTCAAATGCAGATCTTGGTTATGTCCTGCTTTCAGCTGGGATGGAGTTACCCTCTTAGGAGCTAGTATGGTGCTGTGTTTTGGCTTTGCTGTGAGACTTCAGTTCCTCAGGCCGTGCTTGCAAAAAGGCTGGAGGGGCACAAGGAATGGGGAGAGGACACAGCCAGGCCAGCTGACCCGAACTACCCAAAGAGGCATTCCATACCGTGGGACACCGTGCCTGGTGTATGTATGTACCTGGGGGGTGTCCAGGGAGGGCAGGTCACTGCTCGGGCACTGGCCGGGCATCGGTCGGCGGGTGGTGAGCAGTTGTGTTGTGCACCATGTGGTCCTTTCCTCCTTTCCCTCTGGATTTTATTCTTTCCCTTCCCCTTTTCATCATAACTGTTATTGCCATCATTGTTGTTATTGCCCTTTCATTTTTATTCTGTTTCAACTATTAAATTGTTCTTATCTCAACCCTCAAGTTTTACATTCCTTTCCAACTCTCCTCCCCATCCCTCTGGGCCGGGGACAGTGAGCGAGCGGCTGCGTGGGGCTTGGTTGCTGGCCGGGGTTAAACCACGACAAGTTACTTCTTGGGTGCATGGATGGCAATGGGAGACACGGTGGTAACCAGATGTGCACCAGCACACTCTGCAGTGACAATGGCTTTCCCATCTGTTCCCCTTGCATTTTACAGGGTGTGCAGCAGCTGGATCACCGCTTGAGAGGCCAGAGAAATGCACGTGCTATCCACAGCTGCCAATGTCCTCGCTGGCTCCTTTGGCCCCGGCAGCCTTGCTGCTCTCTGCCTTCCAGTGTCTGCAGATGCTTTCCCACTCTTCCCGTCACTGAGCTGCCATAAAAATATCCTCCAGCCACAAACGGGGAGAGAGAAATGGGCAGCAGCTACCAGCTGAGAGGAGCAGTGCCATCCGCTGATGGTGTGAAGCGCTCGCTCCCTTGTCCCTTTTCTGTGGACATAACAGCGCCGAGACTGAGGTGAGTGGCTGGAAGTCATCTAGCGCTCAGATTGCACAGTCTAAGCTCCATTATTTCACCACCTCAATTTAAAAAGTGGGTTGTGAACATAAGAGCATTTAAATGTACTTCAGGTTACTTTTTAGTCTCTGATTTTTCATTAATTATGTGATGCAGGCTGACTCATGCTCTTATGTAAGTACTGAGCTATAACGAAGCTGCATGTTGTAGTCATTTAGTGCAGAGCTGTAAGGGTCACCAGTGTTTTCATTAAAACATAATGCTTTCTGTCCCAGAGGGGACGGTTTGAACTTCAAGAATAGCGATGTGTGACTTCAGTCTTTCCTCTGCAGATATAGAGGAGGTGTGTGATGGCAGGGGTTGTTCTCATCAAATTAGGCGGATTCTTGGGTAGGATCTGGGGAAAATCAGGCCACTCACAACATTGCTTTGTGCTCATGAGAAACTGATGCCTCCCACAACTTATCCCAGTAGTTTTGTCTGCAAAAGACGTTGCGTCACAGAGACATGAACTCTTTTCTTATCTAAATGATTGAAATCTTTTTGTTCCTTTTCAAAAATTGAAAAGTGTCTCCAGACTGATGTAGTAACCCCCAGCCTGTGGCTGTATCCACACACTGTGATCTGTCACATCTCCTGCAACGAACAGCCCTGAGGTGGGAGTGGAAAGGACAAGACTCATGGCAGGTCTTGCTTCTTTGAACCAGCCTGTAATCCTCCCGACTAAATTTCATGTTTTAAACAGGATTTGCATTTTGAACAGCAGTGGTAGGATTAGACCTATGGCAAGAAGAGCCATGTTGGTAGCACAACAAAGATTCCAGCGGGATGAATTACTGGAATGTATTTGAATATTTGGAATTTATTTGAATATAAAAATGCTGTGCTAAAGCGAGAAATACTAAGTCCCTTGTTAAATCACTCCTTTCCCAAAAGGCCGATCTGCAACATCCCTGCAAACCATATACGCAAGCTGATTTGACTCCAAAACAGAGATGGCACATCATGTTTTTCACTGTTCCCCACAAAAATGTACAACAGAAAATGCCAGAAACCTTATATTACTAATCAAGAACAGCTTTCCTTAATCACAAGATTTTAATAGATGTTCTGTGTAGAACTATAACTAGTAATCCAATCACTCATGCACTCTCCTCCACTTAATTCAGTTTCCTGTAACAGCCTCGTGATTGCAATCACTTTCCTGATTGCAGCAATTGTAAAGCCCCTCCTGTTCACCCAGTCACGAGAGATGACTGGATGCACTGATTCTGTAACTACATCAAAATGGAGCACCCGCAGATGGGAAATGCAGCAATACAGTAGAAAAATCAGACCCATTAGAGATTTTTTTTTAATTTTTAAAATTTTAAATCATTGGAGATTAGTTGGTGTGCTTTTCAATGAAGAAAGTGAGGGGGAGAAAACCCCTGTCCACCGGTGCATTCGTGCAATAAGCATATGCATGCTGAAGAACCTGAGCCAGAGAACTGTGACCACAGGTACGTGTATGTATGTGTCCTCAGGCTGCCTCAGTTCCATGTGCAACACTTAAGGCATGAAGCGATCTGGTGTGCCCAGCTATGTCTAGTTTTCTTAACCACTGGTGTTAGGCAGCAGAGGAAAGGAACTTGCGGTACCCCTGTGTCCATCAGCATGCCAGCTGTTATCCTCCTTGCTCCTTTATAGCGGGTCCAGGTCTTACTTTCTTTTTTGTCTGGTCAGGTCAGGAACAGAAATGCTATTTCTGTGATTATTTTTTTTATTATTATTTTTATTTATTTTTTTCAGTCACCAGTTCTGTCCTTGCATCTCGCTCCTAACGACAACACTCAGAAAGCTCCATCAGGGCTTCCTTGCTCTCTGGTTGCTCATCCTTGCACACCTGCCACCACCACCTGCGGAGTCCAGGGTGTATCTGTATCTTCTTTGCCTCTGGCACCAGCACTGCAGGGAGCCCTCACCTGGGCTGTGCCATGCTTTCATACCTACACTTTAGTGTTTAGTAACAGTGTCCTAACACTCTCAGAAGCAGACCACCCTGTTCAGAAGACAAGGCTTACTGCCACCCACCCACTCCTTGGTGCTGGCACATTTCAGTCCACAAATTAGCTTTTTGCTAGCTAGTGTCACAGTTGACTTCCCTCTTTTCACATTCATCCCCACATTAATTCACTTGCAGGAATGGTCTTTTTAAAAGGGATTTTCTAATTTCAGCAGCTGTGAGAGACAAAATTCTAGTAAGGATTACTTTCAAGATGCTGCTAAACTGTTCCTCTGCTGAGTGTAAAATTAAAAAAATCTATCTTACAGTCAAAGACAAGCAGTTGGCTGAAAAAACAGGGCTGTGCTCGAGTGACAAGAATGAACAGCACAGACACTGAAGTGCTGATTTTTAGGCACATCAACTTACACATCATACATATCCTGTAAACAGGTATCCAAAGCTGTAAGTCACAATTTTCACTCCTTTCATGCTTATATTCTTCATGCAGGATGTATATTCTTCGCAGTGGATTGGCAAGTTTGTGGGCTCTAATAAAACAATAGAAAACTCCTTCCTTTTTTGATTGCCTCCTATCATTTTTTATTAAGCAGGGAATACTTTTGTTAATTTGTAAGAAAGCAATAACCTGCAAACAAATATTTTCACAGATCTGGAAATGACAAATGCTTGATGAAATTTCTCTGGGGTTAATGCTTCTCTGCCACGAAATGAACAGCCTGGCTGTCTCCAAGATCAAGAGAGAACAGAATTCTGCTACCCCAAGCCTGTTGACTAAAGCAGAAGCCTATCAGGTAAGAGTGTATTTTTCTATGAAGCATTGCCATATGGGCCTTTAGAAATTACTGCCCAACTTCTACACTGCTCACTGTTCATCTATGGTATTCCTTCTGGCAGTGACTTCCATACTCCTGCCATCAGCTATTCTCTCCTTGCTGCTGCTGAAAACAGGTACTTGCATTTCCTTTGATGTATGCTTTGGGTCCGTGATCAACCATATTATTAGTGGAAATGAAAGACACCACTGGGTTGCTTGTACGCTTTGAGGCCAATGTCTCTGTTATAACGGTTTGCAGAGAGGCATTTTGATTCAACTTTTGAATTAATCTATCAACTTAACCCCATGAGGAACTTTAGACAACTATCTGTTTGCAAAACAATATTTTATTAATAAAAAGACTTATAAACAGTAAGAAAGAAACCCCAATTTTACACTGAATGAAAAATCCAAAATAAACTCCCAGAAGCGTGCCTCAGTTTTTCACTCTCTGTACAAGAAACTCCATTGGGTAGTAATCCTACATACACATTTATCTAAAGATGGCTGAAAGTACAAAAAAGCATCATGCATACTTCTCTGCAGAGTAGCTACACAGCTGGACAGACTTAACAGTACACATAAAAAATCTGTACATCAGTGATTAAAAAAGCCATGCTTTGTGTAGCACCAAGGGGAGAATCACATGGAATAAAAAACAATTCACTGAGAACTGCAAGCTCTGCAATCATGAATTAGGGACATGACTGACCAATTTCTGCTTGCAGTTTCATCTCTTCTTTTCTCAAGGGAAAATTGTCAATAAGTGCAAAGAGCTCAGCTGGTGTTGCTGGGAAAGGATAGCGTTCCTTGTCCATTCCATGCTTGTCCATCACCACAATGTTGAAATTGTAATGGGGGATCCTCAGCAGCAGCCTGCAAAATAAGGAACGCGTTTTATCTGCCTGTGCACTTCCAACTAATTGGCAGAACCAGGCTGCTGGGCCTAACCAGCGGAGGCTATACAGGGTCCGCTCTGTTGCAGCTGTAAGAACAAGAGAGCACAGGTGCCAGCACGTGCTGCAGGCCGCACCTCTGCATTAAGAAAGGGTCAAGTTAACTGCACTCAGCTCTGTTTTCTTCTTAGACCTCTGACTGTTAGTATAGCATACGCCATTACTTATGGTTATCATAAGAGAAAAAAACACACATAAGACCTAAAGGCCTGGAGAAAACCATTGTGATGAAGCTAGAGTTACAAGCAGACTATTCCCTTTCTTGGCTGCCACATGGTATAAAACAACAATGAGAAAAAGCAGAATGAATTTATTGGAGTCAAGTTTTCATCTTCCTAATAATAACCATCTACCTGGTGGTAACTCCAGTTTAGGAGAACAAAAGCCACTGCTAATCATAGTGGAGTCCTTTCCTTCCAAGTGGTGAACTCCCCTGGAGGTGCAACAGTAGTAACAAGCAGTGCTCTCTTCATCTTTTCCTTGAAGGAGTGATGAACTAGAAGATCCTTAGACATGCCGTCAGTCAACATCATTGGTGTGGGGAAACTAAATTCAGGCAGCCGTAACAGACAGGCATCAGAACAGGAAAGCTGCCATGAAGAACAGGGTCCAGGGGGGTGGGGATGTTGGTAACATGTGAAGCGTCAAAATTGACTTTCCTCAGCCTTTAACCAAGTTTGAATGCTCTAGGCATTATCTTGTTGCAATTAGGAAGCCTGGTGATTAAATTCAAACTAAAATAAAGTTTGAAGCTAAGCTACAGTGAAACTACATTCCTCTTGTGCCTCACCGAAGAAAAATGCTTACTTTCTACAAATCCAAATGCTAACCTTCTGAGATTTCCAAGTTTTAATGAGTGTACCTGTGCTCATTAATTTACTGAATGCCAATTCTGGATAGCATTTTTATTCAAGATGTTTAAGGGTGCATTTCATTTTGATTTAAGTGCCTTCCAGAACTGGAATGCTATAATTCACATACTGTAGGAACAACAGAGAAAAAAAATCAAATGGAAAACTTAGAGTGCAGGGCAGGGCAAAAGGGGTTACCAGAGCTTATTATTTTCTACAGAGTCACAAGAAAACTATTTTAACTTCAGTAAAAGTACTTTTATTCAAAAAAAAAGTAAAAGACAAGCTTTTTGTGCTCTCTTTCTCCTTTTACAGAGAACCAATGTTTTTATTTTTTGTAATCCAAAAAAGCCTCTCTGACTTGTCAGCCTTTTTTATTGTCTCAAATTAAAATTCACTCAATTTCCTCAGGCATAACACAGAAGATGTTGCCTAAAATGCTCCTGGACTTTCTTCCTGAATAACTACTACTTTCCTTGCCAACGAGGCTTTCACTTTTGGCTCTTGTAGTCCTCTTGTCCCTAGAAAATGCTGGCACTTGAAGTCTGCCTTTCAAGTGCAAACCAACCTCCTGTCAGTCTACAACCAAGTCAGAACAGTTTAGGCACCTCAGTAAAACTGCTGAATGTTGTAGTCAAGCTAGGGAGGCTGAGGTAATTTCCCCTTTGAAATACTGCCCGTATCATTTCTACATGTGGGACTTCAAAGAGCAACCATTGCTTCCCTTTCTGGCCTGGCCACAACCACCAGCAGCACTGCAGAGATGAGCTGCCACTGCCATCTGGGGCTGCACCGGTGGCTGCTCCAAGGCTGTCCTTGCTAAGTGATTGCAGCCTGTCATGACTGCATTAGACCAATTCCAGCACAAACGCGGACATACTTGAAGTGTTTTCAGTGGTAGCATCCAAAAAATACAGACCTATAATGTGATCAAAGTGATAGCCAGGGAGTTCACATGAATCCAGAAATTCACTCTGAGCAGAGGGACAAGGAAGACATGGCACTTGAAAGAATGATGTATACTTCAGCTTGTTTAACATTTAAATGGGTCACAGCCTTAATTTCATAAATAATAAATGCCCATAAATTTGCAGTACCTATTACATGGAGAGAGCAAATTAATCCTAAAACTTCCTCATCAACATCTACCTTCCAGTGTCTAGCTATGTACATTAGAGTAGAATATGTATGTTTAGAGATTAAGATGCAGGGGATCAAAAGCAATACATCATGCATGCTAAGGTGCAAACACACCAGTAGTGAGAGCTTAGTTTACCTGAGTTGCAGGGCAAGTGATGGGGGCAGCAGCTTTACACCTATTCTTCCTATCTGTGCTGGGAAGACACCAACCAATTCAACTACGGTGACATGTCGGAGGTCTAAACCACACTGTGCTGGCTGGAGGGTTAAAAGAAGAAAGAGGTGTGTTAATTATCAGTGAGAGAACAGGGGGTTGTTTTGAGCGTGCAGCAAGTGCTCACAGAGTCCAATTTTATGTGAGATGGTTTAAGCTAAAATGGGAGCATACTTTGAAAAGTCTCTAATTCTCTCTGCAAAGAACTAGAGCTTCATGACTCCAGGGGATATTAAATGACAGATTATTAACTACCCTGAGAAAAACAACACACAGAGACCACCCTAGGAGAAATAAACTTGTCTTTGTAATGACATGAAATGATGCCAGGGCATTAAACACTGTGCCAGTAGTCTAATTAATTTAGCAATCTAAACAAGGTCTGTGAAATGGAAGTTGACTGCAGAAAGTTTTCTTTCATGACAACTTGTCTGACCACTGTCAAGCGGTGGGAAATGTACTACAGCCATTAAATTCAGCATTTTAAACTATTTCATTTTGATCAATATATTGAATTCTCTTGCCAAGTTAATCTAATAGGGAGAAAGAAAAAAAATATTATTTTTTTAATACAACAGTCACTTAAGCCAGCAGTTTGCTACAGTTGTGAGAAAAGAAACAAGGCAGAAGCACTTACTGCTGTGAAAGAATACAGGACTGGCTCTTTTCCCTAAGGACGCAGATACATTTCTGAGATACATCCCTACGTCTAGCAAGAACCCAACAAGAGCATCCCATTTACAATACATAAGAAGGACAATTACCAGAAGTTTTCTTTTTTTTGGAACAAAATACAAAGATAGCTCCAGCACTCTGGATGATTTCTATGCTGAGGCTCTGGTCCTTTCTTTGCTGGTGCACTGGTTATTTCTGAAGCTATTCACATTTCCTTGCACTGTAGTTACCAAGTCTGTAAGCCTGCATGAACTGCAACCACTGAAGTGCTGGATGGTTTGGGGGGTTTTCAGCTTCATTAGGAGCTGCATTAGGGAATGATTATTGAGCACAAGTTAATATTAAATTAATACGGGGAGGATGGAAAAGGGCCAGAACTGCCTGGGATTCAGCAACTGGTCTGTCAGAGGCAGCACAGTCCAGAATGGAACTGAATTAGAGACTGGGGAGACGTTTCAACTCAGACCCCTCTGGATTACTCCAGCACCGTTACTGCTTCAGCCAAGTTCTTCCGTGGCTGAAATATAACAGCTGAAGTTTGTGGATTTATATCAAACAGTGAAGTTTGTCCTCTTGTGTCCTTCTTTATAGATAAATAATAGTTGCACCCCCCCTGAAATGTGTTTTACCTGCAGCATTCCCAACTGCATCCTGTAGAAAAAGTTGGCTGCGGTAGGCGTTGAAATAATTAGCAGTCTCCGCTTCTCATAAAACTGATCCAGAAGTGCAGCTGCAGTCCTCACATTCACATTAATATTCATGGCTAGAATTAAAGCAAAAGTTATAGAGCATACTGAAAACAGATCTATTTCTAAAAGCACAAACTGTTAAGACAGAAGAAGCATAAGAACAAGAAATAATAATAAAGAAGATATGGGTGAAATACTGGCCTCATTGAAGCCAACAGTTTTATCTTAAGCTGTTCTGACTTGCAAGATGGACTGACTCCAGAATGAGAAGTTTTGGAGAGAGCTCTGAGCTAAAACACCTATCAGTTGTGAGGTACCACCACCATTCTAGGAAAGAGCAGCCAAAGGTGGCAAAGGCTTCAGCTGTAAGTGCAAATTGGCAGAGGAGACAGAGATTAAGTTTCTTACCTCTAGGGCATTAAAATTTACAGTTGTATTCCACCCCACACCCCATTCCCAAATTCTCATTGCCACAAGAACCATTGCTCTGGCAGCCCTTCTGGTAAAGTGGTGAAATACTCACTTACGTGCACAGGTTGGCTCCACTCCTGACCACCCCAAATTGTACTGGCATACTCTAGCTGGGCTTCCTTGCAGCTCATAGCCACCAATGCAGGAGAACTCACACGTAGCACCATAGTTATTTCCATCACCTGAACACTTGATGTATCCATTATCTGGGGCATTTAATTTCACACAGCGCCTGACTTTTAAGCAAGAGGCCAAAAAAAAAAAAAAATAAAGACAAGGCATGAATCATCCTGTTTATTACTAGGGTAGCATGACCAGCGGAATACCAGTATTGAAGACATTTTTCTGTTTGTTTTCTATATTATTAATATATTTTAAAATCCCAACCAAACAAAAAAACCTCCTCTTAACTCATATGTAAACTAAAATGATACAGATATATAGCTGTATGCTGGTGACAAAAGGTCATGGAGCACAAAAAAAAGCTGAAGCTGAAACCTACAGGTTTCAGCTCTGTGTATTCAACTCCAGACTTCAAGATCTGGACTTGTGAAAGGGCAGCTCTGCTTCACAGCTGTGAGTCACAGCTGAAAAAAACCCTTTGCATACTTGTTTCAGCAGCTCACAAGCTAAGGATCAGGTAGAAGCCAGCAGGAGGTAAAGGATGAGGAGCTGGAAGCAGGACAGATCAATACAGCTCTCCCCTGATGTGCAGAGCGCAGGCTGTCCGTCCTTCTGCAAGCCTGGCCCGCAGGGTCATGAGCAAGATGGCGTTCTCCCTTTCAGCATCAACATACAGTTTGCATACACATACATATGGAGACAAATACAGAAACAAGGATATTTCTCAAATCGCCTACTAAGCCAGATGGAAACCAGTGACTGTATTTATAGGGTAAAACATCATTCTTACCTCTGACTTTAACAAGAAATTTGCAAGTGCCTTTGTTTTCAGCTCTGTCATACACAGTATACTGGATTTTGTGGTCGCCTTCTGGAAAATGTGACCCTGGTGGCAAACCTTTCAAAATAACACTAAAACAGGAGATAAAACAGGGCAGACATTTATAAAGTCACCAGTATTTTCCTCCTGGCAATGCTGTAAAAGCCTGAAGAGTGACATTTGTGGCATGCTAAGATTGTCTGGCTGCACTGCATGACTGAGGGCTGAGAGTAAGCAAAGGAAGAAGCTGGGAAGCAGCAGCCAGAGTATTTAAACTTGCTACCAACAGCCCACCCTTAGAGTTGTACAAAAGGGTCTCACCTTGCTGAGAGACAAGGGAGGCAGAGCAGGCAGGGCCCGCTTGCTTCCATAAGACAACCAGTAGTGTAGCCAAGCATCACGCCATGCCCAAAGGAACTCGAGCTTCCCTTTCCTTACATATGGGAAAGAGACTGATCTTCCCACATTTTGTATTGTGAACAATCCACTGTCAGGGCTGCAGTGTAACCCAGAGCTGGCAGCGTAAAAAAAATTTCCTGCCTCTTACAGTGGGGATGTACCCTGGCTGGCTGGCTGTACTGCTCCTATGATTGTCACTTGCAACTGTTCACATGTACAGAAGTGGAATAGAAAGCAAGATTTATTGCCACAGCAGAAGGGTGTGGTGATTCACAGAAGTGAAATCACAGAAGAAGAAGAAAACACCTGGAACTTGTTCCTATCATGCAAACGCGGCAGGAGAATACACACATGTTAAACTTCTCCTCATTATTGAAGCAGTAAGGTTGAGCAGTGTTCCATGTAATGCAAAAGCTTACGTACTCAAGGCACTGCAGGACTCAGTGTATTTAAGGACAGCACTGCATGTTCTATAAAATATCACAGTTTAGCAAGATTTTATAAAGTTAGAGATGTAATTTATGGAAAAGCTCCACAGATTCAACCTCTTGGGATGAGAACAGTTATCCATATGACAAAGTCTATGTGGGATATTCCTCATTTTTTTTTGTCTGCCAGATATCACTTCACCAAAAAAGACTATGGGATTTCTTTGTTCTGATGCTTTTCAGGTTTTGTCAGGCTTAATTTTTTTAATGCTGTTAACTGTCACGGAACTATTACATCAGATAGCAACAGCAATATATTTTTAATTGTGCAATGAATTCTTTCTGATATTATTTAAGTTATAGCAATAAAAAGGCAGTGTCACTGTGTCTTTCAACAGCTTTTTTGTATTTGCATAAAACTGTAAACATCTATAGGCTTACAACTCTCAGATTTTAAGCTTAACCAGTCCACTAATATGCTGTTAGAAGATGTAATTTGCTTACTGAAAGCAGCAGATTTTCTTTACCCTTACCATTACAATACTCTAGCTAGATTGCTATAAATCCTGCACGATAAAGATGGGAAAATCAGAAACAGTGGTGACATCACAAGTACACCTTGCTTTTCTGGAAGACGTGACTGTGAAACCATAAAATTGACAAGGAAATTTTGAAGAGTTAAGTTTGAATCCAATGTTTAAAGCTACCAAATATTCAAACAAGAAGTATTGAAAGGTAACTGCAGAATGCTGGGACATCAGCAGCCAGTGCTACTTCAGGAAGAAGCCTAAAGATGATTGCAGACACTGTTTTGTGACACAATTCACCTTGATTTTTTTTAAGACAGTCAAAATTGCCTCTGCTGCTACCTCCAATGCACTATTCTCTTTTCATTGTTATGTATAAAAGGTAACTTTCTGTAAGAAAACTTGTTGACTATGAGACTCACAAAGCAGCTCTGGAAAATTTCACAGTCAAATTACTATTGTTTATTCCACCAGCTCTAAAATAACCATAACAATCTGCTATGCTTCCAGTAGAAGCCAGTTCTGGAATAGTTCACCCCCATATTGTCAACTTTTCCTTTTTCAGTTAAACATGCAATTCTTCACAGGCCAGTGACATGTGACAGCTATAAATAAGCATCTTGGATGAATTAAGGGGAATGGGTACCTGGCCCTTCTCATCAGCTGAACTGCTAACCAAGAACCCCGGGAATAAAAAGGAGAAAAATGCAAACATCTACGGACTTGCACCTACTCTGTCAGAATCCCGTCAGCAGTGTCCCGTCCCTCTGGGGTGTCCCAGAACACTCTGGCTGTCAACTTATTGGGCTCCGCAGTTTTCTCCTTCACGCTCGGGCACTGGATTCTTGGAGGTTCAGTATCTGTTGAAATAAATGTCACAGAAATGGGCACCGGTGCATCTGTTACAGCTATGCATTTTCTTCACAGCTCTTGCCCTGTTGTCAGCCTAACCCAGGACCACCTTCAGCTGGCCTCCTCAACACTGGAGCCATCCCAGCCAAGGCATGTGGAGCCTGTGCTTCTCACCTTTTTGTAAGAAGAGTAAGAGATGACAATGATCAACGCCTTGCAATGTAAAAAGTTAATGAAAAGTATTTATTGTAAATTTCTTTACATAGTAGTCCCCAGTTAAAAAGCAATGTCAACAAATGGACATATATTTAACCCTAAGCTCTAAGGAGGGCTGCCCAAGATGTACCCCAGGAGCCTGGATGTTCTATTTATCTGCTCTTCCTTTCTTTGTTCACCTGTGTGGTAGATACTGTGATTAAGAACATTTTAAAAGTATACTGAACATAAATCTCTCTCTGCATGCTAACTTTGCACACTGGTTATTTTTCCTGCAATAATGGCAAAAAGAGAAACAACAGAAGACTGACACAATTGTCACTTTGCAGAGAATTGCTGCTGCATTTGATTTTTTTTGGATAATTCTTATAATAATGCCTTACAGGTAACACAAAACAAAAAGTAGACCAGTATATTTGGAAAGCTGGTTTAACTGCCACCAGAACACTGTGATTATTACTCAGGAGTAAAGGAACAGTAGGAATGATAAAAGACCCTGATGGATGATAAAGGTGATGCACAGCTACTTGTCTTCAGCCATGTTCATTGCCAATCCTGCCAGCATAACAAAAATGTGTGGGCCAACCAAATACAATCACAATCATTAATTGAAAAACCTACGTTTAATAGCTTAGTCTCAGGTTTTTGACCATGTCTTGGGTTATGTCTAAAATGAGGACTAAATCCATGGAGTCACATACCGGCTTTAAAAATGAACAGAGACAGGACTGCTTTTTACCTGCAAATAGAAAGCAATCCCTAAAACACTGCTTAGATTTCAAGGATGGCAGGCCTTGTCTTTTCATTTGCAGGGTAGATATAAAGCACAATCTGGCTTGCTTTGAAAAATAAAAAAAAAAAAAAACACCCAATGAAAAACCATTTAGGTCTTTATAAAGCATCAAATATATGAAACGATTTCATAGACCCTCATATTCTACAAGTTTAACTAGGGCAAGTGCAGCCCCGCCCCTTCAAACTTTTGACAGGATTCCAAGAACTTTGGATCCTCGAAAACTAGCTTCTCTCTGTTTCTTCTGTAGAGCTTTCCTCCAACCCAACCCCTGCAGCTTTGTGAGGCATTTCCATAGGAAGAGCTCATGTCTTAATTTTGCGCATGAAGGAGTCAGGGAGACACAGGCAAGTAAACGTCGTACTGAAGTTGCTCAGAAAACATCATGAATACTGCAAATTACCTTCTACAAAAGCTATTTTTTGTGGGATTTTTTTTGGTAATTAAACAATGAAAATGTATCTCCTTCCTCCTATACTGTTGATTTCTTTGTAGATCCTACTGGAAGGTGAAGCTAGCAAGAGTGGGTTCCCACTACAGGGAGTGGAGCAATCACAAATGAACAACTGAATCTGCTAAACAGCTTTTGAAGCTTCTTGTACTTTACAGGAACACCCTTCACTACTTCTTTATGGATTCTTCAACTGTTTCATTTTGTAAATTCATTCACTCCTCCTTCCTTCATCTGCTACAGTATGCAAATGAGCAGGATTTTCAAGTACTCTGGCTGTAGGTAGCACTTTGTCTCCTTTTCTCACATCTCTTATTCACTCCATCATTTTTAGAGTACCTTCCCATTATGTGTGGAAATCTGCTCACACTGCAGTCAGTGAGAGCTCTGCCCTCCTCTACAAAACCACATAGCTCTCAATAACCCCCCAGTGTAGCTGAATTAAGGTAAGAAATAACCCAGTCAATAACCCAGTCTCACCAAGGCTGCTTCTGGCTCTAGTTAGTTTACTGTGGCGACAGCTCACCGCTGTGCTATGGACAGTATACATTAAATAAATGATGCTGGAATAAAAGACAGAACAACATTTAAGGACCCAGTGTTTTAAGCATTTAATTAAACGGAAAGCTAATTACACTATTTAGTACAGAGAAGACTGGTTGGCATGAACCAGCTTGGACTTCCACATTGTAAAGACAAACAATACAGTTACTGTGGGAACCAACTCACCAAGCACCCGGGGGTCAGGCAGCCTTTTTAGCTGGATTTAAAAATTCCTGGAAAAGATATTTTCTTTGGTCATTTCAGCTGCCTCTTAGCATTCAATAGGCACTAAATGAACCCTACCAGAATAACTCTGCTTTGAAACAGACCAAGAGAAAGCAGCTGTCTACCAAAGAGGCTCTTTAACTGCAGTGGCCACTGGGATGCCTTAAAACAAAGAATGCTCAGGTCTTTTCCTTATGTCCTTGTACAAAGTTGCAGCCAATCTACAGCACGTTAAGCACCTTGGCCACAGCTTGCAGAAGGAAGACTGGTCTAAAACCAACCCAACCCGTTTAAATGCAAAGAAGGTGACCAGAGAACAGGCAAATGCATAAGTGACAAAACTGAAACAACCCTGCAAAAAACCTTCAACAAAATGGATGATGTGAGCAAGATGCCCAACCTGCAGGTCAGAAAATTAAACTGGTTCCAAAACAAACCCCAACAGAGGAACTCACGACTGCTGGGGAGGTTTTATCAGAGAGAAAAGCCATCCTGGAAGCACCAGATTGTCAGACTCTCTTGCTTAATAAGTATTCCTAGCCAGAGTTGGAGCCAGGACACGATGCAAGGTTATCTGACCCCATACAGCTCATCTTATGCTTTTACTAGTGTCACTGCTGAAAAGCCAAGCGCATTTATTTAAGCTGTTTAGCTGGGTTATGTATTAAACAGGTGGATCTTGCCCATGAGGTTAAAATCATAGGCAGAGAATTTGAGTTTTCATAAAAAATGTGGCACCATTCAGCCACATTCTTGAAAGCTGTTGCTTTTCTTGGCTACTTGGCAGCAGCAACTGGTACTCTGGCGCCATGTGGGGAAGCAGCACTACAGACATGGCATCTGGAGGTCAGCAGCGGAATACTGAATTTTAAAGCAGCCTTTTGAACTTTGTGGTGAAAACCATGAAGTTTTCAATTAGGTTTTAGATTTCTTTATTTATGTCTTAAACATACTTCTGGGGGTGGCCATATTAACAATGTCAACAAAATTTAAAGAGCTTGTTAACTGCCCTTCTCATAATTTGTTACGGTTTACATTTACTTGCTTGTGAATTTGGGACGACAAGAGGAAAGAAACAGAAGGATGGTACTGAATGCTCACTGCTTGCTTATTTAAGAGGCTGTATGGGTCAAGTAAATGGTCTGCTGCTACATTAATACACTGGTATTACCGATTTCTGATGACATTAAATGATGGCTGGAAGTTAATTCAAAACATTAGTCTGTGTCAAAAGCATAAAGAGATGCAGAGACTGGAAATCATAAAAAGGGGGAATGAAAAACATTGTCCTGCACTCCCCAATCCCCTCCACAAAGAATTGCTCTGTATTTCAAAGTTCCATTATCAGGGCCTGTATAATTAATGACTCAGAGTGCAAAGCTTATTTCAGACATCCACAGTTGGAAGCTGTTAGTTAACTGCCTATCGGTACAGACTTAGGATGTGACAAGACGATGACTTAGCACAGTGACAGCCGTTTACCACAACCTCTGTTATTAAATCAGCAGGAAAATTAAACCTTTATAGAAGAAAAGACAGTGACATTTTTCAATCTTCTAGAGGAAAATACTTATTTCAGTCTATGTTACAGTGCATTAAGGATATAATAGAAACATTATTCAAGTGAGCACTGGCATTTTTAGCTAACTGATAACCAAAAGCAGCTGTACATTGATCTTTTTTAATCAAAGTTATTTCGGCAACATGAAGGATATCTTTCCTCTTACAGCAGGGGGACAGGGAACAAGACGGTCTGCTTTGTTAGGATGGAATACTCACTGTAAGGGCTTCTGTAAGCAACTGCTAAAACATACCTAATTTTCTTTTTAAAAATATCTTTTTCTCCCCCCTTTTAATGAATACCTGTTTCAGCAATGATGTCAGCCTTATGCCGTTCTTTACATGGATCTTTGCTACTGCACCGCAAACCCCACACAGTTTTGTGCAAAAATGCCAAGCCGTGCAACTGCAGTACAAAAGGGTAGAGGAAATCCCCTTGTTTTCAAGAGGATTATAAATTCGGGTCTGTAGTATTTTTGCCATACTTGATGCCAAATAGCTGTTGTGTCCTCAGGACACTTCCCCACCTATTGGCAATGACATGAACTTTACCAGCCCACGTCTATGATCACATGTAACATCCCTCCAAGCATACACCATACAGCACTATGGCCAATGATAAAAGCTGAGCACAGTGCAACTAATGGCTTATATGCTAAGGTAAGAAATAAACCAGTCTCTTCACCTGCATTTCATTGCTCCCCTCACCTTAATTTTACTTTTCAGCTGAAAGCGAGCTGTTCAGCCAGTTCTCTCCTGGCCACTGGTAAGCTTTTGTAGGCTGCAGTTCACTGATGAAGTTTCTGTAACTACTGAATTACAGGTAAGGGATATGTGTTCAACTGCAAACTGCATCATACTTTTAGAGTCGTGTCTTGCCAAAAAAAAAAATAAAATCCTACCTATCAAAAGGTCAAAAGATACCAGCACACATTATTAAACAGTTTGCTAACTGCACAATTCACTATTTGCGCACAGGAACTGTGTGCACACAAGGTTTGAAGGGGTCTTCTCCATACTATGTAGTACTACCAGAACTGAAATAATAGTATTACTTTTACCGGGTTACTTGGGACTTGCAATAACCTGCGTAACAACTATCCTGCATTTCTGGTCCCAAAAAGAAACGTTAGTGCTAATTTAGCCTCTTTTTTTGCTGAAGAAATACTTGCTTACTCTACTCTGCCAGACAGCATCCTCTGTAATAAACATCTCATTACTGCAAACAGATGAGGTTCTGAAAGTGCCAGGAAATACAGAGTACAACATTTTATCATTCCCAAACTTAAAAGGGTTTGTTTTTCTTCCTCTGCCCACACCACTGAGAAGGAGAAGGCTTTTTTTGTTTTTTGTAAATAAAAACAAGAGACACCATAAACAATCTTGATCAAAGCAGCAGGCTCACTTCTACATTTGTACAACATCGAGTAACAGGAAACCTGAACAAAATTCTACGAACGTCAGGCCACAGTGGAGCGACTCCAAAGCCATTTGCTAACTTAGACTGAGCCACAGGCATTCTGAGGAAAACCAAGTTATTGTACACAGAAAACACTGAGCATAAATACTCCACCACCCACACGGTAGCCAATTCAGATGGCAAAAAAATACACTTCTTTGTGGGTGGCTGCTGAAGCTTTTATCAGAGACTTCCCAGAAACAAGAGTAGCAGCTGAGACTTCACTATCTGCTGAAATCTCATTAGTAGGAAAGCTGAATCTCAATATTTGTTTATCTCTCTTTTGATTTATGTATATAAAAACAGTTATTCCAGCTGAGGTTCCCAGGAAACCGCTGACTATGTAATGAATATTGCTCACATAACTAATGTGAATTAGGCTGAAATTTAGTTTAGGCTTACTGCAACCATGCTGGTAACTACAATCCATTCATATTCCATGGATATATTTGGAGACCATGATCTCAAGAAAGAAAAGCAACAAGTCAGACAAAGAGTTTAGTTCCAAACCTGCAACTCAGTAAGCTGCAGAGAGCAGGACAGACTCCAGCATAGAGAACATGCTAGGCAAGCAGCACAGTAATTACAGACTACCAGCCAGTCACCCAGGAGATCAGTGAAGGCTGTTATAAGCATTGTAAAGCACTGGCCATTTACACCAGCCTCATCTTTATTAAAGTGATAATGCTTGGAGCTGATAGCCTGTGTGTAAGGAAGATGGTTACTTGGGAATGAAAGTACTAACTGACAGAGAATGCTCTGTATCCCCTGGAAAATGGTTCTCTGCTTCCTCAAAAGGGACAGTTGCTTTTTCTGCCCAGGAACTGAATTAAAAAAACATAAGCAATTTGCAATTTACTTGGAGGACTTGGGCACCAGCAGGTAACTCAAGATGTACACTTTCTGGGATGCAGACCAACCATCCCACTTACCAACGCAGGATGCTGGTCGGCCACTCCAAACTTTGTTGTCCATGCACGTTACTATACGGTCACCTTTCAGCTGGTATCCTGGTGAACAGTAGTACTCACACCTTGAGCCAAAGTAGGCACCATCTAAACACTTGAAGCCCCCGTTGGTCGGCATGGACAGGGTGGGGCAGCGCTTTTCTGGAACAGAAAACAAAGACTTCTGGAAACCTGCTATCCCACCTTTAGAGTAAAGTGAGTATGGAGTATTACACAGAAATAAAGGCACAGCTAGCAAATGACAAGTGGGAGAAAGTCACGTTCCACGTGAGTTTTTTCATGGGATTCTTATTAGCCGCATTTCAAATTTAACTTTACATACACATCAGTGGTCTAACACAATATTTGTATTAGAAAAAGATCACGAGTACCTATTTGTCTGTTCTCAGAAAAGGTTTTACTGCAAGAGCCCATTTAGACTCCTGATACAAATTGCATCAACTTATAAAATCCAAGATGGACAATACTCCAAAGCAGCTTTATGACTGTCATAAAACTATTCCCACAAATTAAAATCCCAGTCATAAAACATTCCCTATCGGCCAGGAGTATTCGTACCACTCATGATACTTATCATGCTATGCACCACGGTAAGATTCTCAACCATAAGCCAATCTACATATCCAAGTACATTGTCAATGTCTAAAATACCAATAACAATCTAAAGATCACTGTTTCAAAGGCAAGTAAGAGTTTATTGTCTGCTGAACCTGCGGTGCAAGCTGCACACACATATTTCATAGCTACTTACGTTTGCACAGCACTTTCCCAGACCAGCGTTTGTTTGACTGACAAATTAGCTGCTGAGGGCCATGCAGTTCGTAGCCTTTTTGACAGCGAATATCACACCTTGTTCCCAATACATTCTTGTAATATTCCCCTTGAGGTGTCCTGCAGTTTGCATAACCATGTTTCACTTTAATGGGGGAGCACCACGGTGTTTCTGGCACAGAACAAAAAACCACACATAGTACTTTGCAAAATGTAAAAGGTCAGACAGGAATATAAAATCACTTACTTTATTCAAGGTCAGAGAGAAGAAATGGAAAAGTGTTATTTAAAAACCACCAGTCCTCAAAGTGGAGAAGTAACACTGCAGCAAGTTGCACTAAGTCTTATACATCAGAAGGTCAGCCCTTCAAAGACTGGCAGACCTTTGTTATTACAAATATTAAAGACTGTAGCCGTTAAATCCAGGGGTGGGGGTGTGTGTGGGGGGCTGTGTTTTTTTGTCCGTGGAATAAGTGTGCCACCATGTGGACAGTTTGATGACAACCAGACCTTTTTTCCCCTCTTGTTTTTACATGGATACATTTAACTTCCCTCTGGTAACAAAAGGTTGCATTAGGAACACCTTTGGTCTAGCTGTAGTTGTCATCTTTAGAACTTTTAGCTCTTACTGCCCATTCAAAAAAAAAATCTTCTGTAATAATTTGTGCAGTAAAGGACATTGCCTTGGCTGAAGTCTTTGATAGTTCAAGCTCTCGCACAGTTTAGAAGGGATGCAACTTAAATAAATCATATTGCCAATACATCAAGCTTGTCTTGAACACCTGTCAGAACAACCGTTCAGAATTTAAGTACAGCTCCAATTTTGCAAAGTTACTTTCCAAGTTAGCACCCAGGGTTAAGCTTGAACTGAAATTTGTGAAGTGTGCAAGAATGGCAGCTCCCTCGCTGTTCTCAGCAGTTCCAAAGTGCCACACTGAAACACTCAAATACTCTTTATACTGCCAACACAATATAACTTCTACCAGCAAATGAACACGATACCATTGCCATGATGAAATCTGAAGGCAAGTATGCAATCCAACAGACTAAGCGAAGAGCTTTCAAAAAAAATCTGTTCTTCTTTCTCTCTTTCTGGTAGTAATTTGTAGCTTCCTAGGGCAACAAGCATTCAGGCACAATGCATACATTTGACAGCACAAACCCCTACACCTCCTACTGTCAAATCCTTTGGAGTGTGTTCATGTTCATTCACAAGCATACTACATGCTTAGCTCACATTCAGAAAAGGGAACTCAAGCTGCAGAAACTTAAATTCAGTTCTAAATGTTCTAAAAGGTCTGGACTTCATATGTGATATTCTTCACCTCAAAAGAAGTATCATGGAAATGTAGCCTGGCATACAAGAACCACCTTCTAGTTTTCCCTGGATGCAGGACAATGACATAGATGGATCTGCCGAGTTGGAGGAAAACTGGAATTTGGCTGGGACTTCTCATGGCTAATGCTCCTACCAAACTCATAGGAAAAAGGGAAACATGCACGTAAACCTGAAACTTTAATAATAAGTTAGGGCTACACTTGGAAATACTCAGGGTATGGGTACTGTCTGCTTGTGAGGATTTAACACCGTACTGTGATACTGATGGCTGCTGTATCAAACAGAGACTTCCCCTTCCCAGCCAAAGCTTCAAAATCTTTATTTAGCTTTGACAACACGGTGCACCAAGAAAATCATGCTTTTTCTGCAGCCGGCAGCTTTTCAGGAGGAGTTTCCTACACAAGGAGTGACTAAGCCTGCCCATTTTCAGCTCCAAGATTTGAAAAGGACATGGCAAGAGGGAGGGAGGGATTGCAAGGCAAAAAGAGAAAGATGACAGGTCCTGAAATTGTGTGACATGCAGGAGGCACATGACAAAGCTTTTGAAGTTTGCAAGGAAGACAAAAAAACCTCAAACAAAACAAAACAAAAACTCAAACAAAACAAAACTTTTAGCCTTCATCCTTACAAAATCACAGGAGAGATTTAAAAATAATTTCTAGATCATCTCTGGCAGATGTTCACTTCTAGCTCTTAATAGCTGTAGTTACGATGTGCATTTTTCTACACAATTTGGACCAGCTTCACACATAAATAAAGATCAATATGGCCTATTTCTCATATATGAGATATTTACATTCAGCATACAATGTCTCTAGGACATATTTACACTTTCCCAATGGAAACTACATTTTCCACCTACATTTTGCTGTGCTGGTCCTGAATCAGCAAAAATAGCATCTGAGGACTAAAATCAGAGACTAACTGTCAAGCTTTTGACTAGACCAAAAGTATGTTCCTCTAAACTAGTCCTTTTCTGAAGCAGTCATATTGTACTGTGACATGCTTATTTTTGTATTTCTCCAATACATGTAAAAACCGTTTATAACATTTAAAATAAATGCTAACAAATGCAGTTTAATGCACAAATGGAAAATGTGTTGTTACAGCTACGGTGGTCTACAGAGAGAAACAAAGCAAGGCTCCTAGGGAGGGGTAATACATCTTTTACTGGACTAAAGGATACTGTCAGAAAGAAAAACAAAAACAGACATGCTTTTGGATGCATGTACTTGAAGAGCTTAGGAGGAACATCTGTTTGATCTAAACCATTATTATGCTTACTGTAGAACTGAACGTGATTAGAAGAAAGTGGGTGAGGCAGGGTTTATAAGGGGGCAAATAGCTGGGTTTAGACCAATTGATATCAGTGAAAAAAAACCAGCTAACTTGAAAAGCTTATGTGTCTGAAAGCATATCAAACAACACAAGAGAGTTTTAGATCAAAGTTTAAGTGAAGGCACATACTGGTTTTCAAAGGCTAAGCAGCTACATGGAGTATTTATGGAATATTAGGGTGGGGTGGGGCCCCGAGAGGTCACATAGGCTGTTCCCTGCCTCAAAGACAAGATCAGTCAGCCATGATCCTGAAGACTTGGGGAATAAGAATGAAAATACAGGTTTCCCAGGCACCTCTTCTGGAGCTTCACCATTTGTACTGGGCTCGGTTCACTTACCTGAAATTTGAATTTTTAGGTACCAGGACCTATGTACTGCTTTCCTGTTTAATAGAAAGTCTGCGCTATTCCTCAGCAATATAACAACCTGCATTACTCAATCCTGTGTTTGAAACCACTGGAAGACAGGCAGAAAGCAAAAATGGTTGAAGCCACAATGTTGCCTCTATAGCTAGGGCTACCGTTTGATCACAACAATATTTAATAAAACATGTTAAAATTTAGGATTATCAGAGCAGTGGCACTAGAGCTGTGATGAACACAAGAACTGCTGTATTTGGGAAGCCCTGCCTCACCAAATACGATCTGAGACAGCCACGCCAAGTGGCAGGAAGGAAAGCACTTTCTAGAGCATTGTTTCCCCCAGCTCCTCAGTCCTGTTCAAACACCAGCCTCAGCTGAACATTTCCTTCACAAGCAGCATGCAAAGTGACCAGCTGTGCTGTTGCTTGCTGGTACATCAGCCAACTGAGCTGAGGGTTCACCAGGGAGGAAGGGAAAAAATCCTTTAGAAATGCTGTGGGCACAGAAGTCTCTTTTCTCTGAAAAGCTGAGCAAGTTGAAAAACACCCAGATAAAGACAAAAGGGTCTGGTAGGAGGCTGTCTCCCCCTGCCTGGCCGCCCTGCTCCCCCCCCCCCCCCCCCCCCAATAAACTGCAACGTTTTGTTTGTTTGCAGATGCCAAAGAGGACAAATTTGTGTGCTTGCATGCACGGTTTAATAAGTATGTGTGCAAAGAAAAAACCAATGCTGCTTACATATGTTAACATCAGTTAAGAAAATTCATTTAGTTACTTGTTACTGGAAAGTTTTATTTGCTGAGCAATGGGCCATACCCAAAATGCTAGACTGCACATATAAGGAGAAGCTCTGAATGTAGCCACTCAGCCCATTTTTCCTTGCTTTGTCTTTCCCCATCCCCTTCCCTCCAATACCAACTTAAATAAGTATGCTAATGAAGAGTAGCCTTTTCTACTCCATACTCCTAGATTCACATTGTCTGATCCTCAACATTTGGCAGTAGCGCTTCCAAACTCAGGGCAGTTTTTAATATCTGCATGAATGAGTCATTATGTTTCACTTAACCTGGTGACATTTTGGCTGACAAGAGTATAATCCATTTTGGATCACCATATAAAAGGAATTTATACAGAATCCACATTTTAACTACTTGCCTGCCCTGGCATGAATTGGCATTGATTTACCTTCATGATCTCTGGAATTCTTTTTCTATGTGTCTGCGGAGCATTACATGTTAAAAAGCAAAGAAAAATTAGTTTACCTAAATAAAATTTTAGAGAAATATTTCTGCATGTGTTTCAAAGCAAAATTTTATACTGAAGTATTTTACTGGGAGGAACGTAAGACATTTATGAAAACAGCAACATAGCCATAACATCTGTGCTTTCCTTTTTGTTGTTCATAAATGTCTGAATTACTTTATGACTTACCTCTTATAAGGCCCATTGATTCTTTGCAGAGAATCAATAATGTACAAGACACCAATGCCCAGTATTTTCAAGTAATCAAATGATTACAATTCTAGCACATCCACAGATTAGTTTACTAAAAAGAAATGCAGTTATCAATTAAATATTGACAAATTAAATGCTGAGTTTCTTTACCAGCTAGGCTTCTGAGGGATTCTGGCAGAGGAAAAGGGTACTGAGAGAGAAGCAGACTTTTTAAGAAAACGGACATAGTAAATGGAAGATTTACTGGTAGTGGCAAAAACCTTCTTAGTCTTGCTGAATGGCAGAATCTTCTAGAATAGGGAAGAAAACCTGAATTTGCTTTATAAACATGTCAGTCCATTCACTCATTCATCCAGCTACATAATTAGTTTTTGGAATGCACATGTTCATTTGATAAACACACTTCACTTGGCATTTCAGGTAGGAGGTGAACCTGAAATGCGAATGGTTTTATGGGGGGGGGGAAAAAAACAGTCATGAAAATCAAGTTCTCTTTCATGTACTTCTACACATTACCATCAGCAGGCCCAGGTTCTGAGTCAGCTTATCACTAATGGTTATTTTAGGATGTATGAAGAAGAAAGAGCAGCTCTTCCTAGATTTTCATGATTTAGCAACCTGATCTTCCAAGAGCAAAGGCAGTGCAAAAGTTACTTACTCAGGTGCATAAAAGAGTGGTGATCAGTACTTGGTCTAACTTCCAAGTAGAAAGTAAATCTTGATCTAAAAATCCATGAGAAAACCCATGGATCACCAAGATTTTATAATCCATTAGAAGAAAATGAACGAAGCTTTCTCTCAGCAATCAGCTGATCCTCTTTAGCACATAAGCAAAGCATTCACCTTTATATCTACTGCGTGCATACACATCTTCGTCATCTTCAAGGGGCGAATATCCCGATCCTACAATACAAAATAGAGAAAAAAAACTGCAGCAAGAAAGGAAATAAAAATTAAGAATAAAAGAAAGCTTTGCGAAAAGACATGCAAGATTAGGATGCAATAATCTATGCAATGCCATCAGCGCGGGCTTCTCTAAAGCTCAGATTCATAGCAGAGCCAGTTTATAGTGAATTTGGAAGGGGGAATTTTTTTTTATAATCAAGCATAATAGTAAATCTCTCTCACTGCTCCTGAAGCAATGTTGTGCCATGCCATGTTGCACATGTCAAGTCACACCTCCTCTGTTATGGAAAGCCCAACAACCATGAAGATGATCTGTTGAGCATAGAGAACAGAGGAGGTACAGATGAAGGGGCACTTCAAAAGTTTCACTATAAAGTGGTTCCATAGTGTCAGTGGCTGTTAACAGCCATCAGGCCAAACAGCAGCAGTAAAATATGCATAACTGAAGTACAGTCCTCTTTTACAGCCTGCATGATCTTCATACCAAGAACAAAACATGGAGGTACATTACCTGCAAACACAAGTTACACTCAACTCAAAAACACAGTTCGGTATCAAGCATCTTCTGGGGTTGTTCAAAATAAAGACACGATATAGTTCTGTACTTTTAAAAACCTGTTCCAATAGTTAAAAGCTTAAAATAAAGGTAGAAACTGCTTTATAAAAAGCAGAAACCATTTGGAGCACCACCATTCAAGTAATTCATCAACAAATATGGCAGCCTGAAAGACAGCCTTCATAATATCCTTAAGTGACATTTATTTAAAATCAGCAGCTTCAGAGCATAAAGTCTAGTCTCAATTCTAGATAAGTCCTCTCCAAGAAGAAGGGCTCATACAAATCTCCCCTCCGAGAAACCTTTCTCAAAACCTTGCATGCAATAGGCAGGTAATAAAGAGGCTCAGCACGATGCTACAGGAGCTTCTTACACATGGTATCTTGAATTACAGCTATGGGGATACTTCATCACTATTTGTTGAGGTCTGAGACCATGTTCTCTACAAGCTGCAGCTTAAAGTTATGCTAAATTAGATAATTTAGACACCTCAATAAGCTACTCATTTCATGTGCAAAGCACACAGTTTTTCTGCAGAAATCAAAACAAAGAGATGTTAATGGCTAGGATGACTTAGCATAAGGATAAAAGAGCTACCCAAACAACATTTGCCTCCCCAGCATAACTGTCACCATCTGTCAGCAGATTCCACTTCTTATAAAATCCAAAATAAACCGCCCAGAAACCAGTGAAACTCTACTTCTTAATCTACCAGCCTCAGGAATACCCAGAAGGCCAGCCCACATACCTACAGCTGCTCCACGGGAGTAGATTTAGCACATAGGGTCTACCTACAGAAGGGCAGTGCCTTTCCACAGCACCAGCCGCAGCACTGCTTGCAAGCGTTCAGACTGTCTAAAGATGACACTCTGCACCTCCCATCACTCTTTTTGCTGCATTACTTGTGCATCAGGCGTTAGCGCCAGGACCCACAACCAGCCCGCAGTACTCAGTGGCTCCTTCTGGGAACCACAGGGAAGTGGCAGATACATGTGCTTCACGTCAGACCAAAATCTTGCACCAGTCCTGCAGCTCTGTGAACCATTTAGGTGACTGCATGTGAAAAATCAAGAGAGTTGTGTTCACACATACCATAAAAGTAGCAAAAAACTCATAATTCACCTTGGGCCTAGATCAAAGCTTGTTGTTATCACTGAGAATCCTTTCACTAATTTTCAGAAGGCTGCGAGCTGGGACCTGATGAAGCAAACTTGCACACAGTTTCTCCCATGAAAGCAAGGGCTTTATATATAGCACAGGCTTCCTATCGCTTAGGAGCCACTTCTCTGGATTTTTTGTATTTATTGCTGTGGTTGAACTTTTGATGCCTAAACACTGACATCTGAGAAACTTCTCAACATAAAAATGTTAAGCTTTGTTGAAGTCTGACTGTATAACGTAAAGAGCAAGCTGTGATCCCTGAGGGCTTCATGAAGACCTTGATATGTAAATAAGCACCTCTCTAAGCATCAATTATTCTGTCAGAAATTGGGATACTCTTAGGTAATTACTTAGTCTGAGGGTTATAAAACTGTTATCTTGGTGTTACCACTCTTAATTGACCAAATTTTAGCATGCAGCGACTTTAGCACTTAAAATCGGTAAATGTTAGAGCTACGTGCGCTCTTCCATACTTACCTTTCCTTAGACAAGAAATAATGAGCTCCTTTGAAAGTCTGCTAACAAAAATTGGCCTTCAAGAGTTGTTCACTACTCTTGCCCTGAAATGAGGCTCTGCTTATGGGAGTTTGCCATCTCCCATTTCCAGCTCATTTTCTAGCTCAAAATGAGAAGCGAGTCAGGTTTCCTTCCTAATAAGCAATGTTTCATTACTTTAGATTACATTAATACATTACATTAATAACCACAACAGGTCCAGCTTGGGGAACCACGGGAAAGATCTTTGTCATGCCAACCCTGGCAGGATCTCGCTCCTCACGGACAGCCCACTGGCTGACGCCGGGCCCCAGCGGGGCTGGCAGGGCCTTCGCAAGCCGGGGGCACCACGGGCCGCCTGGGCAGCGTCCGCCAGCCCAGGGCCACACCACGGAGAACCAGCCTCGTCCAGAGGGCTGTCCCTGAAGAGATGGGCTGGCTCTGGGAGGATGCACCACACGGCCATGCACTGCCCTGGGCACTGCCTCACCCAGCGGTGCTGGATTTTCTCCCGTCTCCAGGCACACCTGTCCCTGCTACTCCTCCCTTTCTCTCTCCATGCTGACCCCCCAGCCCCTGCTCTGACAAACCTGCCCTTACCACACCTGACGTGGCAGCAAGGCTGTCCCGGCAGCCACGAGGCCTGACCTGGCACCTCATGCCCCACTGCTGCCACCCCATAAGCGACCCTGAGCAATCTGCCGTTTCATCTTCATCTTCTTGGCCACAAAGCAAGTATTTCTGCTTCACAAACATTCAAAATTAGCTACCGAGCCACATAAGGACAAAGCATTGTTCTGCCTTCAAAGTGCTAAAATTACCACAGTATAAAAACTGGGTATTTGAGGAAGAATGACAAGAACAACAAGCTGCTTTACAGATGTCCTGCATCATGGTTCAGGGTACACCAGGTTGCTGCAAAGACCAGCTGTGGATTTTGTTGTAGCAGATGACAAGCCAAATACATGAAATAACACTTCCATTTTAAGATTGATCTATTACGAGATTAATTTATGGACTTAGACAATTTTCTTTATGTTAGGAAAAAAGATTTCTTAATTCACAAAATAATCACCACATTTTTATAAGGGGGGGGGTGCATAGGAAAGCTTTCTCTTTACATACCTTTTATTAGAGCATAGTTTTAATGCAACTTCACACAACATAGTAGAAAACACATAGGCAGCGTCTATCACCACAAACCCAGAAGTCTGTGCCAAATGAATAAATCCTGGGATATGACTGCCAGGCAGGGCAGGAGGAGCTATGACAGTAAGCCTTCTGACAAGGTAAAAATCCTCATACAAGAAGAATTCATTACTAAGAGAACACATTTAGTGTTCAAACCAGCAAGCCAATGGGACATTGAGACACACAACAGTTACTTATTTGTGCAAAACCCAAATTAGACCATTTCAGGATCAGTTTTGCCTGTGTTTTATGGTTGCCAAATTCACTCCAAGTGTCTTGATGCCAGCCTTCAGGCCAAATCTCATTCAGCAAAACACAAGTATCTCCTTAAGTGGTCTCACCAGCCTCAAGGAGACTACTCGTTTAACCCTAAACCCACTCAAAATTGATCACAGATGTTTACATTCAACATCAAGCAGCTGATGAAGTACTCCGCTGCTTTAGTACCACAATCTACACTCAGTGGAGACTGCTATTCTTGGTTTCTCAAGATGGCTCCATTTCCACACTTACAGCCCAGCATTTGCTGTCCTGGCCAGGGGCCTTGGTCAGCTGAAGAAAGAGAAGCAAGCAGAGCATATAGCTGCATTCACGAATGAGCACAGATTACCGTGACACATTCACATTTGCACACAATACAAGATAGGTAAATTAAATACACACAGCCAACCAGGCGTTGAGCAAGATACTTCCTATATTTCTAGGATCTGATCGTCCTTCCCTTTGTCTTTTTGCTAATGTCTGCAAAAGCTTTGGGAGGAGAGTACTTTGATTGCTACACAAAAGCGACAATCAATTTGTTGGTATTTGCTGAGCCGGGGAAGGAAGAAAGATGCCATCAGATTGCAGAGGAAGTTTTAAGAGGACTTCTGCTGTCCCTCAGTTATGCTCAAACCCTGACTTTCTTAAGTACATTACTCTTTGTGCACCGCAGATGACTAAGCAGACAGAAATACACTATTCCAGACAACAAGATCCCAAACTTCACCACACTTGTCAGGCACACCAATTCAGGCTGTGGCAGGCAAAACCTCTCTAATGGGTAGGTAACCTCCACAATAAAACCTTTCAGATATTACATGGCATTAACCTTTAAATGAAAAACAATCTTTCCATTCTGCCTTACCACCTCAAAGGTCTCCAGAGCTGGAAGAGCTATCAATAATTGCTTAGGCATCTTGATCCTACAAACAACAATAAAACCACACCATCTTGATCCTGAAACCAGGTATTTTCTCACTGGATCATTTGATTGTGACAAACAGCAGCAAGGCAATAAAAATGCACAAAAGATAAATCAATACCAGTAGAAGACTTAAAGGTTTCTTTAAAAAAAAAAAAAGTGAAAAGGAAAACCAAAGCACCAGTAAGTGAGAAACACAACATCAAAGCCTATGATCGCATGTAAACCTTTGTGGAGTTATTCACTGTAAGATCTTCATCAGGGCCACTGGGATTACCAATACGGACAAAGGGAATGAGAACTCTTGTGCTCCATTTTTTGTTGCCCCTGGTTATGTGAGTGATGGCACATGGGCAAATTGAGGGTCACACACACAGGACCCCTCTCCCCATTGCAAAGGTTCACCCGTGCAGGTCTGCTAGCAGAATTGGGGCACAAGAACATGATGCCAAGGCAGGCACTGCGTACGCAGGTGTGTACATGAGCATTTAACACGCTATTGTGCTATAAATCCTCTATAATTGAGAAAAGGAAGCAATGTGTGCTCTAAGAGGCATTTTCCCAGGACTGAGATAGGCATTTCTTAACTCCTTTCGAGTTGGATCAAATGAAAACAAGCTATAGACAACAACAATATAGTTCACGAAACCAACTGGAAACTTCTTACAGCGTACTGCCCTGAGACAGGACAAGTTCAGGCACTTAAGCACAAGAGGCTACAGCATTTAGCCTGCAATAAGGGCTTTTTTCTCAACAGCAGTGCTCTCCTCCCTAGTTCAGCACCAGACACACTAAAGAGTTTCCTATCTACTGTACTTGCAGTCCAGCAGCACACATTAACAAAAGCTCATATTTTTTAGGTGATACTATTTTGTCAATTTACACCACTGAGTTTCTTAAGCCCCCCCCCCCCCCTTTTTTTTTTCTTTTCTCATGCTTGTTTGCTCCCGGTTTATGAGGACTACCAAAAATTGAGGTAAAATTTGTGAAAATCAGCAGAAGTCATTGTTCCCGTTTATGCTCTGCTGAAGCTTGAAGTCTTAAATATAGCACTAATTTGGTTGACAGCTGAATATGAGCCAGCAGTGTGCCCAGGTGGCCAAGAAGGCCAACAGCATCCTGTCTTGTATCAGAAACAGTGTGGCCAGCAGGACAAGGGATGGGACCGTGCCCCTGTACTGGGCACTGGTGAGGACACACCTCAAATACTGTGTTCGGTTTTGGGTCCCTCACTACAATAAAGACACTGAGGTGCTGGAGCGTGTCCAGAGAAGGGCAGCGAAGCTGGTGAAGGGTCTGGAGCACAAGTCTTATGAGGAGGAGCTGAGAGAACTGGGCTTGTTTAGCCTGGAGAAAAGGAAGCTCAGGGGGAACCTTATCACTCTCTACAACTGCCTGAATTTCTTGGTCGGTCTCTTCTCCCATGTAACAAGTGACAGGACAAGAGGAAACAGGCTCAAGCTGCAACAGAGGAGGTTTAAACTGGATAATAGGAAAAATTTCTTCACCAAAAGGGTTGTCAAGCACTTGAACAGGCTGCCCAGGATTGTGGTGGAGTCATCACCCCTGGAGGCATTTGAAAGACATGTGGATGTGGTGCTTAGGGACATGGTTTAGTGGTGGACTTGGCAGTGCTAGGTCAGCAGTTGGACTTGATAACCTTAAAGGTCTTTTCCAACCTAAGCGATTCGACAAATTTACTTAAATATGTATTTCAGAAAAGATCACTGCATTTACAACTTTTTGAACATTGCTGGGAAATGGAGAACAGAAAAAAAACAACCCTAAAAATATAGTGATAATTTCCAATTTCAGCTGCATGGCAAACTTCACAGAACAACCAAAAGGAAAACAAAGTGGGGAAAAAAAACCACAACAAACAAAACAAACCAGTTGTAATGACACTGTGTGTTGCACACAGGGAAACAATGTGAATTAAATGAGCTTAGATGGCATCTCGTCTGGTCTACGGTCACTGGCTACTGTTGATAATGGGAAGAAAGAAAAGATTCATTCCGCATGCTATCTATCCTTCAAAACAGAGGGGAGCACTCCGGAATTCCTTCCATATTCAAACAGCTGATCAGTTTAAGTGTTTGTAAGAAAAGGATGGTCAATTTCCACCAATAAGCTTATAACATCTGGATTTAGTTACTCCGATGCTTTGCCTTAGAGTTTTATGTTCCACAGTACCTGAAACCAGATCAAATATATGAATTTAAAAACCTAGCTTTACGTGCAGCAGACTGTAGTGCTTCTTGCACTATGGCAGGGCTAGGTCACTCTAAGACCTCAGGTCTGGAAGATGTACATGAGGAGGTAGAAAAGGTACCAAAAATGGTCATGACCTTCACATTAGAGGGCTTTATTTTGTGTATAAAAATATTTGCACTCATTTTATGATGGTAGTAAAAATAGAAAGCCAGGTTTTTCATCTCATTCTTTACTGGTTTAACATTATGCCCCAGTTCGGCAAAGCTCATGCTTAAAAACCATTGGCTTCAGTGGGATTTCAGTATTTGTATACTCAGGTGTTTTGTTGCATCTGGTCTGTAAGGCTGTAAGGCTATAAAAAAACCAAAACCCAAACGCCAAACTTTGTTACAGAAATCAAAGCAGAACAAATAGCAGAGGAAGAGTCAGCAAAATCAATTAATACATAGACAGATGCTGCTTTACTTTGAACCTTCCTACAGGTTAGTTGATACAGAAATGCAACTGTTATTCATGAACATGCTTAAAATGTAGAGAATCTAATGGCAACTGCTCATACTAAACAGTGTTCAACATGCACAGTAACTCAAAAGATCTCATCTGCCCTCCTCCCTCCTCAAAGGATGTTCCCACTGGCCACATCACTTTTTCAGTCCCCTGCTTGACTCAGTCCGTAGTCCAAGCTGTCTTTGTAATGCACGGGAAAGCAAGTTAAAGCACTGAAACCCCACAATCTCGTATTCAGCAAGAACAGTGCTGAACTGGGAAGTAGAGGGCTCCTGAATCCAAACACAGCTCACTCATCCAGACCAAGTTAACAATCATATGCACAGTTTAGTAGCCCAGATGATTAACTTCCAGAGACGTTTAGAAATTTCCCTGCCTGTATTTATGGAAAAGGACACATAGCACAGATTTGAGCTTCGACGCACACTCACAAGCTCCACACCACTGTTGTGCTTCTATTCCTTGCAGGCATAAAGTCTTTCAGGCACAGAAAGTAATCTTATACCAAGAAGATCCCCTCAGGGCTATACACAGATTAATTCCCTGTGTCTCAGTATTGATAAAGATGCAAGCACCGTGTGTTACAGCACAGGTTTTAACTTGCTTCAAGAGAGATGCCTCATACAAGATTCCATCAAAGAACAGTTCTTTCAAAGTCATCATAATCAAAGCACAACTGAAATGCAGAACAGAAAGCTTCAGAATTAGCAAGTTCAAAAGAGGTCAGAGATGTCTGAAGTTTGCATGCCAGCAGTAGCTTATGCTTTGTGAAATAAAACTGTCCAATTACACAGAAATCACAAATCTGATTAGGAAAATGCAGGCAGAGGTTCTTTTCCCAAAAGATAATTCTTGCCCCCTCCCTTGCCATCTGTGACACAATGTGACTTATAAAGAAACTCTGCAGCTGACACCAAGACATGAAGGTGTTTCAAAACAGATTAATTACAAATGTTGAGAAAACTATCGCTTTACATAGAAGTTATCTAACACAACAAAATTCATTTCACATGCTGGCAAATACTGTGTGACAAAGAAAGCACTACTCCTGGCATAAGGTGTCTCATTCATTTCAATGAAGTCACATATCCAGAAATAGGCAGCCATGCTCATGCAGCTTACTCTTCAAAAATCAGTGGTGAGATGGAAACTGCATGGACACAGAAGTTAGTGTTAGTCCAGGAAAGCTCTGTAAAGTACAATTCAACTCTGCTTTCTTTTATGTACACATGTAGATATCTTAGATACAACAAATACAAAGCAAAACGCTTTCCACCACTGATTCTGGTTTATTTTTCCCCCTCCAGACTGGTAATAAAAGTGGAAGTTGTTCAAGTGGCTCTGACTCAACCCAGGCAGAAGTCCTATAACACAGCAGCAGTCAAGGGAAGAGCTGGCAGACTTAAGGATAGGCTACAAACATATTTGCCAACACACACACGGTCCAGGAATCTTAGTGCAGTCGTAGGCTGCTCCCAGATATCCTGCTCCACTACAAATGCATTTGCTTCTACTGCAATTATGTGTTCAGTGTTAGGATAAGCAGTGTATTCCAGTACTGCTTGCAGTATACCCATAAAATGACCAAAGGCCTTGCATAATTATTTTTTAAATATTCTTCACTTGAAGCCATAAAAAATAATATACTTCATGAAATTTGTGTCCTTACCTTCCATGAAAACAAATGAAGCATTTCCAGAATCCTAGTTCTGGAAAATCTGGTTTGTTCTGGCTTGCTCTTGTGATGTGACATTTTGAATGATTCAGTGGGAAGTGAAGATTTCATCAAATTTTGCTTAAAATGCAATTTCAGAGTTGTAAAACATATATACAGCTGGTTTTCAACAGAAAGTTAATTTAAAAAAAATATAGACAAAATGGTGAAACATACAGATGAAAGGCCTCTAGTACTGAAATAAAGTGTTGATTTCTGTGTGTGTGTGGAGGGAAAGCACCTCAAGAAGCTAATAAAGATATACTTAGGAGCTGACATTAGTACATTTTCAAGAGAAGTATCAGTCATCTCCTGGTTTTGTTCCTTATATCCCACACAAGCCACATTCCCTTGATTGCTGAACAGGGCAACCTACAAGGTACCACTACGATTCATCAAGTAGATGTGCTATGGGGGACAAGCTGGGAGCTTGGCTCAAAGGGAAAAATCTGAACATAACGTACATGAACAGTGCTCTCACAAAATGCCAATTTTCAGCATGACCAGTGAGGGGGTTTAATTTTTTTTTGTTAGGACTCATTGCCAAATCGAATTTAAGTAACTAGGTGCAGAGAAAGAGGAAGAAGTTAGCTTCCATGGTTTTTTAAGCTGGCAAGAGAAGACCCAAAAGCATTTGCTCTCCCTTTTAATGGGCTCCACCGGATAAGGATCTTGCAATAAACTGAAATTCAGCAAAACAAAATAAAAACTGCAAAAAGACAGGTGCATGAATGAAGTCCCTTAGTATTTTGAATGGCAGCTACTTATGCCAGCAGGAGACCAACAGGGAGGAGGTTAGAGCAGAATGTTTCCTTTGTTCAGGCCATGAGGAACTCAAAATTTGATTTTTGCTTAAGGAAGTCTTCAATAAATAATATTTTAAAAACTAATAGCAGTATCTCTTTTTATGATCAAGAACAGTCACAGTACCACAGAATATCATCAAAGAATGGGCAAAAAGTGTCATGAACGCCAAAATGTAAATGAATTCAGCTGAACAAAATATACATTTTTTAATCAACAGATTTCAACACACTGCATTACTTCTACATAAAACACAGCTACCATAGCTGCATACTGCATAATACATTTGTGATCCTGAGCACATATGTGGTCTAAGCCAGAGGTTAGGCCTACCAGGAAAGCAAAGCCTTCTTTATTTACAGCAGCTGTAGGGTTGTGTATGGAAAATACAGACAGCTCTTGATATAGAAGGATTTGCACTCTGTTCCT
This sequence comes from Falco naumanni, assembly GCF_017639655.2. Taxonomy (NCBI): domain Eukaryota; kingdom Metazoa; phylum Chordata; class Aves; order Falconiformes; family Falconidae; genus Falco; species Falco naumanni. Next base: position 84,621,083 of record NC_054055.1, on the reverse strand, counting down.
GCCTAACTACAAGAGGCTCTGCGAAGGCTGCCCACACACTGCCCATGGTCTGGACGTCTGTAAGCACCACTGGTTTCTTTGCTGCTCTCACACAGCATTGTCCACCAGTAACATTTGTCAACAGATAAACCTGGACTCTGTCCCATCCTGTCAGACACCAGCTCATATTAATTATTCACAGCTTTGTCACCAGTCAAATGGACTACAATAGCCTAATCTACTTAAGCACAAAGATCCAGGCAATTAAGGGAAATCCAGCTATTTTATAACCCTGCAGCACATCTCCACCTGCCCTCTGTTTTCTAGGCTAGCTTCTCTCAGCACTTCTACTGCTGACGAATGTTTGGTCCTTTTCTCCACAGTGGTTCAGCACCCTGAGCTGAGAATTGCCCACCTGCACCCTGCTAGCGACCCCTCCGCTTCTGCCAGGACTTTGGAGACTCTGTGACCCCCTAGATATGCGTGTCCAGTGCCCAGAGGCACTTATTTCCGAAATTGTTTTGCTGATGGATCTTACTCACACATCCCAAAAACCAAGCTGCTGTGTGAATCTGGAGTCATGTGGAAATGATGGGCTGGCAGAGAAAGCTTTCACCTCACTGAAAGAAAGCAACATGGGTCTGTTAACAGCATCATTCAGCTGCGCATACCTGGTCTCATCAGAGTTTCCCAAGAGCTGGGATGGCTGCAGCCCTCCAGGACACTGGATAAGCTGCATACCACTGAAGTCAAGAGCCACCCTCACTCAACAGTTTCACTGACTGATCTGTCTCTGGGTTACCTGAAAGGGTGAAAGACGACCTCAGGCACTGGGATGAAACTCTGTTCAGATAAAAATGCTTACATGTCACAGCGCTTTCCATCCCTGATGGCAGGGTACACCTCCATCAGGGCAGCAGATCCTAAGCGTGGGACTCCTGCCTGTGTCACAAACTCTTCCAGCACAAAGGGCTCTCACAGGCCATTGCTACCTTCTGTGCTAAGCAGAGGCAGTTGGTGGTTTTTTTCTAGACTTTTCTCTTGAAATTTAAGAAACCAAGTTTATAACAAATCAAGCTTGAATTACACATAAAGCCCTACATAAACATGACACTTCAGAGGCTTCTTCAACGGGGAGAGGATGAGAGGACAGCGTACGTTGTGAGCAGGTGAAATGTTAGGTGCAGTAGAAGGCTGCAAGATGGAAAAGCAAACTGGGACTCCGAAGAGGCAAATGTTATCTTACAGGTAAGCGTGTTATCTTTTAAGATCCAGAGAAATAATTCCTATGAACATACTTCAATATGCTTTTTCCCCCCATACATTAAGATATTATAGGGTCTGTAATGCAGGCCTACATTTTAGGAACAGACTGAAAAGGCAGAAAACCAGGAGAAAACAGCAGAAAAACCTACAGAATGCCAATAAGGGACTGAAAAGATGTATTAGTACTGGTAACTAAAAAAGGTAGAACTACTAGTAACTGGTTAATTAAGTAAAGAATATTTAAACTGAAAGTCTCCTTAATGACAAGTTCCAGTGGACTTTGGGATAACTTTCCAAAGGAAGAGATCGAAAACTAATCCTGATCTATTCTGAACTGGTGACAGATGGAACAAATTATTTTTTTTAAATGCTGAAACTCAAACTGGCACATCTCAGTATCCTTTAATACCACAGCACCAGACATGCTGCTTTCCCCTCTTCTCTTATCCTTGAGTCACATGTTACTTCAGAAGCTCTGCCATTTTAAATATATTTTTCAGATTTTATGAGAAGACTAAAAAAAAGGCTCCCTAGGAAAAAAAAAAATCTCAGCTGTAAGTATCAGACACTACACCAACACTTGAAAACTAGCATCAGGAGCACCTGTAAGCCATAGGGAACTCTCCAACAAATTCCTAGAAAACATAAGGGGAGTGGAAAAAAACATAAGGGGAGTGGAAAAATTTGAAGTTACTGACCGTGATCTCTTCTTGCTCTTTAGTAAGTGCAGTGAGTGTCAGAAGTGACAGAGAACCACTGTAAACCCTACACTGGCAGCGAGCTCCCTTGAGGACTTCTCCCTTGAGCAACTTTCCTTCACTTTCTCTGCTTAAGTCACCACTTAAAAAAAAAAAAATTGTATCTTTTGTTGTGGCTCATTATCCTCAACTGCCTCAAGCAGGACTTCTCCTCAGGTTAGCTTCAACTTGTCAGCTTACATTTTCTCACTAGTTATCTTCTTATGAATAAATCCAAATGCAGTCCAGAAGTCTGTCACAGCACACTTATGTCTCACTTCCATGTGAGCAGCTTTCTTTTAGAGAAACTAGAAGCATGAACGTTGGGTTTCAAAGTCTCTGCTCTAGAAAATTTGTCATTTTATCCTTGACACCTGCAAACAGACAAAAGCATTAAGGGCTGTTGGTATTAATATTGGAGGCCCTTCTTGGAAGAAAAACAAGACTTCTAAGGACTCCAGGACTACTCATGCTTTACCAAAGCTTTGCAAGGGTATCACAAAGGAGAAAAAGCAGGCATTACACCAGGGAAGAAGAGCTGAAGGAACAACTCAGCTATGCAGGGCAGTCAGCAGGTCAAAAAAATGAGCAAAGACGACTGAAAAACAGGTGGGGAAAGAAAAAAGGGCAGAGGAGCTTAAAATAGCAAACTAAGCAATTGAAGGAAAAAGTAAATAACTGCTGTCAAGGCTCAGGAGGTAGGAATTTAATTTACTCCTGAAGACTAGTAATAAAAACAGCCTCAAAACAAACAGTGTTTAATATGGAGTTCACAGCCAAAAGCACACAAGTTATATAAACCAACCAATGAGAAGTGGCTTGCTCATATTGCTTAAAATAATAAATGTTAATCATATCCTAAGGTAGATTCAAAAGCGCTTTTGCTACAGTCAGCATAAAATAATGCTGATTAGATTTTAAAGGAACGTTTGAGATACTCCCTCCAAACCCTTGCTCATTTTTCATTAATATCCATGTCAGGGCAACTCCCTATCAGAAAGATATCCTCCAAGTTCCCACTCCCACTGAAAAGAAGAAGGTAAACAGATTTCCTTCTGATAGAGTGGTTACCAAGGCCATTTGTAAGGATATGGCTTAGAAGCTCCAGTTTCACTATGATACATTTGTATTACGAAAATACTACAAAAAAATACACTGTATTGATGGCTTTTGATATACTAGACTTTGATCTTCTGGTGGTTCTCTTGAATTGTATCTGATGAAATTACGTGATTCATGAGAAGCGTTAGCTTTATATTATATATATATACATTTAAACCATACTGCCAAAGACAATGCTCAGAGGCATCAAGTGCCCCAAACAAGGAAGTAAATAAAAATACATCAACATAAAATTAAATTTCCTTAGTCTTTGGAAGCCTAACTGTTGGTTTAAGGCAAAGAGAAACCTGGCAATATCAATATAACACCTTAAAACTCATTACCCCAATGCACCGAAGCCACGTTTCCAGAATTGCCCCTGCTCCTTCAGGAGAGGGAAGAGGGCGGTGAAAATCTACTGCCACTATTAGAAACAGCAGAGGTGACTGAAGCACCTAAAACAGGACCCTAAAAGAAACTTGTTTGGAGAGAAGAATGTGTACGGGGCTAATCTGTAGGTTCTACAAAAGGTACGAGCTTGAAGACAAAATGGAAACACAATTTTTCCTAGTCCTTGCAGCAAATACAGTGGGCTTCTCCTTCTCCCTTGGTAACCCAGTCCCAGCTTCAGCAGAGCCTCTGCACCACTCAGCCAGGCAACAAGACACCTGGGGAAGCACAAACCAGAAGTGCATCCCCAGCTAGTGCAGGGCAACACAGACAGTGATCATGCACACCTACCTCTCCCCTCCTCCCACCTGCATCACATCACTACCAAATACCCAGCAGCACCCCTTTCTTCTCCTCATCCCTCCCGTCCTGTGAGTCCAAGAGCAGAAACTGAGAGGCTGTGGCCAGCACCATGGTCCTCAGCAAAAAGGATAATGCCCCGTCTCCTTTAGTTCCTGGAAATGCAGCAACAGGTTCAGCCCCAGCCTCCTGACACCAGGGCAGAGCGTGCTGGGAAGCAGCAGGGCTAAGCAGGGAAATATGAAGTCGCACTGTATTCAGTGTAGCTACGTTACTCTAGGATAGCCATGCTCTGGGTCCCTTTCGTTAATGGGGAGGCTGACACCTAGCACTGATGAACCACATCTGGCAGGAAGGAGCAGCTCCAGCAAGCAAGCTGGCAGACAGCTTCAAATTACCAAGGTCAGGGTTCACTTAACCTAATTAGGATATAATCCTTTAGTAGCCAGTTCTATGAATTTTAGTTGTTCACAAAGGCAGCTCAGTACTGAAAAACTGCTCAAGTTTCATAAACATCCTGAAGACGGCAACTAGAGGCTCACAGAACGAACAAGCCAAACTCACAGCAGAACAGACATTTTTAAATAACAGGTTTATGGATTTGTTTGTATTCTTGTCCTACCAAGTTCCTTCTGAGTGTCAAAATATTATTATGTTCAAAGAAACTGGGGACGTCTGTACAGCAAAGATCAGTTGTTGTTTTTCATAAAGGCAGGATAGGGATGCCATCGTATTTCTCACTGTTTCCTCCTCACAGAAGCATCCAAGTCTGAAAAACTGACTTGTGAGATTTCAGGGCTTGCCATTAAAGGCAGACTGACAACCTGCAAGTTTGTCATACAGACTGGAGACAGGGATGTGTGAAAAGGGAGAATGTCAAAGAATGAATGGGGGGCGGAGGGGTGGAATTAAGAAATCCACACAAAAAGTAATAAGCTAGCAATAATTTTCACAGTAAATTGAAACCATACCCTAAATCATTACTAAGAATTAATACACTGTAAATAATGTGGAATTTAACCCAAAATCCAGCTGGAGGTCAAACACTCCCCATAACACAGCAGCTCAAACCCTGCCAGCCCCTCACCCATCAGGCCCCCTGGCTTGGCCTCTGAGCCACCCTGTCCCTGCAGCAGAGGCTGGTCCCCATCCCAGCTCTGCTCGCTGCCTCTGGGCTGCTGGTGGAGGTCCCTGTCCTGCTGCCAGCCCTCATGGCACCAGGACAACCCTAACCCTGAAGTCTTCTATGTAGAAATGAGAAATCTGAAAGCCTCCTCCCGCCCCCCCCCCCCCCCCCCCTTTTTTTTTAAATAATCGAAAAATATCAGCTCTGCAGTTTTCTGTGTATCTCAACCAGGCACGATGTTTCACAGGAGGGGAAAAAAATAAATCTCTTCAGCTTTATGGTTTTGGAATGCTCGGGTTCCTTGATTTAGTGCTCTCACCTTCCATTTACAAGTCTGATCCCATATCATTAAAAATTGTGAAAGATTTGACATGGATTTCCACTACAGTTAGACCAAATAATAATCAAAGGATCCATGCACTTGCCTGTTTACAAACGTGCTGTCAAGTTTGTTGATTTCTTTTCATGATTTAAAGTTTCCCTGCTTTCTTATGAAATTTTACTACCATATGCAAAATTGGAAACATACTGTGCAGTCAGTTCCACAGTGTGGTGTGTCCTGTGTGCAGAAGGCAATCAGCATTACTCTGCCGCTGTTTACACGTAGTCCAGTACCAGCCTCGTTACGTCAAACAAAGTAGTATGTTACATTCAGCATCAACTCCCAGCAGAAGGCAAGGCGTTACACAAGCTGTACATGGCAGCTGTCCAGTCATTTGCGCCTCACCACTCTGTCCCTCTGCAGTGCACAGGCTCTTTGGCATCTCTTATTTGCAAAGGCACCAGTTCAACAGCAGCCTGAGGCAAGTCAACATTTGCCAGCAAGAAATCAGGCCAAGGGCAACCTCCAACAAGACCTGGCAATAAGCTCCCTGGTTCCAACTCCCTCACCCAGCTAGCTCTGAGAGCAGAAATTGTTTTCTAGGAAAAATCAGCTATATTACAGGTCGTTTCAACTATGCCTCGACAACCTGCCACCTTGGCAAGAAGCTGTTAGCAGGACCAGTACATCAGCCAGCTCCCTGATATAAAGCTTACTCCAGCCTTCAGAAATTTTCAGGACCTTGTTACAGGACTGGAGCACTCATCGCAGGCAGCTGGCAACTAAAGGCTCGAAAGAGATGCAATTCTGTATGAATTTGTAGGCTGCTGCATACTGCGGAGCCTGCCAAGCCTTCCTCCTCCCCTGCTCACACACACACACAGTGTATCTCACTGTGATGGCCGGGATTCCTCACAGCTCCTTTCACAGTGGAAACTCGAAGTGACTAGAAATTAAATAGGATGGTTTTTAAAAAACTGTCTGAGCAAATATAATCCAAAACGTAAGTTGCTGCATCAGCTGTCACAAAGGCTTGGGAGAAGGGTGATGAGGAGGAGAGCCTGCAGTTTGTTGGATAGTACTGGTGCACAGGGCTTTTCAGTTGAAGTTTATTTAAACTGTGCAGTAACCAATCTATGCAGCTTCCCTTTGCACACTTCTGTTGCCAAGGATTTGCCAGTCTCACTTACCACGGTGTCTTCATCCAAGAAAGCCTGAGAACATTTTGGAGAGCATGGCTTCTTGTGAACTGGAATCTTGAGAAGCATCAGGCTCTACACCACAAAACCCATTAATAATACATGGAATTATTCTCATGTGTACACACTACAATATGAATTTTTTCTGTTCCCCGCCCTGCCTTCTCATTGTCTTTGTGCAATAAAGAATAGCTTTGTTAAAGGCAGAACAGTAAAGAGAGACCAGGGATCTAAAATATAACATCCACCCACTGCAAATAAATTAAACCCCATTCTCCTTGTGAGGGGCTTACAAATAGGGAAGTATTTTTTAACTCAGATGGACGACTTACTTTCAATTCCCTTCTACTCATCTCTTCTAGCAAACCAGTTTATTCTGCCAACAGGGAAATCAACTATAAATCAATCATCTTTCTCATGAGTTACAAGCTGTCTCTAATTGCACACACAATATATGTGGGTTTTAATGTATGTTTTAGCTAAAATGTCCAAGTAATTTTATAAGTATGCCACATATTGAAGATTTCCCTACAAACTGGCAAACAAAAATACTGCAAAAGGATGATTCTGGATAAGAATACAACAAAAGAACTTCCATGGCTGTAATGCACATACTGCGCTGTTACTAGTATCTAAGAGGTCTGAAATGCCTTGGAGCCATCTAAAGGTACAGTTTTATATTCTTGGTTTTGACATTCAGCTGGAATGAGGCACAGAATCCCCAATCAGAAGCACTTCTCTTAAAAAACAGAGCAAAAAACCAATTCAGGTGTTCATATTTTCCAAGAAGATGACAAGTCGTCAGCCAGTTAACCACTGCAAGCTTCTAATGTACTGATGGAAAGGACAAAAAGGCATCAGTGATACACCAACAGCACTGCTGGCATTTATACAGAAGTTGCCCCCACCCTTACTATCGAACTACTCGGGATTTGATACATTTGACTGGAAATTTCCTTAAACTCAAGTCAAAGCAAGCTTATGCCTACAGTTACCTCCTGTTTCTCCCAGACATTGTAATGAGGTAGGAAATACGTAACTGTCAAGTACCAATGAGAAACTCAAAAGGTGGTTCCTGATACCTACTGAAATGGAGAAACAGCCAGAAATTGTAACTGAAGCAGTAATGAAAGCAATGGAAAGATTCACCAGAAGAGCACACAGGTACGCCCAGAACCACAACCAGGCACAGATCATCCCTTTTCAGCTTTAAAGAGACTCAAGAGCAACCTGTAGCAGTTCCGTAACTCAAGACACCCACACTGTTTTACTTAATATGATATGCTGCACATACAACAGCAATAACTGTACTTGCTCCTTGTATGAATGGTTTGAGTCAAAGCTCTCCAGGCGAACCACATTACAAAGGGGATGCAGACCCAGGCTAGCCAGCTGCCTTCATGTCACAAAAAGAAAACAGTGGTACAAAGCTGACACAAATTACCAGTCAGATGCCATCACAAAAGAAAACCCAAAAAACAGCTTCAGCAAGTCACCCTTTTTTTCCTTACTACAGTAATAAGAAAGGCACCTCCTTTCAGCATGAGGCACCCACATCCATTCCTTTCCCAGAAAAGTAAAGTATGCCACTGTAACTCAGCACGAGGGGTATTGTTTCTGCTATCTCTCTCTGGGCAGCTTAGAAGAGTGAATGCCTGCGAGCCAACATGTTTTTAATCTTCAAGAATAGCTGGATAGAGGCATGTTAATTTTGGCCTGCTCCACTTCTGAGTGACACAGTACAACTAAAAAGCCACAATGGATGGACTCAAGACAGGCAGATTCAAACCAAGTAGTTTTTTATAAGTGCACTGCCCTAAAGTTGACATCTCTAAAAAAAAAGCGTAATTGGCATAGGCTCATAGCTTGACTCTTGAGGCAGGAGTTAGGAGTTAGAAGCAGCATCTCCCCCCATCTGGCCAGTCAGTATCAGGAAGCATAACAAAAGACCTCTGAGGGACACCAGGATGGACCACAGACCCTAGCAAGTTAAAACTCTCACGGTACAACCTAAAAGTAGACAGACTTTGCTAAGTGACTCATGTTGCCAGCCCACACTGGTTAAGTGTAGGCTTTGGGTAAACCATGCAGCATGACAAGGCACTGCTGGAGAAGCCTGAGTACATGACTACTTTCAAACTCCAGTGCTATTCTTAGTGGATATATGTAGAACACATCTAAATCCAGTACCCTAAATGGCAATGGCATTTCCTGAAAAGAACAATAAGAGGGCGAGAAGTAGGGGAAAACAAAATCAGATGTCTTCAATCACACTGCTCAAATTGTAAGAAAACCTGTCTATTCAGAGCTGTAACAAATTTTAAATTTTACATGACTAGAAAACAAAAGTTTCCTTCTGTAACACCACCAAGTAATTCCAGAATCTTCAAAGCAAACTTTCCTTATAACACGAACTTCTAAATCACTCAAATTGCCTATATGGAGTAATCTCGTACGTGTATATTTTTATCCACTGCAAGATCTGGAGCAAATGATAGCAACAGCATAAACTTTAATGCTATATATTTTCCTACAAATCTACAGAAGTTTCTTCTGTGCCTCCCCAAAGGACACAGCTGCATGTCACAATTCAAAGACTATACAAATCAAATGCCCATACACACACATGTAGACAAATTTACTTACCAGTTTTGATCAAACAAATGCAATCAAGACTCTTTACAATACACATCCTGCATGTTTTTTGTTATGGATTTTGCCCCAGCTCCTTGAAAACAGCTCATATGACCTAGCGTCTCACAAGAACAACCCAGAACATGCATCATTTAAAGCATGCTCGTTTCTTTTTGAGGTCTATGCATCAGAGCAGCTAATCTGAACCCCACTGATGTCACGTGTCCTCAGATGAAGACACGTTTTCACTGAGTAAGCAAGAAGAGTGAAGTTACACAAACTGTATCTGCTCAAATGGCAAAAACCTTCGCTAAAAAAGTCCAACTGTCTCCAGCCCAAGTTGCACACGTTGGCAGAGGCTCAGCACCCCAGCTCGGCTTTGGGGTGTTTCCCTCTCCCAGCCTGTAATTTGCCCAGCACACTGCCGGGAGGGGACAGCAGCTCTCCCAAGTACCCAGCTAAGGTTCGACAGCCAAAACTAGGGCAGCAAAGACCCACAGAAGGCTTGCTGAAAGAGACGGCACCATTCAAAGCTGTAAAATGGGTCCCACCCTCGGCGCCTATTTCACACCAAATAGCACAACAGAGTAAAGGAAGACATCCTACACAAATTTACGTGAGCCACATCCCAATTTGGCCTCACGAGCAGGCTTCCCTCTCCCTGGAGGACTGCAGCAACTTGCTGCGAGATCAAATGAAACCACCACGCTGCTCACACCCAGGGAGCCAGGGATGCTCACACAGGGGAAGGCCAGAAAGCAAGGCTGCCCACCTCAAAGTCAAGAGGTAAGTTAAAAAACACAAGCAGAAAAGTAGAAAAAGACTTGAAAACTGCCACCCAGGCGAGAGAAGAGATGTTTCCAGCAATGCAAAATAGGAACAAGAGGAGGTTTGAGACAAATCCATTTTGGAAATCTCTCCTGTACTGCAGACATGCCTGGGAGCCCCGGCCAGGGCCCTACCATGTCAGCACCTGAACAAACAGGGACCGAGGCAAGGGATCCTGCCCAATGTCAGCAAGCTTGGAGTCAGGCAGATGGGTAGGAGGAAGCCCAGGACAGCCGTGAAGAGAACAAGGAGTCCACCCTGATCAGCAAAAACAGGCCAGAGTTGTCTAATGTTTCCTGGAGAGTGCAACTCCCAAAATTAACCAAAAAAAGAGATGCTGTTGAGAAGGATATGGAGGAGTGCAAAGTAGCTGCTTGTACAAGGTAGCATCTGCTAAGTGCTAAAGAAGAATGCACAAAACCAGCACTGAAAATAAAAAGCAGGAGTTGGTGATGAAGACCAGCCAGCCAAACCAGGGAACTGCAGCACAGCCAGTCCAGTAACTTCTGTTCAGAAAAGAAGCAAAAACCTATGAGCAAGACTTTCTCCTCCAATAAGCCTTTCAGCAGAAAAGTGTCATTTTAACAGTAGTCCAGCACCAAGGTATTCTGACAAGGTTCACTTTGGCTGCCAGTAGAAAGGCTCTTAACGTGTCCCCACACTAAACAAATTCTCCTTCCATCTTCACAGAACTGAAAAGGGTGATGTAATTTTAGACATTTCTCTCCGGGAAAATCCCTGCAGCTGCCAAGAAACTAGTTAGAGATAATGGTGGGTGGGGGAAGGATTCCTTATCAACCTGATGTTGCACTGGGCAGAGCTTAACTCTCCATGTAACTACTCCTTCCGTGTTTCTGTGCAATGCACAGCAAAGCCACCATTTATTTCCTCAAGCACAACAAAAACTTGTCAAGATTGTTCAGGTAAACCAAAGGAAACTACTGGCAAAGCTGAGCTTCCCATATGTATTAACTTGGGAAAATGTAATTTATTTCCATGCGTGTCTCAAGAAATATAAAAATCGTTTCTCTTCATGAAAAGATATCCCACATGACAAATTGAAGTGGTTTCAAGCTCTGGCAGAGCTCTTCAGTGGCTATTTCAAGTTACAGGAAAGATCAGAACTGTTAAAGTTAAAACCTATAATTTGGAGTCACTTTCAAGGTACTGCAGCATCAATTTTCAGTTTGAACAACCTTAACAGTGCCCTTTGAATATATTCAATAGCTAGAAACAGTGGCAGAGAAGTGCTGGTCAGCCAGCCATGTCCTGTATACTGAGCTGTTCATTTACTGCACTAAAATAATTTAAGTGAATGCCTTGTGAAACAGACAATCCCCAGCACACTGCGATTTTTAACATGTAACATAACTCGAAACAGCAAATCAAAAAGAAACAACCAACCAACATAGCCATTTCAGAGGCAGAAAAATTAGCCAAGTATTCAGAGGAACACGCAATTTGTTACCTCAGTTGGGGAAAATACATTTGTACTTTCAGAAGTTTCACAGAAGTACCATAAAAAGGCACGAAGATTGACAATATTAAATAACAGTGTATTAAAATACAGTATACACTGCAATTTCATGAAGTATTAGATTACTGATGCGCTTTTCGGACAAAAAGTTAGTAGTGTGATGGAGGTGGAGGCAGGGAGGGATGCGAGTGTTGGTGTTTGCCTCTTCATTGCTCTCCACTCCAATCACCTTAGTGGGCTGCGTACCCATCCCCTGGAAACAGTCTTTCCAAACAAAGATGCTCCTGAGACCCTTAAACTACCTTATCTCATGTATGGCAGCACAGTATAGAGCTCAAGAGTTGAGATTATTATATTAGTATCTAAAAAATTAAGTGTATTTTTACACATCAGTATATTTTCATACATGATTCATCATCAGTGTCTTTACAGCACATCCATGTGAATGGCGCTCTTCACACACTGGTCTTCAGTCAATTATGGTTTATGAGCAGTGCATCAAGACATCTGACAGTGGAGACGGGCATGGACTTCACCCCACAAACTCCATTCTTCCTGTAAGTCAGCATGCAGCAGTATCTAAGTAGTAGACTTTTTACACAGGCATCTCCAACGAGGAAAAGCAAGGAAGAACAAGTAAGTCTAAGCAACCTGCCTAGGGTTATATATCAAATACATAAGGACTCTGAATTTTCAACCCAGTTGCATATTCCACTGAATGCTGATACAACAGCATGCCAAATCTTGTTCCCTGCACCTTCACCACCCACAAATTTGACCCAATTGATAACCATCCCATTCATGTCTCTAAAGTGAGAGGAAAAAATAAAGATCTATTTCAGTAGTGTTCATTTACAACTACTGGTTTAACTGTCAGAGATAAGACTACAGTAAAACACACCTCAACATCAACATTTCCAAATTGGTTTTAGAATCAGCATTCCTGATAATCCAATTTATAAGCTGATTCTTACTTTTCACAGAAAAAAGAACCTCACCTGTACTGATGGCAATCTCAATTGCAATTTTTTTATTATAAACGCTGAGTTTATACGCTCTGTTTGGGAAGCCTGTGTCATGCCTGCTAGCATTTACTGTTGCAGTGGACCAACAATAAAAGGGATACAGCAGCTTACAGGGATAAAGAATAACTGCCACCAGTTGTTCTGCTGCACCTCCTGTACCATCTCCAATGCTTGCCTAGACCTAACTCCTCAAGCCGTTATATGCAGGTAGCTTGCCTGTGGTCTTTGGCAAGGTGTATTTCACTGTGGGGAAAAAGGACAGCTAAGCAACTCATCCAAAGCACCTCTTAAGATTTTCTGACTTTCACTCTTTGTTCCTGTGATCTCACCCTGGAAATTGCAGTTGCGCCAAAGCCCCCAGGTGCTGCTGAAGAGTGAGCTGTCAGAGCAGGCCCAGCACGAGGATGTCATGACCTGATTACTTAAGGACCATGCAGAAAGAAATGTAGTGCTTTGGTAACGCTCAAAACCCTGAGGAGTTTTCAGTAGGGAATTACTACAGCTCATGAAGATGGCCCACTTCACATGGGAAAATATGAAAGCAGTGTCAGGGGATGAGTTAACATTATTGGTTGATATAAACAGATCTGTTGCATTTGAGGTCACTTGAGAATGTCATTTCCATTAGCTCTGCTGCTGGAAGTCTTATTCATTCCTACGCAACCACTCAGCAAACTGGAGCTAATTTAGAGGGAGCCAACCCATCCAAAGCACAACTCTTTGGATAAAGCTGTGTGTTAGGACATACTTATCTGCTTGTATTCCTGTGCTGGTTTTTGTCTTTTACTTGGACTGCAAGTGATTTGAGGGCAGCCCCTGCCTTTCTGTTCTGTGCCGAGACAGCATACACAACACCCAGGTCCGTGTCCACCACCAGCTCAGTATCAACACCCGCATCTTCAGGGGACCTGTGCACACAAGTGGATCCTATTTGTACCTCTTCAGGAATTACCACCTAAGACTAATAGGCAGACAGCAAGCTGGATCTAAAAAAACCCCACACATCAACAAAAAAACCCTCAGCTGACACAACAGGCCCCACCCTTGGCAATGCAGAGCACCAGCTGCTTAGGGACCTGGAGACTGTTTCTTGACCACTTTGCAGCTTGGTCTGATGGATAGGAGCTATGAGTGGGAATCAAGTTATTAATTGCAATACCAGATGTTTTTTTAAAGCCTGCCATCTGACTCTAAGCAATCTTAAAAATTTTGCTTCCTTCAATTTTGTCTTCCTATCTTTTGCCTAGTTACAGAATAAACTCAATTGTGCAAGGACTGCCTCTCTGAATGGCTGCAGAAGTCTCACCCACAGATGGACCCCTTGCTCTACAATGCAACCTGGAGAAGAACTACCCTTTCCACAACCACACTTCCATCTGCTCATATTTAATCCAAATATACACATATGTTAGAAGCATACCACACATATATATTGGTTTTCATTGAATTAAATCTCATACAGCTTTTGAAAACAGTCTTGTAAATATTACATGGTCTTCAAGTGATTTTAATGGCATCTCTCTAGAGGTTCACTGTTCTTTGATGTCAATATCCTGTTCCAATGCACAGTTTATTTTTTAATGCAGTATAACCACTTCCCATTAATTTTATCATAGATTAGCTTTTCCTTTCCTGAGTCTAAAGTGCAAAGACACAAGCACAACAGTCTTACACTGTGCAGCGCCACTTGAATTCATCTCCATGTACCCAAAACACCAAACAAATGATTTCCACATGTATATGGAATCATAGAATCATTTAGGTTGGAAAAGACCTTTAAGATCATTGAGTCCAACCGCTAACCCAGAACTGCCAAGTCCACCACCAAACCATGTCCCTAAGCACCACATCTACACGTCTTTTCAATACCTCCAGGGATGGTGGTGACTCAACCACTTCCCTGGGCAGCCTGTTACAATGCTTGACCACCCTTTGAGGGAAGACATTTTTCCTAATACCCAATCTAAACCTCCTACAACTGGCCTCAGCCCATCAGTCCTGCCTGTCCAGATTCCTCTGCAGAACCTTCCTACCCTCAAGCAGATCAACACTCTCCCCACAACTTGGTGTTTTCTGCAAACTTATCGAGGGTACACTCGATCTCCTCATCCAGATCATTGATAAAGGTATGAAACAGAACTGGCCCCAGTACTGAGCCCTGGGGAACACCACTTGTGACCGGCTGCCAGCTGGATGTAGCTCCATTCACCACCACTCTTTGGGCTCGGCCAGGTTTTCCACTCCGCAAAGACAGACCCACACACATATATATATATGTACAGCTGTACCCTCACCCTGGATATTACTGGATGCTCAGCAGTGCTCTGCCCGAGCCCAATAGGATAAGGATCTACACTGCTTTTTCACAACTTGGAAAACAAGAAAAGATGGGACGAGCTCTGGGGAAGAGTAGAAGAATCTGATAAGAAACAGTCACTGAAGAGCTCAAATATCCTATCTCCCCTTTTAGTCCTTAAGGAAAAGGTTTTAAGCTTGTTTTAACTTCCAAAAGGTGCATCTCTAAAATGGTCTTGAAGAGCAAATGGACTTTTCTCTGAGTAGCGCCATCAGACAGATTTCATCAGTGCATCACAGGCTTTGAATGGAACAACATAAAAATACCATGGGCATCCTTTTGAGATTTGAAACTACAGTTATAGGTAACAGAGCAGTTGCTTTAAATGCTTTTAAGTATTTTAAGAATTTTAAATATTCAAGTATTTTTCAGTTGCCGTCTTTATGCCAAAGAGACAGTTAATACAGTGACATTTTTGCAGGAAGAATACTGTCTTGATTTTTACTGCTTACCGTCAAATACTGATCACAGAACTCTATGGCATGTAAATTATCTCTAGTTAGTGTGGTACTCGCCATAATCTTTGGGCAATTTGAGCACAAATGTTCTACACTTAAAAACTTCAGTGTAACCACACTGTGAATTCAAGAGCTGACTGGACAATTCCTGATGTTTAGGTAACAGTCTACTAATCCAAAATAGATTGTTTGGCTTTGTCTACAAAACAGTCAAGTATCAACTTCGTGGTAACAGTTCACTAAAGCATGTGGCATATATAATCTGTATTCAAGCTGCATCCTATGGAGATTTTTTTTTAAGAAGTCTGTTTTAGTTTACTTAATGGCATTCTGTACCTAATGTGCACAGTTACATACCAATGTAGTACCATTAAAAGAAAATACCTATTTACAGTTTTGTTAGATTTCATATTGAGAATAAAGATTTGAAAGAATATCACATTTTACCTATTAAGAAACAAACAGACAGATGAAATGGAACATGAAACATTAACTTCATATTAGGGTTTACAAATACAGCTGCTGGTGATTTAAGCCCTTTGGAGCCTTCGACACTAAGCATAAGAGGAAAATTGGACTTTCAAATGAGTGAAAGCTGAAACAAGCAGGCTATTGTGCAGCCAACTTGAAGATTGCATGCAAAAATTAGATTTTTGAGATTAGAGAGGTTACATTTGACCTTTTAGGAAAAAAGAGGACAGGATATTAGCATCCTCTGCAAACCAACTGAAGACAAACATTTGCATGAACCGCAAAGTAAAGCATTCAGCCGCCTTCCTAAGAAAATAGAGTCTGGCAGTACAATAGTCCTCTGAGAAATACTAGGACAGAAACTTCTGTTGTCTTTGTTGATTTAGCAACTGTTGTGTCCAATACCTTAGTGTTTTGTAAAGAAAGAGCATAAACGTGTGTTCCAGCATCTTTCATACTGGAAAAAAGTCACTTGAAGCACGCCAACAAAAATAAGAAAAGCTAACTTCAACTCACAAATACCATCATTATGCCATTTTATGCCCCTCTGTAGGCAGAACTATGTCTTAAGTAGGGATAGCTCTGGATAGAAAAAAAGAGGTATCCCCAAGAACCAGAGGTTCTCTGCATGCACAGCTGTGAATTGTATTAGACACCTTCCTCACCTGTTCATTGCCTCCCTTCACCATCAGCCTGCAGGAACGCACCTCAGCCTGAAGCAATGCCCACTTGGAAGGCTCTGTGCTGACCACAAGTTTTCACTGACTACACCTGTCAAACCACCACTGCATGCCAGTTTACAGTGGCTTCGCTTGCGAGGTCTGCCAAGTCAGCAATGCTCAATCTGACATGATGCAGCTGCTTTAAAACAACAGGCAGACCTACATGCCCATTTCCTTTTGCATGGACACAGACCTAAATTTGAGCTTATTTCAAATTCTTCCGAAGCAAATGCGTATAAGTGAAACAGCGTAAGCACACTTTTTTTTTTTTTAATTAATTACTAGAAGCATTAGAACCCAGCCAGATTCACCCTTTCATGTTTTACACTGAAAACTCAGATTAGCTTTCTACATGCGCAGCCACACATGGGCAACAAAAACTGGTGAAAGGCTACTAAGTGCCAAGGTCCAGGAGCCCCGGGCTAGTAGATCACACACATACTGCCCGCCTCCCTTTACAATTCAGGGCAACACAGTCTCTATTCACTTAAGCTGCTTTGAGCGGGTGTCTTCTCCTTCCTCGCCCCCCTGTAAGTGTGCCCGGGTAAGGGCACGGCGAGGCGAGTGTGATGCCCGGTGTGCAAACGCCACCGGCCACCGCCGCGACCTGCACCCCGCACCCTCCCAGCCCACACGGACAGAGCCCCGAGTGGCGCCCACACCCCGCGACTCCGCACCGGGGGCGAGGCCGCCTGCGAGCCGACGGCCGCCCCGGGGCGAGACGGAGGAGGACACAAAGCGCTCCGGGCGGGGAGCGGGCAGCGAGGCCCCCCCGCCCCCAGGGCTCCGGCCCGGCCGCCCCTCCGGGCTCCCCGGGCACCGCGCCGAGCCGCGGGCGGGCAGCGCCCCCCTGCCCGGCGGGGGGAGGCGGCTCCGCCGCCGCGCTGCCCGCTCCTCGCCGCGCCCCCGGCCGCTGCCCCGCCGCGGGGCGCTCCCCGTCCCCCGCCGCCCCCTACCCTCCCTTCCCTACCCTCGTACTCCAGGCTGGGGCGGGCGCCCAGGGCGAGCAGCGCGGCGAGGCGCAGCCAGCAGCTCCCCATGCTGCGCGGCGGCCCTTCCCGGCTGAGCGCTGCGCGGCAAAGGGGCAGGCGGAGGAGGAGGAGTGGGACGGAGACATTCTCCGAGCGGGCTCCCGGGCGCCGCCGGAGACTCCTCCTCCTCCTCCCGCCGCCGGGGCAGGCCCCCCGCCCCGCCACGCCTCGCCTCCCGCCGGGGCGCCATGCCCTCCCCCCCTTCCCGGGGCTCCGCGCTGCCCCCCGAGGGGCTCCGCTCGGCTGCCCTCCGACGTGGCCTGCAGGAGCCGCCCGGTAGCGCCCGGGCCCGGCGAGAGGTGCGGGGTCCCGGCCCGGCGCCGTGCGCGCTGACCTGCCGCGCCGAGCCCAAGCAGGGCAGGACCCGGCCCCGGCTGCGCCCTCCCGTCAGCTGCGCTGGGCTCCCCCGGCCCTTCTCGGCAGCGCAGCGCCCCGCAGGGGAGGCAGCCCCCGGGGGCGGCAGCGGCCACCGGCCCAGGCCCGGAGCGTGTGGCGGGCAGCGGGGGGCAAACACGCTGCGTTTTCGAGATGAACCGCGCCGGCTGCTCAGCAGTTTGCAGATGGGCAGCCTTGCACGTCCAAAAATCATGATTCAGATCCTCAAGTCATGAGATTAAAGTTTGAAGACTTCACATTTCCCATTAGCTTTTTGAGCTGCTGGGTGTTTTGGGGTCACATTTTCGGGCTTTCTTCCATAACCGCAAAGACTAGAGGCTTTTTTTTCCACTTTCCAGGCAAAAAGCAAATTCCCCAATCGCTCCTAGCCTCCAGAAGCGAGGGCTTCAGGCAGAGCAATCAGATGTTCCAACACTTCTGATTTAAGTTTGAGATCTGTCAACCCTGCAACTTGACTACAGCTAGACTTGGATGTTGGGGGGGGAGGTGTCTTCACTTTCCACTGTTAGAGGTAGCATCTAACGTGTGCTATGGGCTGGGGAAGGTGTAGGAGAGCGCTGGCCCCAGCTAGCGTGCCGCCTGTAAAGGGTTTGCATGCTGGGGCAGTAAAAGGGAAAGACCCCAAGGGAGTTCCAAGAATCCCACCTGCTTGCTGCACTACCTGCAGCAAAGCGCAAATAGGGAAATACTATCTAGTAAGTAAAGGAATATTGCCTTAAAACCGAGGGACAGCAATGTTCAGAGGGAGGGTAGTCAGCTCAAGAGGAAATGTTTGTTTAGAAATAGAAGACAGGTTGCTGGCCTTTGAGGCTGGCTATACCAAAGCGGCCTAAAAAAGAAATGGAATCTCACTGGTAATTAAAATAAAAATCTGTGTGTGCACTGTGTTTGGGAGCTTCCTCCAAAAGGTTTTCTTCTCATCAGTTTTCATGTGGATCAGGAGTGCATCCAAAGTACAGCTGCCCCCTTGAATCCACGACATTTGGCATCTGAAGCATGCACAGGAGTGAGTGCAGCTCCTGCACCCATGGGGACGTGCTGGAGCTCCTCTTGAGCAAAATACCTGATGGATATGGGTAGGCACTGCGTTCTCAGCACCAGCTGTTCTCCAAGTTGATCATGCTCTGCCCAGTGCAGGTGCAGCTTGAGTATGCTAGGCTTCAATATTTAGTTTTGATCACTCTATTTTTAAAAACAAAACAAAAAAAAGGATAGTAACAAAATCAACGGTAGCATCATCTAAGCCATTGCAGTTTAATGGCCTAAGGAAAGATTAGATTTCCATGTGAGGAGAGATTACAAAGACTAACGTTACTCTGTTTGAAATAGAAAATAAGGAAAAATGAGTGCTTTAGGCTGTTATTATTGGCACAGATATCATAGAAAAGATCAAAGTAAAAAGTTAGAAATCTGGAATAATGATAATCTCTGTAGTTTTATCTGTGCTGCGAGGCTTCAGTACAAGTTCAGCACTTGAATGTGCTGGAACAACAGAGGTACCTGAAGCGGATTTTAATGGGTCAGGTGTCTCTTGCTTGCTCTTTGCCTATGTCCCTTTAGCTGCCCATTTCCGAAAGTGGCCTTCATTGAGATAGTCTTCCGAAGAATATAGTAAGGACAATAGTACCATGATAGCATTGTACAAGAAGTCGCTGCCAGCAGAAGTCTTCACGCAGCCGCAGCTTCTCCATCAGCTGTCCCGGTATCATTCAACCCAAAGGGTCACAGCCTCTGTCTTGGGTAGCCTTTTCTAGCCATTTGGAACAGCATTGCCACAGTACAGAAACGTGGTGGTGGTGTCAAACCCTTCTCTGGTTAGCCTCTCGGTATGAGAAGTTAAGTCACTAAGTAGGTGCAGTTGGTTAACTGCTGCTGTGGTGTCCAAATTAGTACAGGCATGCATCCCATTTCATTGACTGTAATCAACACGTTTTTAAACTGCTTTTGTGTTGCTCCTGATTACAGTAGACGTGATGCCATCCGTTCAAACAACTTAACCACGGGTGTTTTCAGGCTGGATTTTACTATGTCTTGGCTGTTGACTGCATGGCTTTTGTCAAAGTTTACTATGTGCACTGTCTGTGAGCTTGCCTGGGACACTGGTTTTGCTCTGGGGAGTGTTCTAGCTGCCCTGAGAAAGGCAAGAGATTTAAGACTTTACATAGTCTGCAAGTTACAGCTCAAACTGAGATGCAAGTGCGAGCATAGCTAGCAGTGTGAATGCATCCTTCATGAACCAGCCTTGTAAACATGCCAGTACTGAGGTGTGCATTCATTCAGATGAAAGCTGGCTGTGGAGTTTCTCTGCGCAATGTAACCCATATTCAATGTCTTTGTTACAATGACACCTATGTGAAATTACCCAGAAGATTGGGGCTTGAAAAACAAGTTCAAGGCATCTTGAAAAAACTTTTTTAAATTTGTAATACATATTAGATTTTTATAAAGTAGTTTCCTCAAGGGACCTTTTAATAGGAGAAAGCATTTGGAACTAGGAATATATTGAACAAATGTCACATTTATTGCATTTGAAAGCATAGTCCTGGCCACTTTTTCTTCACAGTTCAGCTTTCTATTTTCATGGAAAAAATTCCAAATGTTTAAGCTTGTGGTTATTTGGAGTTCCAGGCACTACTGGCATTACACAAGAAATAACCAGCATGCTTTTCACAGAAGGTTCAGTTTTTGACTGTTCAAAGGTAAATAAAAACTTTCAAAACTGAAATTAAGCAATAGTACAGGATGAAAGTGTATGAGAATTTCTCAGTTGAATAAATAGTAAGACACAAAGCAAAGTTAAGCGCTTTTGGAGAATTAAAGATATGTTCTTATTATGCCAAGGGGTTTATTTAAGCACATAATTTCTCTTTCATGCTCTTTTTAATAGCGGTTCAGAAATTTAATTTTATTACTTTACCAGAATATCTGTAAGTTAACTACAGTTGCAGTGATAATAAAAATACAGCTTTTGATGGAGAGGAGAAATTCATTGAAGTACAATTTTTAATAATGTTTAGCAGTCTAATCATTTCTCTCCAAATAGCAAAAGAATGATGAGGGAAAAAAACCCAACCCAACAACCCAGCTGTGTGTAATTAAGTTTTGGAAGCTCCAGCTAAGATTCGATTAGCTGAGATAAGAGGATGACAAACTGGGGGCCCAATCCAAACTACACAGTGTTTTTAGCCCAGTGAGTGGCCTTACTGAATGAGAATGCTCTGGTACTTAATCATGTAATATCTGCAGAAACAGCTCTAAAATAACAACAACAATAATAATAATGCAATTCTTGTGTACAATTCTTAAAATTATTGAAGTTTATGAATTACTTTCTGATGTTTAATGACAGCAACAGTATGAAATATGCATTTGTTGCTCATTGTTTGGTATTACTAGACCCTCCTTACAACTGCCTGGAATTGCCATCTTCTAAGGCAGATTTTTCCCTCTGGATGTCTTCCTGTTGCATATGAAATTTGCTTGGATGCTGGTCCCTGTTAGCATCCCACTCCAGGGGCGTTTTGGGTGCTTGCAGGCTGGTTGGGTTTCACTTCAGTGTTGGAATGTTTCTGAAGCTCTGACAGTCTGGGAGAGGGAGACTGAAATGGAAGCAAAGACTGGGATTGACCTCTGGAGGTAACGGGCAGGAAGAGAAGCTCTGCTGCAGGCACTGCTGTGGTGAGGAACAGGAGGCACTGCAGCGGTGAGGAACTGAGAGACAGAAAAATAGAAAAGAAAAAAAAAAAGAGTGGGGGGAAAATGTGGTCAGAAGGAGGTAGGTAGATGTGCATCACATAGAGCACAGTCTGGGAAAGGACAGACAAATTCCTCAGTCTTACCATGCTGCTGCTGTCAGCACATACCCATGAAACCCCACTGCCAGCACGTGTACTTCGGTTCATGCCGAGGTGCTTCCCCCAGTGACATTTTCAAAAGGCATCTCCACTGCAGACGGCATGTCTGTCAAACAGACTTTGCTCATTTTGCATTTTTAAGTGATATATTCATGTTTTCCCTGTTTTCTATTAGAAAGCTGGTTTTCCCAAGATGGTAACAGGAAAGAAACACTAGAGGCCAGCCTATAAGAAGGCATCACTGGCTAAAAATGTCAGGACATAGACCAATGGAAGTTCTTGTTTCACGAGCTTAAATAACAGAATTAATGATCAAATTGTTTCTTTTGTGAAATAATAACCTTAAGTTATATCCCAATAATTTTCTTTCTTCAGCAACACCTAAACATTAATGGCACACTCCTTGACAAAAATATAAAAGAATATACTGCCTTGGCTGTAGAAATAACATATTTTAGGGAAATAATATGTTCAGGGCAGCACTCTGTCTGTGTTCCATCCCTGAGGACTTATGTGGTCCCTACATCAGTGACCTGGAGAAGTCTTTGTGTCTTCCCAGTTAATGGTGGCCTCGTGCCCTCCCTTCCAGCAATGGCATGAAGGAGATGGCTAGACTAACTTCCCCTCAATTTCTCCACTATCTTGTTATGGAAAATTTCAACCTGAAAGGCTGTGTCAGGCACATACATATCATATACATACTATACATACATAGCAAGTCTTCAGAATCCCCAGTTGCCTCTTTCCCCTTCTATCTGGCAGAGGGTGCATGTGTCCTACTCACAGAAGTGTCTTAGGCAGCCAGCAAATCAGAAAACTTTGGTGAGGACACTATTGCATTCTTAGATACAGACTGATGCATAAATACGTGATATATATCAGCAGATACATGGTTTAATGTTTAATAGATATATTGGAGAACAAAACCTCTGTATTTTTTTTTTAAAGCTGTTAACATCTCTTAAAATTCTGTTAGTATCTCTTCAACTTTTGATGAATGTTATTGGAAACAGCTGCGTCTAAACTGTTTCGACATTAAGTGAGAATCGTCTTGAAAATGAAAGATTTCTTTGTGTACGAATAAAAGAACAACAGTTTAGCCAGATTGAGATTTTGCAATGCTTCTGTTGAGTCATTACTATCTGGTCCTGCAAAAGAGACTGATAATTATATAGCATGATTAAAATGGAATTCCAACACCGTCTTGAAAGGCCAATAGGTGTAAAGTTTGATACCTCATCAGTATGAGACACTGAGCAAAGCAGACCAGCTACCACAGCATCGATTTCTCCAGTTCTTACCATGACAGCAATCTCATCACACTTAACCAGGACACTATTCATGTTCTTAAAGGAATTTAGATATAACAGGGTGTGAAAAATTTATAACCCCCTGTAAGTAGTGAGTAGGACAAATAATACAGTTCTTAAAAACACTCTGAGGGAATTTAGGGTAGTTTATTTATGTTTTAAAGAGATAAAATAGTCCAAGGATGAAGCAAATGGTTATAATTTTCCTATACAACGTTCAGGCATTTTTGAATGTGCTCAATATTGTATTTTAATATTTAACTCAAACAGATTTCCTTTCCACTGCTAATCCAGATATTTTAGGTATTGTGGAATATTTCTTTCTTCTGTGTTGTCACACATCCATGCTGTTAGGTACATGCCATAAATCTGAGTGAAGTGTTACTCCTTCACCAGGGGGGGTATTATCATAGAATCACAGAACGGTTTGGGTTGGAAGGGACCTTAAAGATCATCTAGTTCCAACCCTGCTGCCACAGACAGGGACACCTTCCACCAGACCAGGTTGCTGACAGCCCCATCCAGCCTGGCCTGGAGCACATCCAGGGACTGGGCATCCACAGGTTCTCTAGGGAGCCTGTTCCAGCGTCTCACCACCCTCACAGTGAAGCATTTCTTCCTAATATCTAATCTAAGTCTCCCCTCTTTCAGCTTAAAGCCATCTCCCCTTGTTGTGTCGCTACATGCCCTTGTAAAAGGTCCCTCTCCAGCTTTCATTTAGATGTAGAGTAGTGATCGCAGTATCAGTAGCAGTAGTGTAACTGTTGCTTTAAGAACCACCCCTTTCTGGGTCAGCAAGGAGCCTGGCCAGCAATTTCAGCAGAAATTGAGTACAGAATGGGCTTTGTGTGCAAGAAAGCATTTCCAATACACTAAGTAAATGTCAAAAATCCTAGGTGTTAAAAGCTAGACAAGTGAATGTGTTATTCATAAGTACATTTTAAGTGAACCCATACTTAGTTTATCAATAGTCATGTAAAATTAACTTGTGTATATATGATTATCAGGACTTAAGAGTGGTTTACCATTATGATATTAACTCAATTTACTTCAACTACCCTGGTGTCAACAGCATGAATTAAAAATCTTCCCTAAGAACAAAGACTGGATATAGTTTGCATATTATACAACTATTTCCTGGAAGAAAAAGGAAAAAGTTGCACAAAGTTCATTTGATATACTATTATTATAATCTTCGGATATATAAAATACTGTCCAAACAGCACGCTCTCTCCTTTTATACTTCAATCGCCACAAACTTGCATAGGAACGGTAGCTGCCTAAATGAGTCCTGTGCTTCTGCAAATCAGTAAATATGCGTATGTTAATATATGGATGAAATGGAAATTTCAGGAGGTCAGGTACACGTTTGATCATTCATATACATGCACATGTCTACATATACACGTATATTCATATATACATATACACATACATATTGGTGCATATACGTGTATATATATGTATGCAAGATGCACTAATAGCACTTCTTTTTAGATCAAACATATATACCTAGGCTTACATTTATGTATCAGAATATGACCACTGAATATCTATGCATATATTGAGAACTAAATAATTGTATTTTTCTGTCTTTACATTTTTACAAATACACAGTCGAAAACTTTAAAAATACACTATATATACATGTCAAGGAACCAGAGTACTTTAACGCCAAAGCAATATGCCAGCAACATAAAAGTTTTCAGGGATTTTTGAATGAGAAAATTTGATACAGAGTGAGTATTTTCAGGGGCCAGGGGAAGGAAAATTTCTGGCTCCAGAGGCTGGTTACACCTTCAAAGAGCACAAACTCCATCTAGGGGTAGATGGTGAAATTTTAGAAAACCAGCAGTTCTAAAGCACAACCTCAGTTGTACGACAGGGCTGTGCAATCTGTAAAGAGAGATTTAAGTTGATACAGTTATCTTTGGGAAAGTAAGAAAAAACTGAGAAAATGTACTGTAAATGTTCCTACAACTTTTTGCTAACTAGTTTCTGAAAGCCTTTCAATAATAAAACACCCTTACATTTTTAACTAAGGATTATGAATGTGTTAAAAAAAAAGCCCTTTAAATTAATACACATGTACATGTAACTTTTTTTATTTGTTTAATATTTTTTATTACCGAGGAAGACATGTAAAAAAGACATCTGAATGGATTAATTTGTTCCTGCTTCTTAAGCAAAGTGTATGGACAAGATAAACGTACAAGTGCCTGAAACTGCTTGATGTACAGCAGTTTGGAATCCATTAAATACACTTTTATTACATTAGATTGAAGGGTAATTCCCCATTTAAAGCAATATTTTCCACTAAACTAGTTCACATTTTAAAGAAAGAAATTGTCCTTACGGTAACAGTTTCTGTGATTGCTCTCCCCTTAGAAAAATAATTTCAGCTTATTTAAATTAATGATGATACTAGTCACTTTATTTCTCCTTTTCCACTTCTTTACTGTTCACAGCAGTATCCAAGTAGGACAGAAACCACATGTGCATTCAGGAAAACATGAAAATATGTAAATATAATGCACATTGGCAGAAAAATAATAGGTTATGTAAGGTTCACTGCAGAACCAAAGAGTAGCCCAAATAAAAATAACAGAAACAGAAGGATCTTAATTAACTGTGGAAAACGATGACTCAAGCATCCAGGTTTTCAGTATGATGCTTACAGTAGCACTGAGGAGGCCCTGTGAAAAAATCTGGGCACCTGCCACACTTACAGGGACAAAGTGTTCAGCTGAATCAACTTCCAGGTTGAAAACAACTCCAGACATTTCTGACTGTATTATATAATATTTAAGTGACTCTGAAACTAGGAAAATCTGATAATCCAAAGGTGAAATACAGCCAAAGGCACATTAAAATATATTCATATATCAGTGAATGTAAGTAACATTTTCCTAGGTTTTCTACAATGGTCATCTGTCCCATGTAAAGTACTCTGAAAAGTACTCACTTTAGAAATAATTCTTTATCTTTTATTTAAGCTAGAGCTTGTGTATATTCATAAAAACCTAAGCATATTTTAATAAAGGGCAAACACAGACCTTGGGTTAGATTCATCATGGTAAGGGTTACATTTCTTATTCACCTGGACTAAGTTTTCAGAAACCAAATTTCATTCAGAGGGAATGCTAGTAATTAGAATAGTCGGTTTGTCACTTCAGCTTCTTGGACCAATTAAAAACCCATGCTTTCCACTCATCCATACCAGTAATGGGATTCACTACTCCTGCTGCTCAGACTCTATGTGAAGAAAACCAGGTTGCCTGAGAAAACCATGAATATTTAGCGCATAACAATCTATTTGTCATACCAATGGATTCCATAGTAACTCTGATTACATTATTTTCCTGCAAGGAAAGCTTCACTAGAGACTCATTAAGGTACGAATGTTCAAAGAGTACAGGATTAGAATCCAACTGAAACAACAGTGAGGATGTTCAGTTTTTACGGGGCCCGATTCTGTGAGGAAAGAGTCCCATCAGCAGGAGCGAAGGTGTTCAGCACCTCTCAGAAATGAAAGGTTTCTCCAAGTCTCAGTTTGTCAGGAAACTTAACTTACTCACACTACTCTTAGGTACTGTTTCCAATGGAACTGCTGCTATAGATGACATCAGGCACATACTTAAGTAACTTCCTCAGTAATGGCCTATGTGTTACCTTGAAAGTTTATTGCTATTTTTCTAAGTCAAAACAGAAAGAGGCATATGTATTTCTAAGTAACTGAGTACCCTCTTTAAAATGTGAACTTCAATATTCTTACCTAGGTTGTTAAAACCAAATAATATCTTACATCAAATATAATTTTGCAAGAGTATCATAATGACAGTGGTACTCTGTAGATGAAACAGAATAAAATTATTTAGCAAAAACCATGAAATGCCTGTATCCAACTTTTCACGTAAAAAAATATATTTTGCTTTACAACACCAACATTAAAGGCCACAGAACTCCAGCAAGGTGCTGATAAGCATTGCAACTATTAAGATTACCAATAAATATCAAGAAAATCCTCTGCATGTTTAAAATCACAGCAATCAATAATCAAAATAGCAACCATCAACAGCTCTAGTGAGTCGTAACTGTTTTCAAGTAAAAATTGCACTATTGTGCTTTAAGACTGTCACATTCTTACATACTATAACAGTGTTAGAGTAATATGCAAGTAGAAGATTTCATCCGTCTGTCCTGGTTAGTCACAGTTTCCCTGGAATCCTCCAATGTATGATTCTGGTTTTCATCTTTACTGCCTTCACCAGATAAATCTTCCTTTTCTTTTTCTTCACTCTGTAGTGGCTTTCCAGATCTATCTTCCATTCTGCTACATACATTCTTCTGGCATGTCAGTGGCTTTCGCTTAAACAGGGAAAACTGAAGTAAAAAACAGGTAAATAATATGCCCAAAACAGCTGTGAAATTCAAGGTCAAAAAAACACGAAAAGCTTTTTGTATATACCAAGGTCAATTTAGGTCACAAATTTCTTCTTGGTAAAATAGATCATTTTTTCAAACCAAAAAGACTACTTAAAAAATGTTAATGAAAAACATTCTGCTGCAATATTTTAAATGTGACAAAACAGGATATATGAATCTGAGGAGTGAATGACTGTGTTTTGTCAAATTACACACTGTACAGTTTGTACGAAATACTGCAAGTGGTGCAATTATTTGTGTTTCTTTCAGACAAGAGTCTGAGGCAAAATCCAAAAATAGTGGCTCAGATCTGCAAAGCCCCAGAGCAGTAAATGCTTAATCTGCTTCACTATAAACGTGTGTAGTCCCATTAAAGTTAATGGCAATGTGGTTTTATGTCAGTGAGACTACACACGTGCTTGAAGTAAATCGGTGCTTAAGGTCTTTGTTCAACAGGAAACACAGTAGCCAGTCTCTGCAGAAGCCTTTGGGTCCTAAACCTGTAAGAAATTCCATATAAAGTACTCCTCAACATGCATATATATATATATATAAAAAACCCCACAGTCTTTAAATCAGTGCATGTTGGATATTAATACAAGGTCAACTAGCTCAGCTGCTGCTTTCAGAGGGAAATATGGTTGGAAATATTTTTAGACAATGTCCCATAGGAATCAAGTCCTAAGTTTTCACCCCTGCCAAAATCTGATGTGATTAACAACCTGTCTTTTATGGGCATGTTATATATGAACAGGTGGTAGGTAATAGGCTTGATCTCATTTCTACTGACCGAAGTACTATGATTTA
Source organism: Falco naumanni (assembly GCF_017639655.2). Lineage (NCBI taxonomy): Eukaryota > Metazoa > Chordata > Aves > Falconiformes > Falconidae > Falco > Falco naumanni. Next base: position 84,592,809 of record NC_054055.1, on the reverse strand, counting down.
CTTTAATAGAGAAATTATTTGTTTTAAGTTACCACAAAATCAAATCTTAAAAGGAACAGACTGCTCAGCAGTTGAATTGTTTATGCAGATCAGGTAAACTGGGGTATTTGCTTCAGCTCGGTAAATGCCCACTGCCTTTTTGGTCACTGATAAAACTAGAAGGAAAAATCAGACCACATACCTTTTTTCTCCCGATGCCTTCAGTTTTTTGGTCATGAGTGTTCTCCGAAGAACTGTTCACAGTGTGATTGTCAGTGCTTTCTTTCTCTACAATAACATAAACGTTTACATAACTTCCTTCTGATTTTTGCAAATTAAGAGCAGAAAAAACTGTTCTTCAATTATTTTTGAAGTAAAAGTCACTAAAAATGTGGATCTTAAAAAAAAAACAAAAGTAGTGGGGATATTCAGTTCAACTTGATGTCCAGCCTGACAAAGCTATTTTTATTTTTTAATCTCTCTCTCTATAATGCCCTTACATTCTCCAGATGCTCAATTTTCAAGAATAGAATGCTTATGGCAGTGATATTATATAAAATGTTTTGACTTGACACTCATAGTTTCCTCTTGCTGACAGAAGACAATGCCTTGCACAATGATTTTGAATATATATTCTAATTTGGAAAAGCTGGCTTTTAGGGCAGGAGTTATGGTTCACCATGAATTTTATTCCATAGAAACAATTCTGGGAAAGGAAAAACTTTCCATCTGAGTTGATGCTTCTGTGTTTAAATTTTCCTATACTCCTTGTATGAATGATATAAATTTAGAACTTAGTATCAAAACTTCCAGATCACTGGATGATGGAAAAATATTTAAGCATCTATTCTGGACAAACTATTTCCATTATAATATTGAAAATAAATGTCATAGCTTCTTCATTATTGAGGCAGTGGTCTTTTTTTATATTACGTTTGTTATTTACTTTCAAAAGAACAATTATAGATTATTCCAGAATTTCTAAAATAAGTATTTTTTACTTGTCTTGCATATAGGGCACCCAACTTCACGCTCCCCAGCTTTTCTAAAGGAATATGCATCTAAAAGATGACAGTTCACTCAAACTGCCATGAAAACTACAAGTGACTAGATCTAGAGTTACATCTTCAGCATCCCTGAACAGTATTCAGTAATTACCGTATTTCACCTAAAATAATCTTTTTGTGAACCTAATGAGGAAATGTCAATTGACAGAGATGAGACAGATTTTTGACAAGCACCTCTGTTGAAGTGAAGAAATATGGCATCTAAAGAAGTTCCTTGAGAGATAATACAATTAGCATTACTGTGCCACCACACAATGAGAACTGCTCTTACCAAGTAAGATATAGTCCTGCTAAAAGAAAGTCCTTTGTGTGGGCTTCCTCCAATACCCAACTAGGAAAATAATTTTTTTGCTTTCAAGTAAAGATTTTTGCCTCTCAAATTTCATCCCCTCTCAAGAACTGCTTTATCAACTACTGGCAATAATTGTATTGTTCAGTATTTTTATAATAGAGATTGTTTAGAAGTTTCATCTTTTGGAATGTTTTATTTGTTTTTAGAATATCCGCAATGGTCCAGAGTTCTTAGGTATTGTATTCTTACCCTGTTGAACGATGGTCTCTTTCTGAGTAGTCTCTTCTGTCTATAGAGACAAAACAGTGAAATCTCCGTCAAACTTGTTAAAAATCTAAATGTTTAACTATTAACACATAAATACATGTTCCTTCCTCTACCAAAACCACCCCAAACAACAACTTTGCATTTACAAGATAGCTACATATATATTCAAACTGATGTTAGTTATAAGAACCAAATTATTTCAGAGACCAGTAACTTAATAGTGTAAAAGCTTTTACCTCTACACTTTCCACTGCACTATTACTGCTTTTCTCTCCATCAGGTGTTTCACTATGTTTCTCTTTTTTGCATTTTTCCTCTATTTCCTCCTCTTTCTCTGTGCCTCCTCCTCCTGCTTCTTCTCCTTCTGCTTCTTCTTTTTCTTCTGCTTCTTCTTCCTCCTCCTCCTCCTCATCTGTCTCTTCATCTCCAGAAAAGTTTTGTTCCTTTGACAAAATGGCCAAAACATCATTTTGAAACTCATGCTGCACAACGGTATCATGGTCCTCATCCCACATCATAATTTAACTAAGAAAAGAAGATTCAACATAAAATGTTGCAAGGAGTAGACAGACTAAGGACAAAAACAGGAGACCTCACTCAAGGTTTGCTAACAGATTTTTTGTTTAACAGATTTAAAAAAAAAACAGACTTCCAGTGAACATTAGGAGTGCAGCTAACTTGTTTCCTTTCCTCCCTTCCCTTTGGATTTCATTCCTCTCCCCCTCTCCCTCCTTTTCATTATAACTGCTATTGTTATCATTATTATTGTTCTTGCATTTTAATTTTATTTCAATTATTAAATCGTCTTTATCTCAACCCTTGAGTTTTAATTCCTTTCCGATTCTCCTCCCCATCCCTCTGGCAGAGGGGGGCAGTGAGCGAGCGGCTGCGTGGGGCTTGGTTGCCGGCCGGGGTTAAACCATGGCAAAGGCATTCAACCCCACCATTTCACACTGGAGGAAATTTAAGATTAGTAAGGCACGTATGTACATAACAGGCATCTACAACACACAGCAAGAGTGTGAAGACAGCTAAATGTAAAAGAGTTTAGTCCAGTTTTGAACTACTGTTTATCCCACTCTACAAGGACACATAAGTGTCTCTGGCTCTGCTGATACAGAGGTACTGGTCAAGCAGTTAACCACAAAAATACCTATGTTCCATATAGTGTGGGCAAAAAAGGTAGTCACGGTTTGAGTTCTGAGAGTGGATCTTCTAATTACATAGTAAAGATTGATGACACATTCACATGAAAGTCAGTCCCAAAGTCAAACTGACAGGAAAAAACCCCCTCTCCTTTCAATCCTCACCTTTTCAGTTACGTAAGGCAATCTCAGAATTGACCTTATTTCTAGCTTTGCCTCTAAGTACAAATGATCTCCAGCTTTCTATCCACTGACAACTGTTTTCATCTAAATATTCAAAACATCATTTAAGAGATGCAAAGCTTATTTTCTTTCAAAACCATTCCTCCTGCACAGATAATAAGGTCTCTAATGAGGAACAGCACTCTAATTCTCATTCAGCTGGCAACTAAATCTACTGAAAGGAAACAGAAAACCAGAACTTGTATAAATACTTCCTAGAAGCACAGTCTAGTGCTAAATTAGAAAAGATAGGAAGAACACCGTTTTTTTCATAAATTTGGTGAAAATCTCATTAGAACTAAATGCTGCAAATGTCTAGGAAAGTTGTCATAGAATAACATTTAAGAAAGACCTTTTTTATGCTTCTTCATGAAGCCAGCATTGATCAGTGGGCCTTAGAAGAGCTTTATTCTAAGAATAAAACAACATCTTAACAAAGTACAAAATAACTGCCAGCATTCTAGAGTTTGCTGATCCTGTGGTGAGCAGAATCAGGTGGACACGTATTTAGCAAACTTGAATAAAAAAGCAGAGCACAATCAGTATGGTATCATCCACATCAACATAGTTACAGCATTTCAGAAACTGTACAACAAGATCCTACAATAGCCTTATAGAACTTACAAGACTTACGTACAACTCCTATGCTGACAAAAATCACTGCTCTTTTGCAGCCGCATAATGGCTGAACTTCCACTGTATGGCTACTCAGGTTCTGCTCACAGTGAACTTGCGTATCAGGTTTGGATTCTATCATAAAGACTATGTTTCCTATTAGCCACCTCAATGAAGACATCTAAATGCAGGAGTCTACAAAGGAGATCAAATACAAGCTGCCATTGTAGTTACTGGAGATCTTTCGTGGAATTTATTTGATAAGCATCACTCAGACATCCTAGGAATCTGAGACATCCTTCCACGGGGCTTACGGAGACCTGCATCATTCTGTACCCCAACTCACAGACATGCAGGATACCCCCCAACACCTAAAATCACATTTAGCTATGTTTGTTTAGGCAACTGAGCTATGGTCCTCATCAACAAAATTGATGGAACTGTGACACTTATTTCACTCCAAAGACACCTATTGTTGTTAAACTGAACGACTTTCCAGACTGACCACATTTCTATTTACTGTATTTGCGGTTTGCCACAGGTTTCTCTGGCTGCCACCTTATCTGTTCAACTTTTAAAACAACTTGTTCTAACTCTGACAGCCCAGTTTTATTACTGCCACTTCTGCTTGTCCATTTATAGGCATGTTTGGGAGAGTTTTTACCGATAGTATTGAAGGAGAGATGAGAATATCATAGAACAGATACTCTTTACTTTAAAAGATGAGTCATCTGGCCACTAAAGAACAAGTCTCTGAATAATTTTAGGCTACTAATTAAAGCAAATATATATATGTATATGTATATAAGTATACATGTATTATACATATATGTACATATTATGTTATAGGTATATATTATATGTATGTATTGTCTCTGCATTACTCTCTTTCATAATACTTCAGGAGGTTTATGCTGTAAGACATCTATAGTTTCACCTCTAAAGCTCAGATACAAAGAAGCTGGCTTGGCCAAGGTCTCACACACAGAAAGTCAAAAGTTGTAAAGAATGTACAAGTAAAGTACTTGAAACTGTTTTCATTTAAGCCTCAGGTTCCAGTTTCTTCAAGGACAAAAAAAGTGGTTGGTACTATGAAACAATCTTAAACATTTTGTACCTCTAGTATGTTAAATCAGTACAGCCGAACATGAATCTTGAAAGTCTGGTAGACTTAACAGATTTTGTACAACTGCTTTACTTGCTTAATTTTTTGCATCCATTTACACTGGTTTCCCTGCAAACCTAGACCTTCAAAACAAGACATTCTTAAGGATAAAATTGCATTATCCATGCGTTAGAGGACGAATGACCTCACTCCCTTACTGTTTGGCAAATACCTCAGTGGGTATAACTGTCTTCTGCTACAATGGCTGCAGCTAGCTTTCTTCAGGCAGATTAATACATAATACAGACATTTCATTTATGAATGCTCTATGAAAAAGGTCTTATGTCTACAGGACAGAGGGGGGGAAATTTCACTCTGTTCCATGCCGTATCCCGCCTGGTATCATCCTCTAGCTGAAAGACAGTCTCACTGAAGACTGGAGACACATGTCTCATGGTAGACCTTGCTCAAAGGACAGCTGCAAACTAGGTTTCTCGATATTGTAGTAACTATTTCACTGGGGATCCCTCTTGCATACTTTGTGGAAACTGAGCTCTGGCAGACAGGCTGTTCATAATTAGCATTTCAGAAGGGGAGTTTTATGGTATCTTTCCAAGCCTCCTCAAGAAGTCAAAATATTTTATGTCTGCCACCACCATTTTACGTTTCTAGGGAAGAAAGTCTCAAAACCACTGACGAGACAAATTTAGTTGCAGATTTTTAAAAAATCTGGTGAAAACTCAGTGATGAAGAGGAATCTGTAATTACTAGGTGTACTACTCAGAAACAGAGAGTTCTGGGAAGCTGTGGTTTACAGAAAAGATATTTCTGTTTCTAGTTGCCCTGGAAACTGTTGAATATCCACAGAGAAGATTATTAAAGAGACCTGAGAATGAGGTAGATAGCTACATGCTTCTTCCTTGGCGTCGTTCTGCCAAGCAGCTATAAACCAGCAATTGCTTAGCAGAGTTTTTAATCATTTAAGGAACAGATTTCTCCCATTACCTGTCCAACCCATTACCTTTAAATGCCCCAAAGCATGCCGTGACTCTCTTACATGCCTATATGACAACTGAATGGAATACATACCTAGTAGGAGTTGCACTACGAAGTAGAAGACTCTTAGTAGATGGGTATCAGGCCTAAGGAGGTTGGTCAATGGGCATAATGCTGTCATATGGGACTGAACAATGCTCGCCTTGTACAGCATCAGTAAAAACAACTACAAAATACATTTCTACAGACCATCCGTCTTTTTTGATGCAGGACTGAAAAGGAATAGGTAGAGGAATCACATCCTCCACTAGCTATCACTTTGCTCTCCAAAATACTAGTGCACATCAGCATCACCCCTGAATTGTCCACACTGGGAAAATACACTGTGTTAACATTGTACTAAAACAGCATTTAAAGTAATAATATTAACCATGACTTTACATGCAGATGAGAGAAAAATAAAAATAGCTCTGTCTGCCCTTCGTGGGCTGGAGATGTATGGGGGTGGGCAGGCACTTAACATTTTGCCGATACCAGTCTTGTCATGATGTCAAGTTATCAGATATGAAATGACTGGAAATACTGCCTGACGAAACTCTTAGTAAGGCTAAGAAACATACCTTGTAGTTTCTTACTTAGCAGTTACAGTGAAAGCTTAACACCTTACAGTCCACATAGTGCTAGCCATTTGTGGTCAGGAATTTGAACTGGGCTTTCATTTTGTAGCTATTAATATAGAGAAGCTATTAGCTCAGCTACTCTAAACCTTAGAGAATTATCTTTCATTTTTAATGATTACTAAAGAAAGAGCTGTCCAGATTGATGACTGACAAAATTCAAAGACATAAGTACTCAAATGAGAGATTTAACAGCTTATTCTTTTAATTACAAGCAGTAAGGCAGTCCACAAGCCAAACTAGGCTTTCCTTATATATTGTCATGTAGTCAAACAGAAGAGCTCAGCTGAATAAACTTAAAAGAATTTTCAGTAAAAAGCTGAGCCTGTTGCTATAACTTGTCTAAAAGTTAACACCTAGACTTCCACTAGGTTACACTAGCTTCCTAATTGTACAATTCTACGTCAAGAGCACTTGACATGGATTACCTGATACAACAGTCCCTTAATGCTTCTGTCATGCGTGTATCTTGGAATACTAATGCAATGCTGAACTTAGAATTTCAGGCACGCTGTGCAGACAGTGAAACAATTGGAAATAATTTTTATGTCAGGCGTGAGTTTCCATTGCTGCATGTCAAGCAGAAACTGAACTTTAAATTAGAGTTACGTCACCTTCTAAATATGACAGAAGAAAATGTTTCAAAGTAGCAGATGCCCACATAGTGATACACTGATTACCCTGATAATGTGATGACTAATTACCACACTAATACTTGTGATACTTCAATTGCATCCTCCAACAGGATGGTGTCACCCTGAGAAAAATGGAATAAAATAGTGAATACCTAGCTGTAAATAACGTTGTTAGAAACTGACTGAGCAGACTCATTTTTCATGTTGTTCTCCTGTCTTTTTCTGCCAATACTTTGCTACACAATTTATTTTATTTACTAAAAGTCCAATACAAGGACCTACAAGTTTCCACAGATCTGTGCACTTTTGCCACAGACTGACAGTACACATACCTTGCATTAGGAGAGTTAATCTGATTACATTTATTATTCAGGACTTCAGGTGTCATTCTGCAATTGTACACTGACAATTATTACAAAGTAGTAGACATTCCTTTTTTTGATGGCATTATGTTAAAGGTTATTTCAGTTGGCTTTCATGTCATTATTCTGTGGCTTGCCAGCTTGCTGCTGTCAGTGTACATGGAGAAAGATTACTCTGCGCTCTTGTTTGAGTAAAAATAACTAATTAACAATGTATACAATTTTAATGTAAATCTACATTCTAAAAAAGACAGTATTCGTACTTTCAGGTTTGTTTTAGGGTTTGACTATTCACTACAAAACCAATATAAATAGTTATTGAAAGGATTCTCCTTTCCCAGCAATTCAGAACAAATTTTTATTACTTATTCCCCAAGATAAATCAGCATCTGAAATAGCTCAGACGTACTACAGCTTTCATATACAAAACTGCTATCTTCTCAAAAATGTTTGCTTTCTTTGGAGAACAAATAAATTTAATACCAATTTCCAGGGTGAAAAGGAAAGAAAACATCTCTATAGAACTATAAAGGATTTTTAAGGTGTTTTGTGAAGAATCATAAAACAAGCTGGAGACTGTTTACATCACGTATAATCTCTTATGAGCTATTTTACATAGTAATATAAATACCTTTTAATATTCAGTCACTTGGAAATAGCATACCAAAATAACTCCTGGGTACTTAAGCAAAACATATGAAATATAATAAGCAAATCCAAATGAGAATATGTTGATGTTACCTCAAAAACTTAGCAAGTCTCTGGAAGATACTATGCTGCATAAAATGACTTCTTAATGCTAACAGACACAGAGAAAAACTAGCTTGGGAATATTAGTGCACACTTGGATGCATTTTGTGCACTTTTTCCGAATTCTTAGAAAAAAAGTTATAGTGTCTGGAGTTTGTCATGCAGCTCCCACATATCTGCAAGTGAATGAGGACAGTCACTACTTCCCGCTTTTACTGTGCCACAAAGCTTTGAGTACTACATACCTCTCCAAAACCCTGTGCTTTTCACTGAAATCCTGCCTTAATCATGCTGATTATTATTCAGTGCTCAGATAAAAATACCGGCAAAGGCAAATTTTCATCAATAACATCACAGCATGCAGGAAGGTTCTTCAAGATTCTTTGGTCTCTGTACGTTCCTGAACAGGATGCCACACAAGGCACTGCTAAAATCTCCACACCCTGCAAGAGTGGGTCTCTCAGGGAAGATCCCCCGTTTCAAAATGCTTTGATGTAAAAGTGGCAATTTCTGTACAACCGTCAATAATCTTGGAATGCATTCTCATCTTTTACAGGTTGACTTTTCAAGGCACACCCAACTTACTAACACAACTCTCCAGCTATTTGAAGGCTGGCTTTAAAGCACAGCTTAACTTCTTTCTGTACTCTTGATACAGGACACATGCAGGTTTCCTTTGTTCTCTTCCTCAATGAAGTGCCTAGTAAAAGAGATTAAATTTTGCAGCAGTTGTGCTGCTGTGTTTCTAATTACGAGAGTTGTTTTGTGCCTTGGCTAGAATGAAAGTAAGTATTTTAAACTTCCTGTAAGAATACCAGCCTCTGCCAGGGTGGCCCACAATCCCAAACTCTTATTAGACTGGTCATTATTGTTGACTTTCCAGTTGAAAAGCACAGCCCGGGCTCTTGTATTATCACTGGTATACAGGGAGTGGGAAATATTACTCTTCAATACTGCTGTAATCTATATCCTTACAGGTATAGGTGCATATAAAGGCATTGCTTAATACAAAATTCTGCTTAGAGCTACCTTTTGTTTAGCACTCTCTCACGCTCTCAGTATGAAACCACAAATACTTTATATTTCACAGAAACCACGAATGCAACTCTGTGTGAAAGGTGGGGTACGCATGACAAATTATAAATCTCTAAACCTATAACACTGAACCTGGGACATTCCAGCAGGCTGCCCTGCAACCTACCTCAAACAGAAAAAAAGTCATGTCTGATTTCAGTGCTGGGACTTATATGAAAGCCAGAATGGTAAATATCTTTACATTTGACATTTCAGGGCCCTGATAATAAATATTTTCATAACTAAGTATAGGGTTTTGAGATAATTATATTAATATTTGTTTAAATTATTATAGCATGAGATTGTCAAGCAAATAAGCAATGGGCATTATCACAAATCCTTAAAAAGGACAGCAATTAAGTGTACTTGCTTTTTCTTTTGGCAATAGATAAAGCCTCTGTAGCTCTCAGCAGTGCAATTTTCAAATGCCAAATCTATCACTCCAAAATCTTTTCAATATGCAAAAGTTAACCTCTCCTCTCTACATTAAAGCATGAAAAAGTGTATAAAAATATTACAACTCAGTGAGTGACTTCAGATCACGAACATGCTCAGAACTTCACAGAGGACACAACTATAGCTTTGCCATTTGTACAAGCAAAATATTTGCTCAGTTGCTCACAGAATGCCACAGTATTAACACTGTTGTTTATTTGAATTGCACATTTAGAAATGAGTTGAGGATTTTCCCTTTTACATTTACTTTGCCCTTTTTTTGCCTTTTTACAGATCTGACAACGTTCTTCTGTTCAAAGATCCTGTTATTTCTGAGCTTGCTTCTGCTCTCCAAATACTCATTATAAAATTAAAGACAATACACAGAAGTTCAGGTGAGTTCACAGTTCATAAATTCAGCCTATATGCACCAAGAAAAAACTCAGATTGCATTTAAAAAGATGCTCTGTCTTTATCACTCTATTTGTTTTAGAGTATTTAACAATACTTTTGTTAAAGGACTAGATTCACACCAAAAATTCAATCAGTAAAAATCAAAGACTGTTTGCTATTCTGAGAGGTAAGATCTAGAATGTAGTGTCATCTTTGGAGAAAGTAAGCTAAAATTTATCTGAAGAGATGGGTACAGCTAATAAAAGCTAGTGAAAAAAAAAACCCAAAAGCAATGGAAACTAAATTCCTTTTCTGCATGATTCCTAAAGGCCCATTTTAAAGAATAACCATGTACATACCCAGATAAGACATTTTCTGGTTATTCAGCATCAATTATGCAAAGGGAACTATTATTTGAATGCATATGTTGGTATATTTCAGATAAAATGGGAAAATTTACCTTCTGCAATTTTGCAGGCATAAGAGAAGACTTATGCTAGAACACATACCAGAGTAATCTAGAGCACCCTCATCTCTAGCAGGAGCTGTGTGGCAAGAGCAGACTTGCACCCTGCCCCCTGAAAATGGAATACGTGCCTGCTATAAAAGGCAGTATATGCATATGTAATTCCGTGAGCATGTATGTGAAAGCGTGCAGGGGGATTAAAACTTCTGAGATTAGAGGCAGAAGGGTGCTTAAAAATTTGAGGGTACTTATTAACATTTATAGTTGTCTGGTGTTGTTACCACTCTTGATCTTGAACGTGTAGTTGGTTGATTGCTGGTTAACTGTTATTAATAAATCAATACATCACTTCAATCTTAACTTGATTTAAACCACACAGCTGAACAGTTTTTCCATGTGACAATCATGAGGGAATTAATCATGAAGAGGAAATACATGCTCTTTTTTCTAATACAAGAATAAGAGACATCAAGTAAAGGTACCAGGAGACAGATTCAAGACAAATAAAGGAGCTATTTCTTTAAAAAAATGTGTACAGATCTAATAATTGTTTGCCAAAACATGTACTGGATGCTAAACAGGTTAAAAATTGATTGAAAGAAATCAATGGAAGAAAAATGGCTATTAGGTGTAATAGGTGTATCTTCTGAACCACCAATTATTGAATACACTGAATATATTTGGTATACCGACTGATTACACAGTCAGTATACACATAACACACAATTACATAACACTCTGTATGTGCTCTACTCTTGTATTTTTTTGCCAGGCATTCACTAGTAGCCACTGGTAGAAAAAAGACTGGACTAGACCTTTAGTCTGAGCAATTGCCTGTTGTATTCTCTCTCTGTTGCAGGGTTTTTCTGTGCTACAAACTAGTTCAGGACTACTACTGCCATGTTGCTTTAAATACTGCGCATAAATCTTTTTGTATCCCATAATAAATACCAAGGACATACTGAATTTCCACAAAACCACAGGTACCAAACTTATAAACCAGTATGAGTCAAACTAAATAAAATTCCACTCGTTACGCTAATGGAGTTCCAAAGTCCCACCAAAGCCCAGAAATGTTGGCACAGTGTGCAATTTATGTAACGATTCTGTGGAAAACCCTTTTAAGTGCTGGAGTAATGCTCTGCTTTTCCCCCACCACAGGAATGATCCACAAAACAATACAAAACCAGTTCTCAATTCAATGAATTTTCATCCAGACAAAACAAAGAGGTGGAGATGCCTACAACTTGGCTTCCTTTACTCTTCTGGGAAGCTTTATGCTATCAGCACATGTTAAGAGAGGAACAACAAATGGTCCCCATTTGCCTAAGAAATTACATTAAAGCTAGAGCCAAACAGTAAATGAAGAGCCATGTGGAATTAGAAATCACTTGCTTCAAAGCGCTCTCACTCACTCCCCTTCTCTCTAGCAAACACATTTCAAAAGAAAAAATGAGTTGTTGTTGTGGTTTTTTTCCACAGCACATTGTCTTCCAAAGCTCTATTTTAGAATCACAAACAAGACATCATATCCAAGAACCAGTTTTAGGCCTATAAAAATACTTTTCAGTATTACTCTAATTTTAATCACAGTAGTATCCCAATCTTTCTTAAGAAAGATAAAATAACACAGCTTAGCTCCAATTAGTTTCAAAAGTAAATAATTTCACAGCAGTTCAGTGATAACGCAGCACTTCTGAGAAATAACAGAGGACTCCGTTGTTAGAGAGAGCTGTTTTCTTCGGAAGTGCATGTAACTGCTAAAGTATTCCACTCTACCAGAATATGAGGATACTTACCCTTTTCCAAAGACCTACACATGATATTCAAGAAAATGCATTACAGAAAATTCCAAAACTTGAAACAAATTTCACAGGAACAAAATACAGTCATTGGACTAACTTTTTGTTGTAGTTGGGCACTGCATGTGACTGAAAGTGATCTTACTTTCAAATGCAGTATATGGAAGGGGTGACTGAGGTAGGAAGGATAGAACTGGACTAGAATCTACTGACAAACTATTAATCTACTACAGCTTTTTTAGAAAATAAAATCTGGAGACATTGTGTGAAAAATAGTTTAATGCCAGTATCTTTTACAAAACAACATTAAAAATGTTTCATAGTCTCAACATAGGTATTGATTTCATTAACGTTTTTATTGAATGACATTTACTCATTTTGATTCCTTTTTTTTCCCTGTCCTCATTTTCAAACAGAAATTAAATAGCTATTTTTCTAGAGAATCTCAACAGAGATCTGTTTACAAAAATTTCTCAGACCACCCATTAGCATAGTATCTAAATAATAATGCTGTATGACAAGTCCCTGTCCCTTCTTTTCCCAGTTTGACCACTAATAGTTGAAACAGTAATACAATGTCTTACAAGAATAATTTGCAAGATTTGTTTGTGTATTTTAAGGAAACTCCAAAAGTATTAACATACTTTGTCTTTTCCAAAAAGAATTCAGACATTCATGCTACTTTCTCTACTATTCCATCTAGCTTCTTTGTTTATTACATTGTCCTCTTTTTGGAGATCATAGATGTGATTTTTAGGAGGGGAAAACACAAATCTCCTTCAATAAGGAGAAGCTTAGGCTCTGATCCTGAAAACATATATACACTTCACACTGCAACAAATTACATCCCCCTCCCTGAGAACCTTAGAGTTAGATGAGTAATGTAATGCAGTCTTTTGTAGGCAGACATTTAATCTTCTGTGTATTGCACAGTATAAACAAGTAAACGAAGTTTTACAGGTGTGTATTTTCAAATTCTTCATTACATCTAATCACCAAATGTGATAGCCCCAAATTATCCATAAACAGATGCATTGTGACTCTAATGTAACCTAGGCCAGATTCTGAGAATTGTGTTTGTCTTTTTTCACATAATTGTGTGCTGATACCAAAATAGAAGCCAGCCTTAAGGCCTCTGAAAAAGCCCAGGCCACCATTTACCCAGGAGGCCTGCATTTCCACTTACTTCCCATCTACCAACCCACGTAAATTTGGCAACTTGTCCTTTCTTTAATTTACACTGAGTACTCAAACATTTTACCAACATATGAACAGAAGCAAAGTAGGGAGAATGAATATGGAGTGATACCAAAATTTAAAAATATGTATCTTTGTTAATTTACTGACACTTCATATAAGGCACGCTAACAAGTAAGCTCTCATGCACCAAAAATTGATGTATTACCTTAAGAAATCTGATTCAAAGGCAAAGAAGATTACACTGTTACAATGTGTAATTCATGTTGTCAGCATGACATTATAAGTTAATTAAGAGACAAACCCATTTTGCCTCCTCAGCAATTATTTTTTTAAATCTGTCATACGTAATAAACATCATTGTGCAAATGACTATTTCAACAATATATATGATTTCTCTCACAAAAGCTTCCCCAATCTAAACAGCTTCTTCATTTTTTTCCCAATAAAATGGCACTTAAAGTATATGTATAATGTATTTTTACTACATTAATTTTTTTATGCAATAAAAATCAATCTGCCATAGTTTTCTGAATAGGCTTAAAATGCATCTTCAGTAGCCTATGCTACTTTAGTGTTAAATAATGAGGTAGCACATTGTTCCAAAATTGTTCTGAGTTATGTGAACCATTTGCTACATGCTGTTTGGACTTTATTTTTTGTTTAGAGCTGTTCAGTAAAGCAGTACTTTCCGTCTTCTCTGGCTTCCTGGTTTTGCTTTTTTGTGGAAGCGTATTACTATATTTTTTTCTTTTACCTTTTGCTTTTTCCTCTTCCTCTTCCTCTCCTTCTTCCTCCTCTCCTTCATTTTCTTCCCCGTCCTCTCCCTCATCCCCTTCCTCCTCTTCTCCTTCTTCCCCCTCTCCCTCTTCCCCTTCTTGTTCCTCTTCTCCCTCTTCCCCTTCTTGTTCCTCCTCTCCCTCTTCCCCTTCTTGTTCCTCTTCTCCCTCTTCCCCTTCTTGTTCCTCCTCTCTCTCTTCCCCTTCTTGTTCCTCCTCTCCCTCTTCCCCTTCTTGTTCCTCCTCTCCCTCTTCCCCTTCTTGTTCCCCCTCTCCCTCTTCCCCTTCTTGTTCCCCCTCTCCCTCTTCCCCTTCTTGTTCCCCCTCTCCCTCTTCCCCTTTCTCTTCTTCTCCCTCTTCTCCTTCTCCATCTTCTAATCCCCCATTTTCAGCTCTCTCTTCTCCCTCTTCTTCCTCCTCCACTCCCTCATCTTCTTCCACTCCTTCCTCTACTTCTCCATCTTCTCCCAATCCTTCTTCCTCTTCTTCATCCTCTTCCTCTTCATTTTCCAGCTCCTCTTCCTTGTTTTCATCCTCTTCCTTGTTTTCATCTTCTTCCCCCTCCTCCCCTTCTGCTTCTGCCGCTGCTCCTACCTCTTCCTCCTCCTCATTTTCTCTTTCCTCTTTGACTTCATCCTCCCCCTCTTCTTCTTCCATTCCATCATCCCCCACCAACTTAATCCTCCTATTTGCACATTCCTCTTCCTGTTCTTCCAATACCTCTTTTTCCTTCCCTGCCAATGATTCTAATTCCTCTTCACCCTCTTTGTCTTTTTCATTCTCCCTTTCTTTGTTTTCTTCTTCATTTTCCTTTTCATCTCCTACTTCCTCTTCTGCCTCTACCTCTTTTTCTTCCTCCTCCTCTCTATCTTCACCTCCTTCCTCACTCTCATCTCTTCCCTCACTTTTAACCTGTTCTTCCTTTTCTTTTTCAGTGTCTTCCTCTTTTGCATCCTCCTCCATATCCTCCTTTTCTCCCTCAGTCAGCATTTCTTCTTCCATCAGCCTGCCTTCCTCATCAACTTGCTCTTTGCCATCTTCCTGCCTAATCTCTTCAATCTGTTCTTCGCCATCTTCAATCTCTTCTGCACTCTCATTCTCACTGCTTCTTTCAGCCTGTGATTCCTCTCTTTCATTTTCTTCCTTATTATCTTTTTCCTCTTCGCCTTCATCTCTTCCTACTGAAACTTCATCTCTGTCTTTTTTAACCTGACTCTCTTCTTCTTCCTCCCCTAGTTCACCTTCACTGTCAACTGTTTCTAGTTTCTCTTTTTCACTTTCACCCTTTTCACTGCCTTCACTCTCCTGCTCTTGATTAGATTCCTCCTCATTCTTAATTTCTAACTGCCTGTCTTCATCAGCTTTTGCTTCAAAGTTTTCTTCCTCATTCAGGCTTTCTACATCAGCCTCTTCTACGTACTCTTTCTCATTGTTTGTAGCGTGCATCTCCTTAGTCTCAGTGTCTTCTTTTTCTAAGTGCAAACCTCTCACTTTTTCTATTTTCATTGCCTTCTGGACCTCTCTGCCTTCATAGTAGTGCTCTTCTTTTTCCCTACTCTTAAATACGTATTTTGCAAGATCATTACTACTTTCCTCAGTTGAAGATGATGACACACTTACAGCTATGTGTTTCAAAAAATTCTTTTTTTTAAAGCCTCTCTCCTCTTCCCTACTTTCTTCTCCTCTGACACATGTTTTTTCACATTTATCAGATTTTTCAACAACATCCTTTACTTTGTTTTGACTTTCTATTGCTTCTTGATTTTCTTGGTTTTGAACAGGATTGTATTTTTGCACAATTAATGAATCAGACTGGGGCCGATCCCTGGATGCAGAAGGAAGTACATCTATTTTAAGGGGTTGCTTAGATTTAATAGCTTTTATCTTTTTATTGGAAGAACTTGTTTTTTCAGTCAGAATTTGTTTTTCAGTGGGAAGACTGTAAATTACATCCTCTCTGACAAATTCAGGATTTTCTGCATACTCTTTTTCCCTTTTCACTAACCTGCATTTGTCCATAGTAATTTGTTGAACACCACTTCTCAAAGTACTAACACTTTGCGCATGCTCAGATGTACCTTTCTTTGTATTTTTGGGGGGCACAGGCTTCCCTACAAAGGCACTACTTTTTTCTAAATCTTGTCCCAGTGGCTCTGAAAATGAAGACTGCTTTTGCAAAGAGCCAGAGTCTAATTTTGAGCCCTCCTTCATGGAATCAGAATCCTTGTTTTTCAGCTCACCCTTACCATTTCTTTTCAGTTTCACATTTTTATTGTTCTTCTATTCCATATGAAAAGCAGAAAATTAAAAAGAAAGAAGGAAAGCATTAAGGACAAATGAAAGCAAAAGAAAAAAGGTTACAAAAACATCTAAACAAGCAAAGAATTTCTGTGAGGGGACTAGAAGATAGCATAAAAGGTAGAGTATTTCACATGAAATGAACTTACAAGTGCACATATTAGAAGAATGTAACGTTCTGTTTATGGTAAATGTACTACTACACCTTTTTCACTATCCAAGCACTCAGAAGTAAATGCAGTAAGAACTGTGCAGCCAGTATCATGTCCCATAAGCTAGAGCACATGCAATGTGTGAGGCTGTGTGAACAGAAGGAAAAAACTACAGTTCTCTTACACCTTCTTCCACATATCCTCTTGGGAAATCTGTTATGCTCTATTAAGTTTGAAAATCTGTTGTCTTTCTGTTTTAAATTTTAAATTTATTTAACAAATGCTACAGCACAGTAAATATAAAATAAAAGTATAATGAATTATACCAAAATGCTGAAATTCTAGGATCAGTTTAGGAGTAAAATAGAAAGGCAATACAAAAGTATTTTAATTTCATATTTGAAACCAGTATTATTGCTCCTTTAAATAAACTCCATGGTGAGTATCTTTAAATAAAATATTTACGTATACTGTGTTTCCAAACCCAATTAAAATATTTTAGTATCAACAAACCAGTAGGAATATGTTATCAGCTTAAGTCACAAAGCGTGTATGATAGTCTCTTGCTCCTTAAACTGGTGAAGCACTATATACTCTCATCTCAAATGCTGGATATGAGGAGTTCTATGTGCCTGCACAAATGCTCTCTTGACTTCAGTCAGCTTCTTAGAATGTAACTCTGTGGATATTTAGATAATTAGCAAAAGGCGGCCTACAAAATTTGCCTAGCTTTTTTAAAACTCAAAGCAAAACAACAAATATAAGGATAATACAAGAATTCTAGATCTTCTAAACAACTGTATAAGTATACTTTTATATATATATATAATTAGTTACAGTACCTTTTGTTTTTGGAGTGGTGATAATTTTAAGGACTGGTCACTAGGATTCAATTTCATTGCATGTGTCTGCAAAAAATAAGATCTCTATTAAAAAAAATAACTAAAAGGGAAAGCAGCATCAAAGCCCAGTTACTAAACAGAGGTATTATACAAACATCTTAATATTATTGCACAGGTTGAGACAAAACTGTATGATTGCTCAACTCGCCTATTTCACTTCCCCTCCCTCATTTATTGCTTATGAAGAGAAAGTAGAAATCAGCTCAGATGTCAACATCTAAACTGTCTGTAGACACTGAATGCTACATGCTCTCTCTGACAGCCCACAAGCACATTTTAGATCCACCATCCTCTTACTGGGACATTGTGGCTACAAATACAACATCTTACTCCCTTATTACCACAACCTTCAACTTAACATCCAGTTTGATAGCACAGCCTTGAAAGTTAGAAGAAACATTACACAGCAAAAATTTTCATTGGCATCTAATGCCCTTATCTCTTTCTTCTACATAAAGCAAAAAAACTAAAAGGCAAGGCAATGCAGAATACTACTAGGCAGGCAAGTATAGTGAGATTTTGGTCCCATATAGTCCAAATGACAAGATAATGCTCTCTGCTGCTGTTTGTTAACTGTGTATGATTTAACTACCATATGATTTTTCAAGACAGTGAGCATGGAAAGTTCTGGTTTCTTAATCCCAAGAACTTGTATCATCAATATGATATTAATGGTTTTTCCTCCTCTTGTCATTTGTCATTGTCACATTTGTCAATAAGATGTATGTTGCCACACTTTCGAAAAATTGAAACAACTATGCAGTAACCAGAATACTTTCATCCAGATTCAAGAAAAGCAATCATTTTATTTTGTATTTTGACAAGTTTGTCTGACAGACTTCCTTCAAATTTACTGTTTCATTCTGATAAACATTTTACAATTGATTCATGATGGGTAAAAAGACAAAAAGGAGAAGGAAGCTTAGTACATAAAGTGTGCAATATGTTATAAATTATGCCTCAATACATTAATGAAGGCCATGTTTGCATCGTATATGATTTTTTTTTTGTAAATTAAGTTTTGTAACTGTTAAATAAATGTTACGCACAAACAGATTGTTAAATTACTAAGTACTGCTAAGCACAAACAAGTAGTAATTCCTGTAAAATGTGCAATCCCTCCAGTATAACTGACAACATATTCTGAGCTCAGTTCGCAGTGAGTTGCTCATTTGTTTCCATTCCACTGAAGTTAAAAAAAAGACAAAAAAAGAACACTCTTTGCAGTGTACTGCATTAAGGCCAGGACATGCACAATCTACTGAGAGAACAAAATGTTTTGGAAAGGTGTACAATTTTTTTACATAAAAGAAATATGTAGGAACATGCTTGGGGATCACCAAATAATCAAAATGCCTGCATTTTGGCCTTTCCTTTAATATCATCCACCTGTACTAAAAAAGCTCTTCTTGAAACAGGAAAAGACAGCTTCTGTGCTTCATTTCCTGCAGTTCTCCCTCTTGGAGAATGACCATCAAGAAGAGGAAGGTCAGAGATAGAGATCACCACATATAGATGTGGTATCCAGTGTCCTCTTCTTTCTGACATCCAGAGTTAAAGCATGGGGAGGCACCGCACTATTTGAACTACATCAATCTCATACTACAACATTACTTGCAAAATGAAAACAAACTTCAGCATTGGATAATGATGATACGAAATGCATGCTCATTTAACAGTATGTCAGTACTTCTTGGTGCCACATACGACATTCTGGGCTAGCCAGGAGTTCTGTACTAGAACCTGAAACATGATGTAGCTGCTTTGTTCTTCCCCTGCAGAAGAATGAATCACAGATTCATTAGTAAAATATATTACCATATTTAGGATGTCAGTTGTATCTCCAAGGTTTCTGTCATTATTTTCATTATCTGAGTCTTCTTCTGCAGAGCCTTCACCAGGTTTATCTTTTTGATGATTCTTTTCTTCAAGGTAAAATAGGAGGAAGTAAACAAATACCATAGGAACAAGCAATCTATAGCAAACAGAGCACTCCACTCTTGTAAAATACAGAATATCTCTATTTCACTGACATAGGACTGAAGTCTTGAGATTACTCATTCCCCCAGCTGAACACAAAGCAGAAACATTTCCACCTCCTTTCCGTCAGTATTAATATTAGAGGCAGCTCAACAATCTGGCCTCAGTGCACTGTTGATCTCTGACATTTTCTGCAGGCTTTCAAAGCATAAATATTACATGGGACAAAGCTGCTTTTGGATAATCTCTTTAATAATAGTGTACCGATTAGACTAAATTACCTGCAGTCATATTATCTACACCACATATTATCTGTGTAACGGATGGAGAGACAGTGAGTTTAACTGCAATGTAGCATCATAAAAATGTACCTACATAATTTTCAGGTTCACCTGGTTCATCAGGTATATGACCAGTTTCAGATGGCACGAAACCTGAGGTATTACGCCTCAGAAGATTCTAAAGGCAATTCAAATTTCACTGCATTGCTTTCCTAGAACCAGAAATGCTAATGGGCGTGCTGGCAGCTTTACAAATAATCATGTTGATTCTAACTGAATTACTTTCAAATTCCATTTGACTGCCCAATAATTCTGAGCTAACTTTTACACAGAAGCACTGCACTCTGCACTCTTCAGCATTACTCCTCCCAGGAAATCACACATGCCCAGCAACCCAGGTGACATCCAAAACTGCTTCTAGAGAATCTGTGCAAAACTCCAGCATTGTATCATAAGCATTGTTGTCCAGGCTTTTGCATTAGCTAGAATATTGAAAATCCTTATTATCTTAGATAACAAGGCAGTGAAGAGTAATTCTACATTTCCAAGAAGAAAGATCCCATAAGAATTAGCAGGCTTCTTTTCTTATCCAAGGTCTATTGTAGGCCTTCCTATGTCTTCAAGACTGTTTCTAGTAAACTTTTTTTCTGCAATTCTTTTTCTTTTTTGTGAAAATGGAGAAAGCAGTTACTATTCTTATATTTTTCTGAAGTCCTATTTCTACAGGCTTGAGAAACCACAGGTACCATTTAGAAGTTGTTTTTTCTTTCACTCAACCCTCCCCTAAATCTTTAAGCACATTTTCCAAACATGAGCAGTGTGAGGCCATTTCTTGTATGCATTTAACTTTCACGTCTGTGTGCTGCCAGACCCTCTTGAGGTAAGACTGAACTTAAACCTTCTTTCATGTTCAGACTGAGCATTTATTTATGAATAATGAGAGCCAAACGACATAATTCTAAGAAAACAGCAACAAGATATAGGGACGCTTCACCTTTTTCATGGCCTCTATCCTTCACAGGTTCCGCTTTAGGAAGACTTGTGGCAGAAAAACAGAGTGGGCTAGTGTTGCTAGTCACAGGCAGTGAAGATTTTAAGAAGCTTCCTCCCAGTGGAGGCAGAGTTCGTGCCATTCTAATAAACTGTTCGGGAGACTTTTCCTTTAGAAGAAAAAAAAAAATGTACTGAGAGTAAGAGTAGGAGAATAAAATATAAGCAACCTCTCATACCTAACAGTGGTATTTTCTTTTAGTAGATGACAGTGTTGTAACTTTGTATACAAAGCATAAACTGAATTTCTTTACCAGTTTAATTATTTATAGTGCTAAAAAGTGAAGAGGTATATAGGGGAATATTCTACGTCTTTTCTACACAATAATCTCTAGCAGTCTTAAAATATAGGGAAAGAAGAAACAAACCCTTGGATTTTTATTTAAAATTACAATACTAGTGTCTTAAATAACATTGAGGTATTTAATGCATAACAACAAAATATTTTTACAAAATAAACGTGGTTTTGTGGTAGAGTTAGCTTTCAGACAGGTAAGTGACATGATCCAATTCATTCTGCTGTTCAAGGAAACCACACGGAATGTGTAGTGGAGATTTAGGAGAAGAAAGTACTACTTTAAGTAGCTACAGGATCTTAGGATCATTTTAAGCTGATTGCAAAACTCACCTTTGATATTTTATAAACTACAAACTTGCTTAATATATTCAAGGACTCAGAGGGAACAACAAAAAGAGCCAGCTTCTTGTTCTTTTAAAAAAATACTTAATAAACATAAAAAAAATATTTAAAATATTTCAAAGGTATTTTAAAAAAGCAAAGGAACAGGCTCCCATTTTAGAATTTAAAAAAATACAAAATTAATTGCAGTCTTTTTCATAGAAATAAACAAGTAAATCTGACCAATACCTATCTTTTATTGGTATTGGACCAATTGCATCAATTTTGGGACCAGGGCAGATATTATTCTTCCTTTTATACATTAAAATTAAACACATTTTAAGGAGAACTATTTATCTCCTGGGTATATGCTGCGATTTTAGCTTTAAAAGTGATTTTGTTTCCTAAAAAAAGTATGGCAGCTCTAAGCAGCTCTGAATTTACCCTCTCTCGACGTCGTATTCGTGCTGATGTTACTTGTAAGGTGTTTGTTAGTAGTGAGTCTCCACTTGTTTTAGAGGTAGTAGAAGTCAAATGGCTTTCATACAAGTTTTCTAAGAGTACTTCTTCAGATCCTTTAGGTCTTGGAGCAGCAACAACTAGCATGTGACAACCACCACAAGCAACCTACGGCACCAAAAAAGGTCCGATTATTTCATTTGCAAGTGTCAATACAAGGATCTCATTTTCTTACAATCATCTCTAGGGCCTTAGGTTATAAGAAAAACATAATAAAAGTAAGAGATACTCAATTGCTTCAAATTTAGCTCCTAATGACTTTAGCAAGATAAAAGTACTTAATTGCATGTATTAATGACTAGTGATCTATATTCACTTCTTACTTAAATACAATGTATTTGTATTGAACAGAACAGAAGATAGGTCTATTAATTTATTGATACAGAAGAAAGGAAAGATATTTCCACTAGACTTTCAAGGGAACTGAGCTAATTATTTTGATGCAAGTCAAATGTGGACAACGCTGCTAGCTTCAGTGATACAAACCTAGAAATTTTATCACAAAATCCACAAAGCATAAAGCAAGTCCTACACCCTCCAATAGACAAAGTATTAATACATAAAATTCAGATGTTCCACTTTTTAAAAAGTTTCAAACCCTTACTACTTCTGACAAAATTTCCTTAAACTCTTAAGTCTAGTAAACAAACAGAAGTGATCAACAGACTTCTGTCCCAAATTTTGCTCAGTCCTGAGTCATGTTTGCATCTTTGGTGCTGGCAATTCTGTGACATTTATTTCTTAAACACTTCAAGAAACAGATGAAAACAATGCCCTTTAAAAAAAAAAAAAAGTATTTCTGCTTTCTCATGGCGTTTGGATTAAAAAAGGCAACTTCTCAAATTTTGTTAAGGTTTAAAAATACCCCACTGGAAATAATTGTTAAAATAAAAAAAGAGATTACACTGGTGTTTTCAGAACAGATATTAGTTTTCCCCTACTGTCAACAATCTAAGAGCAACAAGTATTTAATTTTATAGGCTACCACAGCTCTATAGATCAAAACATTACAGCACAGCACTACTGAATAAAACCCTAAGGAGAAGACTTTATGTGTAATCCAAGCCAAACACATTCCAAATTAAATGAACAGTGTGCTATGCAAATACAATTTCCTTTTTTGTTCGTATCATCTACTAATTAAATGTTATAAAAATAATTCTATACTGAGATTTCAACCTTCATTAATAATGTGTTTCATGAAAAGATAAATATTTTGATGTCTGAGAAGCATAAACAAAAGTTTTACCAAAAGGACTGTGAACTTCAAGAAATTGTAACACAGAGTAGGATCAAACAGATTTGTAAAATTCTCTTGTCCAAGGCCTAACTTGCCATGTCTCCCATCTCCAAAAGTAAACAGGAGGCCATTCTCTGTACGTGGAAAAAAAAGATGTTATTAATACCAACGACTCAATACAAAACCAGTACAAAACCAGTACAAAGTAACAGGTCATGCAAGTAAGGAATATTTCTCTTCCAAAAGCAAAACTGGAACAATTATTTTTAGATTTTCAACAGATTAATATGATCAAAAACTATGTATATTTTCAGGCAAAGTACAGCCTGAGATGAGTTAACCTAGGCAGTTTGTAAAAAAACAAACCAACAACACTAACTGTCCTGGTTTCAGCTGGGATGGTTTTAACTTTCCTCTTAGTAGTTAGTACAGTGCTGTGTTTTGGCTCTGATGTGAGAACAGTATCAATAGCACACGGATGTTCTTGGTTGTTGCTGGTTAAGTGTTTATATTAAGTCAAGGACTTTCTGGTTTCTTGGGCCTTGCCAGTGACAGGGCTGGAGGGGTGCAGGGAACCGGGAGGGGACACAGCCAGGACAGGTGACCTGAACCAGCCAAAGAGGTATTGCATACCACGGGACGTCATGCTTGGTATATAAACTTGGAGGATTAGCTGCGGGGTGGGGATCGTTGCTCGGGGACTGGCTGGGCATCAGTCAGCAGGTGGTGAGCAGCTGTACTGTGCATCACTTGTTTTCCTTTCTCCCTTTTCCTTTGGATTTTATCCTATTCCCCACCTTTCCATTATAACTGTTGTTGTTGATATTATTATTGCTATTATTGCTGTTGTTCTTACCTTTTTATTCTGTTTAAATTATTAAATTGTTCTTATCTCAACCCTTGAGTTTTACATTCCTTTACGATTCTCCTCCCCATCCCTCCGGGTGGAAGGGAGTGAGCAAGCGGCTGCATGGGGCTTAGCTGCCAGCTGCGGATAAACCACAACACTAACTCACTTCACCTTTAGAACTAGCACATCTTCTTCTACTGCTCATTTTATAAAGAAAGCTTTTACAGTACAATAGTGTAGTATAGTATAGTACAGTATAGTATAGTAAGAGTAGAAGTGCATTTCAGAATTTTTCACTTACATACCTGCTATTACAGCAGTATGATTTTCCCCACAGGTAATATTACATATTTTATGCCTCCTCAAGTGTTTCACAGACTTTGGTACTGAAGTTTCAAAAATAAAAGTACCATGTCCCAGCTGCCCATATTGTCCAAGTCCAAAAGTATATACATCTGTCTCTGAAAATGTACCGACAAAGTTAACAACAAATATGCTTATATATGTATAGTATAACCTTCTTTCTGTTAACCAAATGGAAGTCAACCAACATCAGCATCAAAAAAGCAACATTTTATTAATTAAAAAATGTTCCAACTTCTCAATTATATTTATCAAATAATAAAAAAATACAACAAAATAAAAAAAACAGGAAAGGAAGCACTAAAATATATACAGAAATTAATTTTGAATGGTTCAATACGCAATATATTTTCTAACATAACTGCAAAATAATCCACTGATCACATGTACACAAAATACGAGCCAACAAAAAATTTATGGGAGTTCACATACTGTAATGAATTCAAGACTGCAATGTTTATATATAAGTGTATTTTCAAGTACAGTAGTCTCAATTTCTGGTTACATGCACATACACTGTATGAACCTAAATTTAACAGATTAGATTAACAGAACAGATTAAATTTAACAAATTAAACGCTAATTTGCGTGCAAGAAGAGACTGGAATAGTAACAGAATAGGTTACAGTATTCTGTTCAGCTACCAAATCAGCCCTGCAATAAATACAGAGAAAACTATAATTGTGTTATCTTGTGACAGAATAATCATCTTTCCACATTTACATTTTGTCTGTTTAATGGATTGTCTGTGCCAGGAAAAAGAACAAGCACTTCTCCAAAGCAATAAAGATTCTTGGTGTGTCCATCCCTGGCACTCCATCGCAACAGGGGAAGACTGTGAAGCTTGGAAATCTTGATGAGGTCATGCTTGAAAAGGGAAATACAAAGACTAAAGTTTTTTTGGAAAAGGAGTTTTCCTAGAATTTTATTCCCTGCCCCTTTTCCTTCTGCAAGTAGGCAACAATGGAAAAGCTAGAGAGGTACTACTTAAAGTACTTGAAAAAAATTTATGAAAACCTGGGAAAGATCAGGAAGGACAAAACGTATTCTATGACAAGCAAAAGGAACTGAGACTTGGGAGCAATATATCATGACATTATTGTAATGACCATGGTGCAGAGCGTGCCTGCTCCTGCTGCACAGATGCCATCGAGTCAAGAATCTCACCACCTTCAAAAGCAAGAGAGGAATAGCCATCCACGGCAAAATGTGGGGAACTACAATCGACAGAGAATCTTTACTTTTTGAACACTTCTTTGTGTCAAGGAAACAAGGCCACTGGAATAGCGAACTAAGTTTCAGTGCCACAGAAGTACTTTATACTGTGAGACCAAATTCTCAGAGCAGCCACAAACTGGAGATACATTAAAAATTATGTTACCATTCCCTCAAACTAATCCTTCACTGCTGTCAGGGAAAGAGAAAGCAGAGAACAGACCAGATTCCACATTCCATAGTACACTTACAAACTTATATTGGACTTTCCAATTTCAAAGGAACCATGATGAAATACCGTAACACTATGTATGCAGATGTTCTTTCTAGGAAGGGGCTTGCCCTTTCTGCCCCTTTTAAATTGTTTCATATTAAGAAGTCATAAATTCACACCAAAAAACCCCACCGGTTTCACCTTTTTCAGATTGTCGACGAAAAGTAGTGAGTAAAGCAGGGTTTTTACTAAATGTAATAGTAAAGCTCCCTCTGCTGGAAATTCTAGCGCAAGAAAGCAACACTTCAGGATCTTTAAAAAGTAAAACAAGTAGTAAAGCATCTTCTGGAGCATTTAGACTTTCTGTATAAGAATCAAGAAACCACACTTGAAAGACAGGAGCTTTCTCTAAGCGAAACAAAGTCTCATCTTCACTTTAGTAAATTACTTCCTCAGGATGGCTGAATCCATAAATTCTGTTTAGAAGTACTGCATTTGTCTTAACATGTCCATGGAAACTGGTGGACCTTGTAATTTTCAAATTATATTGCTTTATCTGTTTAACATAATTATTTTGAGTAAAGCTGGAGCTTTTTCACATCATCTTTAATCCTAGCTTGAAACATGCAATGCTTTTTGCATTTGTGTTTACAGGGAGATGCTCTCAAATGCTAACTTTAAAAGCACAGGAAACTTTTCTTTCCTCTGTTTCTACTGGCAATGAGAAGAACAGGCCAATCCAGAACCAGGTTAAAGTGCCTTTAGAAGAAGAATTATATCTTCTCCTATCCCTAGAGACCAGGGGCACCTAAACTTTGTTCCTCCTAAATTTGCTTATGAGTCAATTATCAAGGCACAGGAAGACAAAAACTTCACCTTTCTTAATGATTCACCACTGGTGCCAAAGTGAGGCCAAACCTCAGTAATAATCTCACTTACCAGAAATGAGGCATTTCCTCCAATCTGTCTTTATCGATACATGGAAAAAGAAGTCTATGGCAAACCAACCTCACAGACTTAGGGATAAAATGACAGAGGTGAATTTCATCATTCTGAAATTGAATTCCTAAATGCATTTGCCTACAGCATGAATCCAAAAGGGTGTACAGCCCCACTTCTTTTTACTGTCCTCATTCCCAGTAAGGATATGGTTGGATGAGACAAAGAAAACACACTGCCAGCAAAAGGGCTCATTCCCCCATTCTCTCTCTCCAGTCCCAACTTGTACTGTCTCTGCTGTCCTCCTGGCTATGACGTGAGCCAGCTCAGCTCATAAAGACAGTTTTGGGGTATGGTTTGCTGATGTAGTTTCCTGTGGACTGGTCAAGGCAGCACCACAGTGGTACAAAGGTTGAGGAAAGACATAAAGCCACAGCAGCACGAAGGAAGCAGCGCTGCCTCCAGGGCATCACAAGGAAGGCTCAGCCGTATCGCCAGCACCCAGAAGAAACAGAATACAAGTCCTGTCTTGGCCTGGAGGAAGGAACTGCTGCCTCCACAGCAGCAGCCCATGAGAAGGCATCCTGAAGGATGAAGAGAAATGGTTCCAGCATCTGCACAGAAGCCAACGGCTTCACTGTTCCAAGTGACCTCCAGCACTTAAGTGCTGGGACTGCTTCTCCTTTACTTCCTACATTTTCTTTTTTGGAAGAACAGGGGTATTTTCCTGTAACTGTGTACCTTCCACCTTTGCAGGCATTTGGAGTACATACCGATTTTTTAATCTCGATGACTGTTGCCACTTTCAATAAAATAGTCCTAGGAAAAAATCTATATAGCTTTCAGATATTTTTTTTAACATGTGCTATTTGCTGAAAGAATTGAGTGAGTGCCAAGAGTGTTTTTAAGATTCATGCATTCCTTGCAATGTATTTAAGGCTACAGAAAGAGTTTAAAATCTCAGAAGAAAAACAGACAAGTAAGCTTGCATCTCTCCACACAGATTCATTTCCCTTGAACATTATTATTACTATTACTACTACTACTACAACCACCACCACCACCACTACCACCATCACCGCTACTACTACTATTATTATGCCAATGGGCTATTCACTCTTACAATAGCTTTATTTTTAAACAGCTTATGCTGAAAAATGTTACTGTAAAAATGAGCTGTCAATACAACACTCAGCTTTACCAGAGCTAGTAATTGGATTTAGGGATTTCAGTATAAATAGTATACAGACTTAAGTATGGTTTGAAAAACCTAGACAGTCCCATATGGTTTGAACAGTCAGTTCTATCAAGAAAAGGTAGAGCTTTTTCATCCTTTTCATTGTCTTTCAAAAGGGTATCTTGACTATCTTCTCTTTTTAAAAGACCTTGAGACAGAAGATGAAAAATCCAACATTTTACATACTAACGTGCTAACGTGCCGTATTGTTATGTCAAACCACCTATTCCTGAAGGACTGCTTCTCCTTTTCCTTTGAAGAGGTGTATTTGTTTTTTCTCCTTTGAGAGAATAAAAGGAGGTAATATATTCTTTTAGAGACAGGATTATTCCCAGAGGACCTGTCATCATCTGAAAAAAACTGGAAGATATTAAGACCACTCCCAGTCATCTTTTTCTTCTTCTCCAATTTCTAGATTCACAAGTTATTATTCTTCTACTTTTTAGAGAGCTTCACTGAAGAACCATGCAAATTGAGATTGCTGCTCTCTCACATTTCTTTTGAAAGTGACGATACCAACAGCTTTCATTTTCACTAGGAAGCATTTGCAAGCATTGTGAGTAGTGGATGCAATTTTTTTTACTCTCTGAGAGAAGTCATTCAGCATGAGGATATGATCTTCTTGAACGGGCTGATAGACTGTCATAAAATGAATAGGTTTGCGCTGCTACAGTGAGAGAAAGCTTTTGCGTGCTATGATTTTTAACTTTGATTCTGTTTATTCTCTAGAACAACTGCAAATATTAAAGGCAGAAGTAACAATAAGACCTGTAAAGAGGATGGTTTCCAATACCATATTCAACATTTCTAAAACCTTCTATCTTTAAAAAGTTTTTTTCCAAATAATTGCTCTCAACAATTTAATTATTTCTGGGAAAAAAAAATTAGTTTCCCATTTTGGAGTTTCAAAGGAAAAAATGAATTATTTTAATATATACTTTCTACCATTTACACTGATACTTGCTGGAGAGATTCCAAACAGTAGCTTGGTTTAATAACCCAGATAACAGTGGTTCTTACTATACAAAATTGCCAATAGAATAGATAAGACAGTCATAAAAAAGAAATCAAATTAAGTGCTTTGGAACAGACTAATTATGTATGCAAGTCAGGAAGAAACTTGCCTCGTACTCAGTAAGATAACTGGATTATGCTTTCTTCTACTTTGATAAACGCTAAGTAGAACTGATGACATGAAATGAGACAAGATGTGCAACAGTTTCTCCATATGACATTTTCTCCTACACTATTCCTATGCTAAACGAGACAGATGAAACAGGGGAGTATACAATAGTCAGACGTTCAGTTCTTATTTTTTAAGACCGAAATGACACACCCAAAAAAACTGGAAAGAGCCCCAAAAGATGAAAACAGTATCAGTATATATACAGTGTTACTAAAGCCAAGCAGCACCCATCTTCATGGACGATGATACATGAAATTTGGAATTTCTTCCAAATTGTACTACTTTCTTAATTTAGGAAAACTAGCTTAGAAGAAGTATAAATGTTTCTGCTCCTCTTTAAAGATATATCACACATCAAAATGTGGCCATGCCACTTCATCTCAGGATGCAACATACCCTTCAGTACTGATTTCAAGTTAAGTTTCTGGTGCAAAGTTTATTATGCATGTACACTAAACTCACTTTTTAAATTATTACAGTGTCCAAATCTCTCTCTTTTCCCAATTTTTTCACCAAGTATTGGTTTGAGTCAGAAAAATTTCCATGTGTCAGCACTCCTGATGAAGAATCTTTCACCTGAGACAGTATTTCCATTATCCTCTACTCTTTCATTCAAAGTGTCTTAGGCAGAAGTTCGCAGCTGTAGCCTATTTTACAATAGCTGAATCACATTAAAAAAACATCTATCTGACCTTTCGCTCTTATCACGACTATTAGTCTTTAGGAAAATTTATTTTGTTGAGAATATGGTTTTCCTCTTCTCCTGACTCAGCTGGATCTTCTGGCACTCAACACTTAGATCATCAGCTGCCAGCTAAGCCAGCACTGAATTTCTTAGTTGCCTTCTACTACAAAATCTGTTTCCACAGGCAAGTAAACCTTACATCCTAAGACAGTGACTTACTATGGTGTTTTCTTCACTGTACTTGGTTTTTGACATTTATATTTTGCCTCTTTGTTCCAGCACTTTGTAGAGAATTCACTATAATGATGATATCGTCCAGGTGTATATCTTACTACTAAATCTCTCTAACAGTCATTTGTTATAATGAAGTTCTATCACATGAAATACCATTAAAATAAACTATCTATTGGTTGGCTTCAGATTTACGGTTATAAAAAATGATCAATAATGATAATCAAATTCTTCTGCAGAACTTGACTTTATAACCCATAAAATAATGCTATGATTTATACATTTGCTTGCCCAAAATTTATGGTAACTTTTTTTCCTAATAATGATAATCTGATTCATGTAAAGAAATTTATTTTATGACATAGAATACTGCCAGGGTAAGACTGGAAGAAGAGAGACAAAGGCATTGAAATGTAGACAAATATTTGCATTATTTCCTGGATTGGCTACTGTTATTTCCTCTTCATAGTTTTCCCAAAGGAGTTCTAACCTACCCAGAATCTTTGCAGCTTGACTCATCATTACACACAACCTTTCCCAGTACGTTACTTCCACCACTCGCTTGAGTGGCTTGCAGTACAATACCACACCGTATTACTCACAATCTCCCTCAGTT
This sequence comes from Falco naumanni, assembly GCF_017639655.2. Classification (NCBI taxonomy): domain Eukaryota; kingdom Metazoa; phylum Chordata; class Aves; order Falconiformes; family Falconidae; genus Falco; species Falco naumanni. The sequence continues at coordinate 84,561,974 of NC_054055.1, read as the reverse complement.
AGATCCTCAGTTCGTATTTTAGAAATTTTGTTTACATAACCTTGAAGGCACACTGTTATGAAAGTGATGACTATTCAGCATTTTCAAAACACAGATTTAAGGACTGGTATGTATACATCCTACTTTTGGTAGGACATTAACTACGTTTTGGTAGGAGATTAATTATAGACATATTAAACATCTGTAGAATTTATTACATGCCAAAGCTGATATTTTTTAAATCATCTGTGGGCAAAGCCAAACTTCCCTTTCCTGCTATTATACTACTATAGTTCAGGGTGGAATTTGTGGAAATAAATAGCTAGCAATGCTTTGCATATATCTCTTTGAAAAGCTAATTTACTATGGGCATGCAACTGTTTAATAGTACAATAACATACACCATCTTCCAAGTACTATACACACAGCCCTCTGAAATAATATGTAGCAGTTGTATTTGCTGATTTTTATAACTTGTATGATACATGACATGTTGAATGTCTATATCTGTACTAGTTTTATATGTATGCTAAAGATCCTGCTCAATGTCACACGCAAATTCTGTATCACAAGAGATAGTTAATCCATTTAGGCATCCATTAGATTGTGCATCTCCATTGCTATTAACAGACAGCTACTTGGAACGTGACTTCCTAAACATCATCCTAAATATTCAAGGTCATTTATATTTACTACAGAATGGAAGCTTTCCTCTAAATTCTTTTCCCCTCACACCAATACCACTTCCAAGATCTTCAGAGAAAGAAACATCAATCATTTGTGTTGCCCTAGGAAGTGCTGGATTGTTAAAATTCCAGTAAGAAAGGCACTCAGACTCTGTAAAGTATCTCTTAAAATACTATTTATTGGAGCTGAGCCTATAAAAAAAAAAAAGAAGATAGTATCAATAGTCTTATGTCCCTTCAGACGCTGGGAATCCTGAGTTGTGTGGAACCGAACAGGCCTCCAGCCAGGCACAGCATGCTACACAGATCCCATATGTGGAAGGTTACTCCATTTTGGTCATTTTAGCTCTTGCACTATTTTCTTCCAAGCAAAACAATTCTATTCATCATTTATACTGTCAAATATAAAGGACATTTGCATGGGAACTTCCTGCTGAAGTTTTAGATAAAGGCAAGGACACACAAGTTATGTAACCAGTGGTACCAAGCAGGAGCTGCCTGTAAGCTCCTCTGTTACCATCAGCTGGCTAAGTTTATCCTTCGGCCAAGGGATATGCATAGCCCAGCACAGGCCTACACTCAGGTTAACTGTTACGCGGATTTCTACCTCCTTGATGTACAATGGTCTTCCAGTTAGGATTACTACAGCATGTTACACTTCAGTTGGATGCAAATTCTTTAAAATAAATTGAGTTTACTGATTAAGTCACAGGGCTGTAAAAAAAGCCAGTTAAGTTGCATACCTGTCAGCACCACGGTGTGCTCTCCACCACAAGCAACCTTATTAACCTTTTCCATAATTCCCAGTACAGGCTGTGGGACTCTATTGTTCTTCAGCTGTTCAGGCAATAATCCCAGTTTCCCATTCTCAGGTTCTCCAAAAGTATAGAGCTCACCATCTCCTTTGAAAATACAGAACAGAGCAGAATTTCCAGCATGCACTCAGAAGCAAGGATGGGTTGTCAAAGAGTGCTGCAGACAAATCAGTAAGATAAAAAAGTGTACAAACAATACAGGATAATTTAACATATCTGTATAATGTCCAAAGAGCTCTGCAAAGTAGTCTGCTTTGACAGCACAAGAAGGGGCTAAATTTTTAGCTCCCTCCAAGATGAGAACCACAATATTTAGCCTGCAACAAATCCAGCCAAGGGAAAAACAAAACTAAGTATATCCTGCTTTGGAGACGTTATAATTCCCTCTGTAGCAGTACTTAGGTCAACTGAAGTTGCTTTTATGAATCTCAACTAAAACAGAAAATTGTTTTGCATGGAATTTTGATGCAAAAGCCATGCTTTCTTCTTGTAAGACATAGAGAAAAAAGAAAAGAAAAAAGAAGAGGAATGACATGAAACTGTCTGTGTGGTCTGGACAGCAAGAAAAGAGCAATATATCCAACAACAGGGATAAGAGCAGTAGTTCCACAGCAGTAACTCCACCAGAATTAAGTTAAAAAAAAAATACTGACTTGTCTTTACAGATCTCTTCCTGTAACTTCTTTCTGATCTGCTACATAATCATGTAAGAAGACCCTTCTCATTCACCCAGACGTTTTAAGAAACCAGTTCAAATACTGTTCAATCCCAAATCTGGGTAATTTATTTTACTTTCAAGTTTCCTTTGTTTTATCTTTTCCAATCACTCCCTTTGCTTTCTCACTGCTTTGTATGTCTAAATTACTATTCAAGACAGCATTCTATATATCCTTCTACCATAGTTAAAAATGGAACATGGAAAATGTACTTCCCATTGCTATATTTACAATTTATCGACATCTTTTACATTTACCTACATTTTTTTATTATTTTTTTTTATAATTTATCTACATTTACATTTCTGATTTTCCATCCTAAGGGGTCCAAATTATTCTAATGGGGAATGAGGTTTGGGTAGAAAATGTTTCCTTACTGGTAGGAAAGCAACAGTTGAGTATTCTGCACTCATGAAAAAAACTATCTGTGGAGTAGTGTCCTCTTAGCAAATTGTGGCCCACAATCTGAATTTGAAATTACTTACCAAAAAACTCATCATGTGCCATTACATATGGAAAAGCTTAGGGTTTAATCCCAGTTGGACATAACAAAGCACAAGGATAAACAAAACTCTCACATGGAGCTAGTTCAAGACAAAGAAATGTTTAAATTACTGTAGGAGCTAAAGGAAATTCAAAGAGATAGCTACAGTTACATAACAAATATAATAACAAACCCCAGATGTATACTCCATTATTAAAGCTCAGTCATCAGAAGCACCCATCTAAAATATTTTTGGAAACATGCAGATTTGTACTTCAGTACAAAATGTGCTTTTACTTTCAGAAGGATACATCTAGTGTTCACAAATTTATTTTTACACCATTTAGAAGCATTGCTATTGCATGATGCAAGTATCTGAGAGATTTTTATTCAAAAGCTGTAACTTCCTTGCCAACATGGAAGTTGGGTTGACCTTGGAAATGCTGGTCTTTCCCCACACACAGTGAAAACAGATGAGCTCAAACAAAGTTTCAAAGCTGAAGCCTCATTTAGGTGTTCAGAATTGACCATTAGAGAAGTTCATCCCTCTCTCCACTGAAGGCAGGCAGAGCATAAGAAAACACACTCATTACTAGTTTTCTGTTAGCCTTTGTGCATATTCCCCCATTTGCATAGCTGTTATGTTTGTTGCTTTTTCCTTGCACTTTTTTAGCCACAACTTAAAATTTGGGAATTTAAGGACAATGGAAATGACCAAAAAAACAAGGCTACAGAGAAATAGGAAATAAGGAAGAGCTAGAAGTAAAGCTGTAAGTAAAGTAAAGTAAAGAATAAAAATGTAAAGTACAAAAAATGAAGCTACGTATGCATTCTAAAAAGCAAATGCCATTAGTGAAATTGTAAAAAACAAGTTAATAAAAATTAAAGGATATGATTCAAAATGAACTGAAGTTTATTAAAACTTGGGCATACCAAGCAAAGAGAGGAAAATAATTTTACTGCTTTGAATTTTTAATTATGATGATGAGAAAGTCAAAACTGGTGTCAGTAAGAAATGTGTCATTTTTACTGAATCTTCCAGAGCTTTGCTCTAGCAGTACACTCATTTAAAATTGCCTTTTGTGTGAATAAGAACTGAGCAAGAACTTCAGGTTGCAAAACCGCATCTTCATTTTGTGTAATTATGGGACAACTAGTTAGTAATACATTTGCATTTAAGTCATCTGGTAAATCCAATAGATAACCTTGATTCAAAATGGTTTTCCTGGAAAACTCTTCTGCCAGCGATATATATATATTATTATTTTTTTAATTTGTGGCACTTAGCTCTCGATTACTTTGTGCTAAAGAGTGACTACAGCAGTGGGTGCATAGAACAGAGCAGCGCAGCCTGCTTTTGCCAGGACCCTCCATCAGAAGGGCTTTGATTCATTCTGAAAACCCTTAAACTACTATGTCTTTTAATAAAGCAGTGCTTCTCTTCCCATCTTATCAGAGGAAGTAATTCTTGACTAGTCATGCTGATCTGTGATGTATGTTACCTTTGGTATTGACAGTCCTCAATAAGCAAACAAAAATGGTCTAAATGATGAACTGTTCTCTTCAGAGAAAGCCCAAGGATAGGTTTTCAATTAATTATAACTATAGGGAGAATCTGAAGCATGTCTCTCATTTTATGGTAAAGTCCATTCAGGACAAAAAATAAAGAGGTTATGCAACTTCTAAGATACCTCAGCTTCCACTTAATTTAAATGCATAAATTTATCAATTTACTTGAAAATTCTGGGGAAAAAAACACGTGACATACTCAAAGGGCAAAAACTGTAAAGGAAAAAAAAACTTTTCATAAAAAACAAAGTCCTGTTTTAAATGGAAAATGGGTCCTAAGCCTCAACATAAAGTTGCAGCCCAGCACTCCCACCAAAGACTTAGAACCTAACTTTGATGACAAAATATTTATTTGTAACACTTACAAAACCTAAGAAATTTAGCCTCTGCCTTAGTCAAAGAAACCCCAGACTATTTTATATTGTTTCTCTATTTTCCAAGATCACTTCTGCCTCTCACAATGGCAGATTCTTCAAGTGCCATGCTCCTGGGCCACTAAGGCTAGCAACTGGACTTACCATCTTTACATAATGCTCTAATCGCACAGAGGGGCAATCAGGGAATGACAATAATACAATCTTGCTCTATATCAAGCTGCCAGAAAGGTTTCACAGGGCTCAGGCCATTAAGAGTAGCCACTCACAATCTATTCACAAGAGCTACACCCTCTTCAGCAAGATGATGAAACAGGATAGCTGTATTGCCCAACTATCATCATCAGAGGTGTAATCCCATCCTGCCATCTCTCCTTAGATTTTCTATTATTCTGACATTTTCTTTCCTGCACACACAAACTACCCTAATAATATTATACCACTTAATTTACCTGCAGGTATCTGTGCACAGATAATCTTTTCTGCATTCTTCTATACTTCTTTTCTAAGAGGCATTCTGCAATCATTTCAATCTGTGTTTTTTAAGAAAGAGCACATGATCTCAGCTGCAGAAAAATATATTTCATTTCATTTCTAAACTAAGGACTGTGTTTAGGCTTCTCTGTTAGTTTTATTTTCTGGTTTGATTCTGATCTTTATTCTTATACCTACATAAAGAAACACTCTGAACAGGCTGGTACTTAGCAGTTATTTGCAGCAGCATCAATTTTCTATTCTAAAACAGTAGCCCAATTAACAACAAAAAAATCAACTGCAATGTGAGGTTGTCTGTAACCAAAACATTCCATCGACAGAGAGATTTTATTAGGGATTCTAAGTGAAGAGAAAGAAAAAAACCCAACAACAGAAAGAACCTTGCATTTTTTGGAAGGTAAGTGCTGTTTTTATACTCTTGGATTTGCCACATACTTCTAGAAACAAGCCGATAAACCCTCAAAAGCACTTGAGAGTTAACTAATTAGGCAGTTCTCTTTGAAGAGACCAGCACTTCTTTTCAAACAGTACTGCACCACAAATATTAATCCAATCACAATCTAATTAATAGGATTAGAGATTCAAATGGCCAAGCTTCCTTTGACTTCCCAAACTAATCAAGTTTATTACATTTTTTTCAACTTAATAATCCAGCTAACAAAGATAAACCCATTTATTAAAGCAATTTTTTAATACATTACAAATCCCTTTAAGGCAAACAGGAGTCTAAAAACTATGAAGAATGGCTATCAAACATAAAGGGAATCCAGTTAAACCCAGATAAATTTTGAGTACAGTACGTGTGCAATACAACTGCATTTCAGGGACATTCTGTTCACAACGGAATCTGGTTATTTAATATTCTCCTCTCATATGAGTCACATTCTCACATGCTGAACTTTCCCTAGTGTGGCACATTTTCTGTATCACTAAACCTTAGGTCACAGGAGCATGTCAAGAAAATGGGAAAGCAAATGGAAAATTATTCTTGGCCCCTCAAAGGTAAATATGTGAACTGCAGATGAGAGAAGGTATAAGACCTGTCTGATGGCAAATGAGGGCAGTAGAATTGGATCCCTCTATGAATCCTTGAATAAAATAAGAAAATAATAAAAAATTAAAATAAAAAATAAAAAAATAATAAAAAAATTAAATAAAAAATAAATTAAAAAAAAGGAAGAAGTATTTATTCAAGACCAAAGTGATTGAAACCACCTCAAATGCTGAAATTCTGAGCAAGGAAGTAAGTGTTTGTGGAATGGTCCTTAAAAACAATTACAAAGTAAATATGAAAAAGGAATTCAAAGAACCTGCAAAGCTCTCTATGAAAAGATATCTTTGTAGCAAGACTCTATCTTGACATTGCTTACAGTAGCAGTTCAAGCAGGGGAAACAGCAGAAGAGGTCCTTTCTGGCTCCACGAACCTAATTCTGCTGGAGACACCAGAGGGGTTAGATACATTTGCTTTTCCTGGTCTCCATCTGCTCCAGTGGACAAATGAACCATGTACACTTGCCAAGCTTAAGGCTTTCTGAAAAACTTGAGTGAGCATGGTCAAAGACTAGTCAAGTAAAGGTCTGTGTATGGACTCAAAATTGGGCTTTACACTCTTTCAGCTCTTTCTTCTTCTGTGCTTTATTTGAGACATACCTCTACCATGAGGACCTAATGTCCCAAGCCTGAACAAAGAAAGGAAAGGAAACAGATACTGTTAAAAAGTCCTAAAGAGGGCTGGAAACTATAAATTAAAAACTTATTTTCAGTGGAACTCTTGGAAGAATCCAAAGTGAGAGGAAAAGGGAGTAAACCATCATTTAAACAGTACGTGAGTAACCAGACCAGCTTCCTAATTTGCATATGGAAATGAGCTAGCCACTGCCTGTGTTTATGCCTAGTCTAAATTTCAGAAGTGTTTTTTGTGAAAAATAATTCAGGTTATATTCTGATCTTCTATTCTACAACTACTTTTGGTGTCAGTGCAGCCACATGTACACTGTAGAATACAGGTGACTGACACATTTAGTAGTTAAATTACCATCTGCAAGGAAGGCATTCTAAAAAGGAAAAGTAAGAAAGATGATAAATCATCTTTTTGGAGCTACTAGGTAAGAGAACCGTCGGGGGTGTGGGTAGGGTTGTAGGACTGAAGTACAAATTCAGGATTGAATAACGTACAATTTCCATAAAACATGCTTTTATCTACTAAGGGTTTACATCAGGATTCCACTCTACTTCTTATTGACACTGCACTTGGCTTTACAGTCGTTAAACACCTGAAAGACAAATGCCTACTAAAAAATCTTTTTAAAACCAGCTGTTTCAAAGAAATAACAATTTTAGGTTGGTTTTTTTTTAAAAAAAAAAAGAGCTGGAATACATACTTCACCACTTTTTTTCTCAATAGTCTCTTATTAATGAACATCCTGCCCTGGAGAGGGCACTCTGTGACCACACTATGTATTCTAGTGTCCATTAACCACCTCCTAGTTTTAACCCAGTATGCCTGTGATCCTAACAATTTGCTTAGCCAGTATACAGCTTGTGTGAAACATAAATATAATAAGAAAGGGAAACATTTAGTGCCATGCTTATCAGTTCAGCCCCACAACATGTATCAAGTCCTACATCCTGCAACTACATTTTATTTCTAAAGACAAGGTATTACTTGATGTTTAAAAAGTCAAAATGTAGCAATTCTGTAGTATTCTAATAACTGAGAAGTTACAGGTGTTGAAAGCTTCGTATTAACAGTGTTTCTTCCATAATAACATCAACCACAAACTAAGAAAGTTCCGCTGGTATACTTCATAGATGTTGAGGGAATTACTACAGATTACACACTCACCTGAACAGTTCAGAATTCATTTGTGGAAATACAGAACCACCTTCTTTTCCAGATATTACTTCCAAAAGTATATATTAAAAATAACACTAATCACTCCAAATTCTAGTATACAAGATAAAACCATACAATAAAAATACATGGAAAACTCCCCGTGCTAGGCAACTTTTAAACATACTTCAAGGCACAACTCAGTGACTAACTGGCAATTCAGGGGAAATTAAACCCTACCCTTTTAATATGAATATTCCAAATACATCATAATTATCCAGTTTGCTATATTCTGCCACCCCTCAGAGGCAGAATACTGACGATGTCAACCACTGTTCTAAGTCAGTCTAGCAAGTCCTACAAGCGTTTTCCATAAGTGAAAAAAGAATCCTAATAATACTGAAATAATCACCTTTTTTAAAGAAAAAAAAGCAAAAATTCAAAAGAAAAAAAAAAGTTTTAAGCAACAGCATAGTAACTTGACTTCCTTCCTAACTATGCTGTAAGAAAAATAAGGTAACTACATTTGTACTTAAACAGACTCAGTCTGCAGAATTTCCACATTTGTAATTTAAGGGCTAATTTCATGGCTAAAATTATGTATGACTATGGTACACTTATATTAAATGAGTAAGCTTTGTTTTTAAACACTGTCTGGATATACACTGGCACTAGCGCAACAGAAGATGAATTCAGTAAAAGTAACTGGATGTCCAACGCTAAATGTCTATGGTAGTTAAAATATCAGTCAAATAAAACTGTCAGCAAGGGCCCAAAAGAAAATAATTTTAAAAAACCCACAACCTTTCACCACAAAAGTGGCCATCTGCATGTCAGCAGTTCCAGTGAGACTGAAGCCCAGTTTGTGCAGGATTTGCACATACTAAGGCTGAAAACCAAGATTTTCCACTCACAACCAGGCCTCTAAACAGCAACAGGTTCAACAACTCCTCATTGTCACAGGTGATAACCAGTTCATCTTCCTATTAATATTTTAGACTCCATTTTTCTTACCCAGCTGCTACCCTAATCCTTTTTCTCATCCCCCTCCACTAAAAGTTTGCACTTCCTTAGGGCACTTGGTACACACTGTTTTCTCCTTACTCTTAGATGCTTGTCCTCAACCCTTCTTCTAACAAAGGTTTTGTCACACCTCACTGCAGTCTTGTCAGAGGTTTAGCTCTTGGCTCTAAGGCAGAAATACACATCTTCTTACTATATCCTTGAAGTAAGACTTAATTATTATTTTTTTTATTTCAAGTTCAGGAAGCTGTAGATTTCCTAACAAGCACTGAGCTCCTGATCAGTCAGAGGCACTTCATTCATTTACTGTAATAAAGCATCTGTAATAAGAGTTGCACAATACCAGCACAACACATAAATAATTTCCACTACAGGAAACTCTCATTCTGTTAACAGCATGTTCTCAGAGAGCTATATAGATATCATATGTGGAAAAGTAACATTTATCAAGTAACCTGAGAAAAGTATCTGATGGAATAGCTCCTGGGTACCCATTAAAGGCTTTACAGTCAAAACTACTGATTCTTTGAAATCTGTAATTACTCTGAGGGGACTAAACTGTAAAACTTAATAATGTAAATCTATAAGGCTGAGAGGAATTCATGGCTGTCCATGTATAATACCATCAATATTGACAGATAAATTCACCCATACAGGCATTATTAATAAATGAGTGGCATCACTGCTTTGGAAACCAATAGATAGCTGGGAAGAGAGAGGTGGAAAGCAACATGGAGGTGGGTTGGTTTGGAGATCAGAGACCAGCTCACTTCAGCATATGCTTCTCCTTATATTGTATACTGCCCATTTATTTGACTTTAAAACTTAAAATTTAAGACAGAACATCAAACTTTGACAACAAGCTCACACCACTAGCAAATGAAATCAGTTTTTCCACAAAACACAGTAAGTCTATTCAATATTTATATTTCTAGAAGAGATGAAGATGATTATTTGAACATCGCAAAAAAATGAAAGAAAAGTTGGATTATTGAAACCACAGTATTAATCCAAATCTGTCACAACCTCCATAAACATAAGTGTGATAAGACAGTCATTCTTTCTAATATGCACAACAATGTGCAAATGCCAAAAATTAACTGCAGTTTTTTCTCACAGTACCGTCAGCTCATCAATAATAAACAATAATACAGTAGATTACATACAAGTTTCCCAAATAAATCAATTAGGAACACGTTTTAGAGACCCTGTCTCTGGTAAAATCTCCCAATGTAATACAAAACTACACAGGTGACATTCTGCCACATGGCAGCTTTTAACAGCTATGGCATATCTAGTTTCAAAAGTAATGAATGCCTCATTAACTGCCTTTACAAAGGCAACAATCTGAGAACCACTGACTTGTATCCACTAACCACTATCCCCATTTTCTTACCTGTTATCAAGGCAGAGTGATAATACCCACAGGATATAGAGGAAACAGGTTTTCCAACATCCACTTGACAAGGGACACTGACACAGGCTTCATCAGCCAAGCCAATCTGACCTTCCGAATTGTCACCCCACACAAAAAGCTGCCCATCCTCTAAAATGAAGACACAGACAGTTAACAGATTTAAAACCAAAACTAATAACCAGTTATAGTACCCATTTAAGACCATTTCATAAACTCTTGTGTATGACACTACTAAATGTCATGATCTCAGGTCTGAAGTAAGAGGGTATTGCTTAAGCTTTTCAAAAGTGACACAGAGCACACAGTCATCAACTGGTGTTAGACCATGAATAGCAAGGGGAAAAGTACTATGTACTATGTAAAAAAAATCTTTCAAAAAGAGGAAGATCAAGCCTATACGACAATTCAGCTGCTGAAGGTCAGCATGCAAATACCATCATGAATTTAAGACATCTTATTTCTAGTAGGAAGGCACCACTTTCTCATTCTTCCAAACTTATTCTCTGTTCTGACTTCGGTACACATCCTGCTTCATCCAGTCTTATCTTTCAGTCTTCTTCACCAGTAATTATATTGCCCAGCTTCATTTTGTTTTCCTTAAACTATCACAATAGCTGCTCCAGGTTTAAGACCAGCCTCTGTTGACACAAAGACCAATTGCAGCAGTAACAAACAACATGAAAAATCTGTTTTTCCGAAAGAGATGAAGTCTTTTCCCTGCATATTTCTTAATGGTGGGAAATAAGTTGTGAATAAAAAAATGTACCATCTATAGTGCTACTGAGATGCTTCTGGAAACTAAGCAAATCTCAGGAGAATGTTAGTAATTGTCACAAAAAAATACAAACCAAATGAGCAGGCTAGCATCTCTCATACACTCTTATGCATTCTGTCACATTCTGAAATGACAGCCTCAGTAACTTATCCTAAACATGTACAGAAACAGCTGCTTTATAGCAAAACTAGAGAAATTACATTATAGGGTAATAAAGGACCACTCATTCAATGGCTCAAAGTATTATAACTGACTTCAACATGTTGCAATTGTGTAATTCTGCCACCAGAAAGATACGTCACAGGTTAGGTCCCTCCCAGAATTACTGATGACACAGCTGTGTAGCCTATACCAGTAGACCAGAACAGCTGCAGTAAGAAGTGGAATTAGGGAAGTCAGTTTTCGTAAGATTCATGTTTTGTAGTTGGCTTCTCTTGGAAATGAACTGAAGATTCTTCCCATTTTGAGGGCACTCACACTGTCTCTCCTTCGTAAGGATTCCTGCTAACCCTAAAACAGGTTGAGCTCCCATTGCAGGCCATTGCTCACGTAAAAGGTTTACTTCCACAAAATTTGTCAGAAATTAATGAGACTGCCACCCTTTACCAGATTGTGTTGATATAGGCAAATGACTACGGTTACTAGGGAAGGACGACAGGGAGGCACAGAAAACGCACCAACATAAGCAGACAGAATGCTGGAATACATGTTTCCCTGGAACACCAGGCTGGACACGCATAAATGGCTTATATTAGTGGTTGCTCTTACCAGTTACAGCTGCTGAGGTGTATGATCCAGCTGCTAGCTGTTTGATCTTGTGCTGGTTGGTAAAAAAACTAATTAAGTGAAATGTGGTCCTTTCCTCTGTGTCACCCAATCCCAACTGACCTTCACTGTTACCTCCAGCAGCGTACACATTTCCTTTTTCTGCATACAGAAAAGCACATGTAATACACAGAATGAAGACATTATCATCGTGGTAAAAAAAAAAAACAGAGAAACTAAAGCAAGTCATTTAATTTTCAACACAAAAAATATTACAGAAAAGCTGGGGTCTACTGCCCTGAAATATCCTCGAGCTGACATTAGCAGTTTCTGTTGTAGCTTGCACAGAGGCTTGATCAGAACTTTCTAAAGGCCTTCTACATAACCTAGGCTGTCTGTGTCTCCCACCATTCTGGAGACTGATCCAAAAAGTAAATACAATTTGAAGTTCTGCAAGAGTTCCGAGAAAATGACTACTAGTAGCCCTGGCAGCTGGAAGCGGCTTCTTCTGCAAATAATGTATAATTTTAAGATAAAGCAGAAGGAAAATGGTGCATGCTGTCACAGAGAAGAAAACTGGAGACCTATTAGTCCATAAATTAGAGAGATACATAACTTGATAGTTTTGATACTGTGAATGAAATATATTTTTGCTTAGGTTTTTATTAGAAATCATTTATTCATTTTAATATTTAAATTACTTTTGATTTAATTAACTAGGTCTTTATTTTGTTTTAGAATCTTAAAATCGAAGTTAAAGCTGTTGATTGATATCTGACTTAAGAGAACTTTAGGATTTATATTTTTAATTTTAGTATGTTTCACATCTAAAGTGCTCATCTATGATGAGAAAGATAAGGCCCATTAATAACACAAATCCAGACACAAATGTGATAAGCAACTGACATACACTCTATAAATGGTCCTTCCCATATAAATGGCCACAAATTATCTAGTCAGCGTGTACACTGGAAGTGACTAATATTTACCCTGTGCAGTCTTGCATACTCAATTGTTATTAAAATGTTCTGCTTTATTCTGATAATCTTATTTACAGTGTTCAGGGTCTCCACATGTATAAACCTCCTAATAATCAAACAATTCTCTTTATAACATTGCTGCAAGCTAACGGATTGCAACCACAAAGATGGCTATTCCATTACATAAATTTTAGAAGTATGACAAGAATTTGCATCAATTCTCTGAATACTGTCTCTCTAAAAAAATAATTTTTTGTTTAAATTTATAGTTTATTTATTTATAGCTTAATAAAGCAACTTGTCATTGAAATAGCAGACTATCTTGGCTAACCAAAATGCAACAAAATTTGAAGTCCTGAAAATACTCAGTTCTACTATATTTACTCAAATATATAACTTTATACTACTAAAGATAAATTACTTGTCACAGTTAAATTCAAGTACAGATATGTAAAAAATACTAATATACCTTTACAGGGCTTTAATTGTTAACCACACCTCAAATGCCAGCAAGAAATTTTTTCATCTGTCTGTTGCTAGCAAACACTTATATAACATTATTCTATAAATGTATTGGCTCAGAATAAATCAAGCATTCAAAGAACTGGATATCAAACCCCCAAGTTTTAACAGTACCATTTTTGTTTATTTTTCCTTCTTTCCTCCTGGGGTTCCTAATGTAATTTTGCATGAAAGCAAAGGAAGAAATCCGTCTTTATTTAATATGTATATAATATGTGTTACATACCTGTGTAAACTAAAGTGTGGTTTCTTCCACAAACAGCAAGTTTTGTTTTTTCTGGTTTTAAAGCTATGAATCAAAGCCAAAGGGGGAGGGAGAAGTTATACACAAGCTGATAGCTGGTTCAACAACAAAATATTCTATGCTCTAGAGGGAGCTCTGATTTTTTTTCATATTTTTACCAACAGAATGACTACAAGATTTGCTGCCCATTTGAACCCAGCACGTGACTTCATAAATCAGGATTCCCCCAAGACAAGAAAACAGATAGAGACCTTAAAAACTTACAGCTGACACTCAGGTTAACTTGATGATAGCCACTTCATCCCAGTGCCACATTCCCCAAAATTTACCACTTATGGGACATGCCTCAAAGAGTATGTCACATTGCAAGACAAAATGCATGCTTAAAGCTGTCTTCAGTTTTCATTAACAGCATTATTCTTACTTCCCTTTTATGTGTTTCCTCACTACCTCAAATCTTCCAATCTTACTGTTCTTTTGTCTGATCATCCCTACATTCCTTCATTAAGCACAGCTACCTTTTTTGCTAGACTTTTGCTCTGCACTGCCCTCTTACTGATCACTAAATTCAATTGCTAAGAACAATCCTATCTGGACTAGTGCCTAAAATTTTTGCATATACCATCCTGTCTCAATTCCAGCTCAATTACCACCCACCCACTGCACCTATTTCTCTGCAGTCTGGCCATTGTGGAAGGCTGGTGTCCTGGTTTCTGCTGGGGCAGTTAATTTTCTTGGTAGTAGCTGGTGCAGTGCTGTTTTGGCTTTGGTGTAAGAACAATGCAGATAGGACACGGATGTTGTTAGTTGTTGCTAGGTAAAGTTTATACTAAGTCAAGGACTTTTTAGTTTCTCAGGCCTTGCCAGCAAGGCACAAGCAATTGGGAGGAGACACAGCCAGGGCAGCTGACCTGAACTAGCCAAAGAGGTATTGCACACCATGGGACATCATGCTCGGTATATAAACTGGGGGGTTGGCCAGGGCCTGCCACCTGCTTCTCGGGGACTGTCTGGGCATCAGTCAGTGGGTGGTGAGCAACTGTATTGTGCATCACTTGCTTTCTTTCCTCCCTTCCCTTTGGATTTCATTCCTCTCCCCTTCTCCCTCCTTTTCATTACAACTGCTATTGTTATTATTGGGTTTGGTTTATTTTTTCAATTATTAAATTGTTCTTATCTCAACCCTTGAGTTTTACATTCCTATCTGATTCTCCTCCCCATCTCTGTGGGTGAGGGGGGAGTGGAAAAGTGACTGTGTGGTGCTTAGTCGCCAGCTGGGGTTAAACCATGACAACTGGGAATGCAGGCAAGCGTAATAAGAGTTATTTTGGTGGGAAAGGGAATACAGAGGTGCCTTTCTCCCATGGCAGGTACACTACATTTCAGAAACAAAGGATCAACTTTTCCATCCTCTCCCCGGTGACTGAGTTTTGGGCCCCTCACTACAAAAAAATGACATTGAGGTGCTTTAGTGTGCTCAGAGAAGGGCAATGAAGCGGGTGAAGGGTCTGGAGCACAAGTCTTATGAGAAGCGGCTGAGGGAACTGGGATTGCTTAGCCTGGAGAAAACGAGGCTCAGGGAGAACCTTATTACTCTCTACACATACCTGAAAAGAGGTTGTAGTGATGTGGGGGTTGGTCTCTTCTACCCAGTAGTAAGGAACAGGACACGAAGAAAATACCTCAAGTTGTACCAGGAGAGATTTATATTGGATATTAGGAAATTTTTTTTCACTTGAAGTCTTGTGAAGCATTGGAACAGGCTGCCCAAGGAAGTGGTAGAGCCACCACCCCTGGAGGTATTTAAAAGACGTGTAGATGTGGTGCTGAGGGACATGGTTTAGTGGTGGACTTGGCAGTTCTGGGTTAACGGTTAGACTCAATGATCTTAAAGTTCTTTTCCAACCTAAACAGTTCTATGATTCTATGACTGTTGCCAACAATTTATCTTCCCTCAGCCATGTCCATGTGCCCTATACAATCCTCCTAAAACAACACTATTTTTACATATCTTTAATTGCTTTTCTACTGCACTAGTCCATGACAAAGCCAACAACTATCACCTCTCTCACAAACCCTTTTCAGTCCTTCCAAATCAACTTCTATCAGCTCCATAACATTCAGATTAAAGTCCCTTCTCCGATCTTCCAAGTCACCGCATAAATCTGCTTACTTAAGCATGAACTGTCTCTGGTCTGTCACACAGGTACAATCATCAATTGTGCAGACTCAGGTTCCTGCCTATCCTATTCAACACCTACCACTACCACCAGGCTGGAACCATAACACTCCCAATGTTGCCTTCTTCCTACAATTTTAATTTGCTGCTTTATATCCCAAAACTCTGCCTCCTAGCTTCAGTGATGATCTTAACCAGCTCTTCAGAAGCCTGTGCTCCATCACCTTCCTCCCACTTAGGCTAATCAATTGTATTTGATGAGCCATGCTATACTTACAACGTTGCTGGCAATTTTTCATGACTAAAGGCTAATGAAATTAGTTTAGTTCTCAAAGATATTTTCTCAGAAAATATGGAGCCACAACTGTTTGGCCCCAAGCAGAAACTGAAATCTGTCCTTGCAACCCCATTCCCAAAGCCAAGTGATGACAGAAAGCTAGTGAGAAAAGCCCCAGGACTTTCTCCTGTTGCCTGCTTCCAAGGGAAGAAAGATAACCCTCTTGTGACTTTTGTCAATGGATGCCAGGTCTAGTTGCAATTGCTGTCATCTTCTCTACATCTTTTATTCTCCATTGCAAATTGACAGTAAAAACAAAACTTGACACCCAGCCCATTTAAGCCAAAGTAAGAATCAATCTCCTACATGGCTGACAGAAGCTGTGAACCTGAGAGTAGCTGCATTCTCCCTCTGAAGTGAAATAGAGAGGCACAGATAAAGGACAGTAGAATAAACTAAATCAGGAAGAAAAAAGTTTGAACAAGCAGGATAATTTGTTTTTAACAATAAGCTAACAAATCAATCTGCTGGCAGAAAGCATGAGGATAAACATTCAATGGTGAAAAGAAATGTGTTATTTGGATAACTCTGACTGGACATAAGGAAGGAGACAGGGAAAATGTATCACTCTAGTTTTGCTTGACAAGATACAACTGGCTAGGAAAGATCAAGATGTGCAATGAAAACACATTTTACAACACAGGAAAGAATATGGGCATTTACTTTACTGCTTCATACAAATATATTAACATTTATGCCCCTCGGGCACTTCTTTAAGTTTCTAAAAACTTAGTAGTACTTGCAGAAAGCTCCTGATAGATTTTTTCATTTATAAAGGTGCTAAGACAAAAGTGATAAAAAGGTTACACAATGCTGCTGGAACACACAGACAACACTGCAGAGACGAAGAATCTGATTAACGTCTTTGCAGTCACAATGAAGATGTGGTTTGTCAGAAAAGGCAAATATTACATAGAATGAGAGCCCTCAAAAAAGAGAGGACTCTATGTATTCAGACGCAAAAGGACCCAGAATCTGGAGCTGATGGAAAATCAAGTCAGGGATCCTTTTAAGCCGCTTCTATGAGCTTATGCAGTAATATGCTACACATGATGAGTATACAAGGCTGAATCAGTTATTTTGGAACTGCATCCTATAAAATACCTTTTCATAAGGGTTGCCTTTCAGAAAGACAAAAAAAAAGAAAAGAAAAATTAAACAAACCTTTAACACATGTTGGTTTGTTGACAGTGTTCTTTGATCCTAATCCTAACTGGCCCCAGTTGTTACTGCCAAACATGTACAGTTTACCATTCCCTGAAAAAAAAAATGCACAGTCGGTATCCATACAAGTGTTTGAATATCTCATTCAAGGCAAGATGGTCATTCATACACTGTGCTACGTATTACTTCCTTTTAACATAAGGTTTAAGATTAGGCAATTCAATACTTAAGTGTAAACAATAATGAATATCCTTGTGATTTTTCAGTACAAAAGTCATAACCGCATTAAGTAAGAAATCCCTAGCCAGAAGAAGGGACAAAAAGCAGAACAAACATCCCCTCCTTTAATTACAGCACAGATAAAATGCTCTTCAGAAAATAAAATGCTGTACTCTTGGACAGACCCTGCAGTTCAGAAACCACAGTATCTATAGGCCCACTTATAAAATAATAGCACATTTAACTGAGCACCCACATCTTTTACCCCAAAACCAGGAATGAATAATGCAGCTATATTATGAATACAAACACAAATTTGTAATATTCAGTTCATTTTACTGTTGGGGGGGGGGGCTATTTCTTTTACTGCTAAATGTCTTAAAATGATTTACAAATCTGCACTTCTACAGAACATAGTTACTGATAAATTTTCAAATGTGTTCTCAAACTGTATTAATGTGTTACTCTGCATATAAAGGAGGAATGCATAAAACCAACATGCAGCCAGGGAGTTTTACAAACCTAAATGCAAACATCAGATTACAAATAGTCAACAAGAGCAATGCTAGAACCGTATTTCAGAAACTGGTATGACATGTCATCAAACTTGCAGGTTTGACCAATACAAACAATGAATTGTAATTTCAAATAACCAGTGTTCTTTTAAGAGGATGGTGTATGAGCAGATGAAACTTTTGTTATCAGGCAAGCAAATAGCCACACTGACTACTGACAATACCTTAAGATGAATTAATTTAATTTCACTTTTTAAACTATTACCTTTTGCAAAGCTGTGAAGTTCATAACCAAAGACAAAATCCTTGTTCCAACAGAAATCTTTGCGAAACAACAGAAACTGATTTTTTAGAAAAACCACACCTTTTACAACTGTTAAAAAGGAGTTTGTTTACTTTAGAAGAAGGCCTGCAGCGCTTTGTGAATCAAAGTCCACCACAGGGCTGTTATGTAATAAACTCTGTCACCCTAGCCATCAACAATTATCACATGATCCCAACACATAACAGCAATTCCACATAATAACGCCAAAATATTACGGCTGTTTGCACTTCAGTAGCGTAAGTTCCCAGTGAAGGTTCTGAATGTGATTTACAAAGAATACAAAACATGATATTGAAATGTTTAAAATATAACAAAAATACTCTGTTAAAAAAATCCGTTGATTTTCTTAAATATAATGACCTCATGACTGCAATATTTTTTTTGTTTAAAAAAAACCCAGCAAACCATCAACATCTAGCAATAACTGGTTCTAAAGTCCCAATCTAATTGTTAGATTTGACAATTTTTTGCACAAGCCTATGCATCAATATTATGTCTTTCCAAGAAAGTTGAAGTGAAGAAAGTCTGAGGTCAAGTCTACTCTCGTGGTGTTTTACTAATAGCATTTATGTCACCATCCCAATTTTGCTAATGCAATCATGTCAAAACACACGCAGAGCTGTCTGTCACTGAGAGCAACACACACCTTAACAGAAATAATTTTTATTAGCAAATGGCATCCTAGATTGGTATATGCTTCCTTATATCCTTGGTTTATACTTTTTAACTGCCTTTGTAAGACAGTAGTACTCCTGTGGCAACATGATGCCAAACTGCCATAATTCCACTTAAGCACATTCTCTTTTATCCATTCAAAATCCCAACAGGTCATGCTTTTCATCCTATAATCTGCTGTTTCTTATACCAGTTTTTAAATTCTCAGGCATTGCTTTGTAAGTCAACAAACTTAACAGACAAGAGGAACTTCTTCTACATTCTTTTACAACTGAGTGACAGCCTTTTATAATTTCAGGCTTCCAACACTTAGCAGTGTAACAGAATGTAAGAAAACTGGGAACCAGGTAATTCAGACAGTGAATGAAAACTAACAGGCACTACAGAGGAACCTAAATAAATGCCTGTAATGAAGCAATATTTCTGGGTCTGTACAGGAAATCAGGTTTTGGGACAGACATGATGCAATCTAACTGGCCAGGAAACACAACAGAATTTTGCATGCCCTTTTTTTATAATTGTATACCGAGATACCTCCAGTCATCACCACAGATGCATTGAAGTGAGAACTAATTCAACAGCACACAAATAGGCAAGGATTGTATTTGAAAACTTTGCAAGCACAAATTGCTGGGGTTTTTTTTACTTCTACTTTGGTGCTTACAGAGATTGTGGCCATCTGCTATATGGAATGGAATGGCAGAAAATAGATCCATAGGAGTAAGATTATGACTCTGGGCAGCAGAAGAGAAGCAACAGAATATAAAGAAAGGGACTACTTGGACTGTTTTGGTGATGAGAACATACTTTCAACACCTGTCTCCACCTTCATCCTGATGCAAGACTGGAACATTTCTCCAAAGTATGCAGGTGTTGGCTTAGCACCAAATATTTCACCAACATCAGTTTGGGGCTGTTAGGGAAGTCACAAGATGCTTACCTCTTTAGCAACAGGTTTTGAGAGACTTCAGGAAGAATGTCTCCTAACTAGGACATTTCTTATACGAGCAGCTGCCATCACAACTGTAATTCCTGGGAACCCCATCTATCACATGCTCCCCTGACTCATAAAGCACTATTAAAGGCATTCATTCAGCAGCTGGGAAGTAAGATTTGAAAACCTCAACATGCTTCATGATAATAGCAGGAAGCCAAGTATTCCTATCACCTATGTTTAATATGTTTTACACACACACACACACACACCCAGACACCCCCACACACCTTGCTTTCTAAATGATATTAGTGTGGGAGGAAAATAAAACGGGGAGACAATGTAAAGACTTTGAGCATTTATTAAAATATTCTATTGAGAAGCTATATCTGAAGAAAATGTAAAAGGTAGTATTTTGGACAGAGTATCATACACCCGGCACCATGTTTTGTTTTGTTTTAATTTGTGCTATTTTGTGAATAAACCATGTCAACAGTTCATTTAAAATTCATATACAATTAAAATGCATTTCTCATAAATGGGAATGACATCAGTTTTGTTAGGCAAGTCACGATATTCTCAAAAGCTTTATTGAGCAGTAAGAACAGTCACGCTTAGGACATTTAGCATCACAAAAACAAAAACAGCGCAGTATGTTGCTTACTCCTACAGAACAAAAGATCAACATAAAGATGTACAAATTTTCCTCATTTTCCTCTTTCAGTTGATGGAAAAGATACTTTGCCATGTTCTGATGGCCTGCTGGTAAGCAGAAAGAGTAGAAGGAATCTGGTGTCCAAAGACCTGGAGAGATTCCAGGGTCTCTTTGGTATACATTGTTGAATGCTTATGCCTTACAAAACCTGAAATTATGAGCATAATAATCTTGTGGTTCCATATGCACCTCTTTTCACTCCTACTTTTACACTTGATATTTCTTTCTTTCCTTCTACCCTTTTGCACTGGGGGCTTCAATTCTCTCCAGAGCTCCGAGTTCAGGAAATGTCTTTTCATCATCACCATTTCCCCTCCTTGTGAACAGGATCAGTCTCTTTGATCAAATATGGGCAAGCTGCCTAAGATACTCTAGTCAAGGCAAATAAACAATAAGACAACTGTTAACTTCAAGAGGTTTGTAGAAAAGAAAATTAATAGAAATGTATTGGGAGGGGACTCTTAAAAACACGTGCAACATCACTTCACACCAGCTCCCAACAGGATGAATAAATTGCTTTCCAAAGCCTGCAGTTATATCAGATACATGGAGTGGACTTTCAACATTCTTGGGAAAAAACAAAACAAACAAAAAAACCCCACAGAAATGGGGCAAGAAGCATTATTAAACATATTACAAGTGATGCTGGAAGAGATACTGCTCATGACCACATTAAAGAACTAAAGAAGACAACTGCTTAAAAAAACCAACCTACTTGAACATTTTAATAGAGATCGTGCTAATAGTATAGAGTAAATGAATAAAGAAACACAATTTTAATTCCCAAACTCCAAAACTGGAGAAGGAAAATGCTTCTCCAATTAGTTCAGCAAAACCAACCCAAAGCCAGCAAGTAACTATCGCTGGTCCTCTCTATTCCAACATACAGACACAGTATGTAAATAAGGCTTTGGACTCCAATTCCTGACCTAGAAAGCCAAAGAACAGTGTTTTGTATTTACTTTACACTTTTCTTCCTAGAAGTCATATGGGAATATTGATGCTGTTAAGATGAAATATCTGAAAATTCCGGAATATTTTGTTTGAATGCTTAGTATTAGTTTCTGTACACCATCTTCATTTGCATTCAGTCAAGATGCAGTGCCAGATGTAGCTGTCTCCTGCCCAAAACCAGCTTTTAGGCATGTTTTTTATCAGTTTGGGTGACTGTTTTACTTATGATTGTTGAGACATGTTAGTGTGAAACTGATACATTTCTATTAGATTTGAATTTACCTCATATTCCCACTGTCCCCTACACACATAGGTCCAACTATCTCTTCCGGGGGTGGAAAAAAAAGGGAGGGAGGAATTTTGTAACCTGTAAATAAAGACTGAAAATAAAATGAAGCATGCATTAACACACACCTGCTTGAGATCCATTTCATTCCTCAGTGATGTTTGTCTTTTATATCTTCCAGGTCAGGTTCATGTGGATTTCAAGAAGCTCCTGGTTTCCCACAAGGTCTGTACCCTTCTCAGTAAACTCATTATCGGCACACACTTCTGCAGTGTTTATCCAAGGTGTTACTGCAGTTCAATGCCATTCACCAAGGGCTGTAATTCCAGTGCATCATCCAACTCCATCTAACAGCAGAAATGTGAGGTGCACACGGGCATGCACAGGTGTGAAGCACAAATGAGGCACAAAGGTTTTCTGTTTCCCTTCTTCACTTTTTTGTATGACTCTTGCAGTTTCTCTACATTTGCTTGTTGTTGATCAGTATTGTACCCTTGCTTTTGCCACTACTTTACCAAGTTTCAAAAAACCTTTTGGTACCAAATAAATTTTGTAGTCATGCTTCTACAGTTCCTTCTCCTCAAAAGCTTTGAGAAAATAAAGATCTGATTATCTAGAAGTTTCCCTGGTAACCTATCTGCACACTACAACGCAAAGGCCAACTACAAAGACATTTTTGAAACGTGCTACACAAATTAAAGTAACATGGAGAAGGGGAGATGCTATAGAAATGATGCTGCATGCAAACCTATGCAAGTCAATTTCTTCAAAAGCTTTATCTACATGGCCACTATTGCAGTGACATGGGAAAACAGTCCTGGCACAGGCACATGCTGGGGGATCTCAAAGGAGGCAATTTAAATTGACTTGTCTAAACTGAGAACTATACCACCGTTATTCTGAACTGGGTGTGGGCATGTGAAAGGATATACCAAGAAAATTTCAAAAGGGAAATTTCACAGTGCCCCAGGTTACATTCTGATTAATTTTATGCAACAGGCAATTTAATAGAACTGGTTCAATCCAAGAAAAAGTGTCAAGTTTTGTTCAAAATATTCATGGATAATTCATCTTCTGTGAAGTTAGGCTTGAAAAATTAATTGTATAATTTCCCTCAAGATGTTCCGCAGCCCATGAAATCTATACTTTTTTTTTTTATCATGCCTGGAATAGTTTGTTCTAAAAATCCAGCATCTCAAACTTTGCCTGCGGACATAGTAAGAAACCCTCAAGACATTACTTAATGAGTAATGACCAGTTGGGAATTCATGAGAAATTAATATATTAAAAAATAATAATATTTTCCTGAAAATATACATATAAATGTCATACCAAAGTCTTGTTATCCATCAGCAGTTGTTTGTCAACACATGCTTATCAACAAAACAGTAGTCCCTTCCATGTAAAATAAATAGAACAAATTCTTCAATGAGTATTGTTACCATCATTTCCAAGAAATGAAAATAAACATTAATACTGCTCACTGTATTGCATCTGAGCTTCTTTGAACGCTTCTGCAGTTTATTTCTGATTTAAGTAAGATTTTCTGAAGTATTTTGAGTTGCTTTTTCAAGGCTTATTTTCAATTGGCAGTTAACAGTAATACAAATCTTCATTTCAGAGATAGTTTTATCTATTGTTTCAGGCAGATTCCTAGTGAACTTGTTGACTGTGTTCAACAGGTGCTGTTTACTTCCACAATACAAACCTCTATATTTAAGATTGCTTACTAAACACTGTCAGATTCACACAAGAAACATTCAGACTGAACAAAGTCATTTAAGTCCTGTGAGATACATTCAGCTGTTACAAATTCATTAAAAACGGTTCTTGTGAAAACTTTCATTGACCTCACACTAACTTCAAAGGCATCTAACAGTTCCCACAGAACAGTCCTCATCTGATATATTAGCTCAGTAAGATTCACGTAAGAATCACAATTTTCCAAGCTGTTCAAAAATATAACCTTTTATCTCTATTTCCAATTTTAAGTCTATTTCCAATACTGACCTGTAACAATAGCAGTATGTTCATCTCCACATGATATAAGTACAGGCTTGTCATTTTTGAACCAGAACTTGCTGGGAACATCTTCTGCAAATTTGCTTTTTCCAAATGTGAAAACAGCACCTGATTCTAAAACACAAAAAGATAACGTCAATTTTAGTAAAAACAAATTTTGCCTCCTATATTTTGAAATAGTCCTTTCCTATTAATTCAGTGCACATTTTAGTTTCCTTTCTCTTTTTTCTAAAAATGGCTGAAGCATTTTCTTCCATTCTGTTTCACCAAGACTATGTCATTTTCAGGCTCCCATTTTAGTCCTCCTGATTCTTCTTAGCCTCCACGAATGTCCTAATAGAATAGGTATTGTTGCTGACGTACTGTGTTCTGAGGATACAATAATTTATTTAAAAGTACATTAATGTCCTTTATCACTATCCTCGAACATGAATGACTAGGTGTGTAAAAGAAAGAATAAAGAACTCTGAATAACTGCCCCCAGAAAGTAAAACGAGACGCTCATCCTGAAAACAGGTCGAGACAGAGTTCTCACTTATGTTTGCACTTGAATTCAAACAGGTTTTCCAAATTGGATTAGAGACAGACAACACACTGTAAAGAGATGACAGGCTCCAAACTGACCACTCTTCCTCAGCCATCTGAGAAGATATGTGCTCTAAAAATGGCCACCTAAAATCAAAACTCTGAGCCTTCAAAACTATCTTTGATCATATGACACGATCTAAAAAACCCAAATGAAAACACCCCAAAATAAAGTCAAGACATTTATTCTGCACTTCCAATCTGTCTACTTTTCTCCATTCTTCCCACTTTTGAAAGTCAGCAGGGTTGTTTTAAAACAACACTGAATGTTAACTGTTCATTCCACTTTGGGGTAAGTATGTGGCTTGACACAGAAAACATTAATTTTACAGGAAAATAAATGAACTTACAAGTTAAATAATTTGCCAAAAGCCACGCAGACAATGTGACAAAGCACACTGAGACTTTCTATTTTAAAATGTTAAAGCCTGTGCTTTAAGCATAGAACTATTTTTTGGAAAACAAAGGGGAAAAACCCTTGCCTCTTCCCTGCAGACTTTTTGTAACATGTAAACTATGATAACACAAACATGCACAGTAACACTAGACTGCTTCTGTAAACTTACATATGACAGTAGCATTGAAACATCTTTGTGGATTTACTTTCAACGAAAACAATCAATAATTTGCATCTCAGCTCCAAAACTCAAAGCTCTCTCAAACTGTAAATTTGCTATTCATTTTGAAACGGTTCTTTAATGCAAAAGTTTCTCATATTTGCAAATGAAGTTACTTTATGCATCAGGTTCAGCAGACACGTGTAAAATTGTATTTACTACCCCCCCCAGACGTGTGTCACTTTCAGTATTTTATTAAAAACAACCCTTGTGCAGGCCAATTCAAGCCTTTTAAAGAAAAGGTGATTCTTCCTCATTTCATGTAGACACATCTACATCCACAGCCACGCTAAAAGGCATCTGAAAACGCTTTATTTTTTCTCCAGCCGGCCAGCCACGCTGCCCATTTGAACAGGGCTGCGGTGCCCTCTGCACTCGCGCCCACACAGAGCACACAGGTTCTTCTCTTTTTCTTTCAGAAGCATCACCATGAAAAGGATTCCTAATTCAATGTATACGAAAAGCAGGCAATTTAATTCACACACGTCCTTCCCACCTCAGCCATTTCACAACTAAAACTTAAACCCTCAAAACTTAAATTTTGTAAATTAAACCCTACCAACCCAGAAAATTAAATCCCACCGAATGTACAGGAGGTTTTGCTGTCTCGGCCCTGAGAAAACCTTTAAACATTGCCGTAGGTGAAACCACGGACCGGAACTCGTTTGCGCACTGAAAAAAACCTGCCTGCCTACCCCGGCTCCGCGACGCCATGCCGGTGACGGCAGCAAGGCTGCCCCCGTCTAATCTCTGACGTCAGCGGACGTCACTCTCCCCGGCACCGGAAGGCACCGGCGGGGGGACGCAGCCCGGGGCCGCGCCGCACTGGCGGGCCGGGGGCAGCCGGGGGCGGCCGCCAAGCGCAGCGGGAGGCGGCCGCGCCGGGGCAGGAAGGCGGCCGGCGGTGATGGCGCTCAGCGCCGCCGCGGTGGGGAAAGCGGGCAGGGACGCCCACGGGCGGACAAGGGCCGCTCCCACCCGGCCCGCAGCTCCGTCCCTTGTGAGGGACCGGCATCACTCACCGGGCACCGACAGCTCGTCCTCCTCGGCGGGCTCGACCATGGCAGCTGGCGGCGGGCAGCCGCCCCCGCGCCCCATGCACAGCGGCGCCGGGCTGCCGGAAGTAAACAGAGGCCGTGCCACGGGCAACGGCCATAGAGAGCGGCGCAGCGGCTGGGGCCGGGCGCCGGGAGCAGGCCCGGCCTGGGGGCTGGCGGGGCCGGGGGAGCGCCCCCTGGCGGCTGGCGGCGGGGCGGGCACCGCCATCTTAAAGCTCCCCCGAGCTGGCGCGGCATCCTTTGTGCCTCCTCGGGCGCGGGGAGCGCAAACCGGCTGCAGCGCTCCAGGTGGGGGCTCACGGTGCTGAAAGGAGGGAAGAATCCCCTCCCTTGATGGCCCTTTGTGAGTCTCGTCTCCAGCAGGGCTTTGCTTTCCTGGCACCGTCCCTGCCGTGGGCATCGTTTCTGGCTCCCTCCTCTGCAGGCTGGCCCTGCCTCCGGCCCCCGAAGCAGCCATCTCGCACGGGGGCTCTGCCCTCAGCTCCCCGCTTCGCCCAGCCGGGCTCCGAATCCTCTGCTTGGTTTGCCGAGGGATTGGAGGGGCTGCCCTGCCTCAGCCGGGTAAAACAGAACGTAACTCGGGAACTTCTGTTTTGTCACCACGGGGATTTTGCTATCCTGAAAGACCAGTGTCCTCTGATGGTCTCGGTTTCACCAGGATGTCCGTGTAAAGTCTTCTGATCCGATGCACGAGAAGACATCCACGCAGCCGGGGGCATTTAGGTGACGTTGACTGTGCAGACCCCAGTGGAATATGCCCAGGGGCTTGTAGCTTTTTAACCATATGCAATGTGCAGTCCCAAACTCCCAGTGGAGCGTTTCCCCCCTGCCAAAAATCTATGGTCATTTATGGATTTCATTTTTCTTGCTGATCCTGTGTGTTTCAGGTATGCCAGGTCACCCTTTGCCAAAAGAAAAAAGGTCTTGCTTTCAGGATGATGTACTGCAATAGAGGCTGCAACTGGCAGCCTGGAGAACCTATTTAAGCCTTGTTTTATGCAGAATTTAATCAATACAGTTGTCGGTGCATAAGATGAGGTATCCATGTAAGTACACACAAAGAAGACTGCCCATGTTTTCAAAAAGGAACGGAAAGTGTTTGTGATTTTTGACCCCACATTAGACAGGGATTTAATCTCTTTGAACCCAAAGATCCCTCTGATGCTTTCTGCCCTAACTGCTTCTCATAAGCCTGGAGCAAGGGGATATCCAGCAAAAGCTGTTCAAAATAAAACTGAACAAACATTGTTCCATGGAGTGATGCCTGAAATTGTAGTTGCCAGATACTGTGGTTGCCAAGAATACAAATGGGTTACAAAATGGTTAGGAAGATTCATGGGAAGAAGGTGTCTGCAGCAGGGTTTTGGTTTCTATGGCTGTGGGATTCAGTTTGAGGATCAACATGTGGTTGGAGGAGTTGGTAGCCACCTCTCAAAGTGGGACAAATGTATCTCTGCTGGTAGGATGGCTGACCTGGTAAGGAGGTCTTTGAATATCATTCCTTAATGACACAGAAAGGACAGTTACCAGCAGTGGCTACAAGTGGCTGGACACTGAACTCTGTGAAGTCTTCATTGGCCACCACTGAGTGCAGGATGGATGGGAAAGGCTGTTTATAGAGTGAGCATTTCATTCTGGTTTTGGTTGACCACTGCATGCAAGTGAAGCAGAAGTCATGCTGGCAGGTATCCTATTATGCCACGTTGTCCCAGGTGTCCAAGCAGGTGTATCACTGGAAGATAAAGCTGTAGGCATGGCAGGGTGCAGCAGGTTGGAAGCTGCTCCTCCTCAGAGGTACCCCAGCTTCTGAAGCCCCACTCTACAAAAGAAAGGAACCCTTTTTCAGTGCAGGAGGCCAGGGAGCAAATGAGCTGTAAAAGTACATTCACCTCGCAAGGTGTTTCTTTCAGGTTGAAAGGAAGCAGCATGGGCACTCTTGGTGTACCACCCCACAGCCACTGCTCTATAAATGCTTTTCTTGCCTTTCCCTACTCTGACTCCTGCTTCCCCTCAAGAAAGGAGGTATCAAGGGTCAGTTTCCTGCCAGCTCAGAGGGGTAAGAGGCCTTATGTTCATATTAGATTACTATATCAATATCATTCCTTTATCCTAGTCTACTTTTCTCTTGCACTACATTATTCTTTCTTCACCAGAATGTCTCAACCCATGTACTACCATTATTTCATTTTCAATATCAAGCCCTGGAATACGCCAAACCAATTCAATCCTGATTTCAACATTGAAGCATTTTATGGTGTTAGGATGAAGTCAGTTTTTCACATGGTAGCACATTGAGACCTGGCTCTGGTGGCAGCTAGCAGGAACAGGGGGTGGCTCCAGGGGCTCATGTTGAGAGATGCTGCTGTCATCCCACATGTAAGAGAAGTGCAATGCACCAACAGCGATGCTGACACCAGTCTGACTCTCCTCCCGCACTTGTCATTACTGCTCACTCACAGGAGCTTACAAGGGGACTGATCCACACAGGAACTGTGGTCAGGCAGTCCCTGTACAGGGTCGACCTGCACTGGTGCTGTACCCTCCCTGGGGGGCTGCAGGATGAGACTGGGGACCTTGGCACCTCGACCAACTTTCCCTTCTGTCTTTTCTCCTGGGCACACACGCTTAGTCCCCAGGGGCTGGCTTGAAGGCCATGGCAGTAATTCACCAGAGAAAGGTAACCAAGAGAAACCATGGCCTGGCTTTTTCTACGTGCAGCTCTTCTGGGTCTTTCATTCCCTTCCATTCATTTCTGTTGGGTTTTGCTTCTGCCTGACATTTCCCCTGGCAGCTACTGTGTTTTCTTGAGCATCTCGGGGTTGTTGATGTGAGGGGTCCTGAACAAATTGCTCCAAGAACTACTACCCTGCGTGACAGCAGTCTCTTTCTGGGGAAGTCAAACTTTTCTTCTTTGTGTTTTAATTGTATGATCCTCACATTACAATTTCAACACATCACCATCTGACAGATATGCCATCACCTCGATTTATGCGAGTACATTTCTCTTTACACAGAGGAGGAAATGGGAAAGTAACGGTCATATTTCAAAACCACCTACAGTGCAGGTGGCATAAAATCTTACCTGACAATTATATTTGAAGGTAGAAATTAAAGTGACATTACTTTAGTATTTAGCAATTGACCAATATCAGATTATACAGCAAGCAATTTAATGCAAGGAGGTATGCAGGCCACAATATTTAAGTTTCTGGGCCTCACTTTGGGCTGTTGAACACTACCATAGCACCACTGAAAACTTAGTCACACACACCCACCCTGGAAAATATATACATTTTAATGTAGTCCTTTTCCATTCTTGTCAGGGCCTTGAGGGCATGACCAAGCCTTAATGGCCCTGCCCAGCCCCACGCCTGTGGCCCCAGGACCTTCATTTTGGCTGTGCGTGGGGCCATCAGTCCTTGCCCAGACTGTGCTCGGCCCATGGACCCCCCACTGTCACAGTCCTGTCCCCACAGCCCCACTTGTGTACTAGCACATGCTCCTGTACAAATATTTAACAAACACGAAATTGCTACAAAACGGTATTGACACAGGTAGGATATGATGGGCCCACAGAGAGGAGCACAAACTGCGAGTGGTGCAATGGGCCCTGCGAGAAACCTGTAGAGTCTGACCAAGGCCAAGCTTCAGTGTCAGTCCCCGCCAGGCCCAGCCCTCCTGTGACAGCCACAGCGAAGACTTTGGTTCTTGGTTTTCCCATGTTTGTACAGCAGCACAGCTTGCTCTCTGCTTCATACACCTTTTTTTCTCTTTATTTGTGGGACTAAGAGAAGTCTAACACAAACAGAAGATGCTGTTTAGCATGAGGAACTTCTTCAGTATTGCAAAGCTAACAGGGACCAGCAAGTGGTTGGTGCGACAGTTTTGGTAAGTTTATGCTTTAGTTTTGTCTGGCGTTCAGTGACATTTAGTCAGAAAGCTGGAGGCAAAGGCAGCTGAATCCTGTAAAATTAGCATTTCAGAGAAAGGTGCTTTTTTTCCCACATTTTTAGTGTTCTTTTGCCTCCCAAGGCAGCAAGCTCTGCATCTCCAAGGGACTGAAAGATTGTCCCTTTTAATGTTTGTGAAATGCTGTTAATTCTTTCTGTGGGATTTAGCAGCAAAGTCAAGAAGGAAAGTTTCTTCTTAAGGTCAGTGTATGCTACAGGTACTGTAATCAATAAATACCTATCTGAATAAAGCACAGTAAATTCTTAGGCGTTTAGACAATTACCATGGCCAGTACCGGGGTGGGGGGGAATTTTCTCCTTGAAGCTGCAAGGTGAATCTCCGCTCTCCATATACATTGGAGGTGTGCAGGAAAAGCATCGTGTGATACAAGGTTCAAAGTTAACCAGGTAGATCTAGCTCCGTAACCTGGCTTTGGGTTCTTTCTTCAGCCGCATGGATGTGCCTGTCCCCCATGCTTGCAGAAAAGCACCTGCATGGCAGTGTTTCAGTAAGCTGCTTCTCATGCCCGTCACTTTTCTAGGATCAGGTTAAAGTTACAGACTTGAAACTTAATTCCACATCTTTCTATGCTTTCATGTCAGTGTCAGTAAGAATAGCATTAACAGCATTACATAACAAATGATTAGTGCTAGAAAACAATATATGAGAATTTCATATTCACAGGAATCCTAATATGCAGTAAGTTAATTTTATTTATCATTTCTACATTACATCAGATGAAAACCAAATGTTTTCCAAGTTCTGTGATTTATTTGCTACATTTTTAAGGTGGTCCTGAAGCCTGAGTGATATTTTTTTTATGGATTTTGGATTTTCACTGCTGGCAATCAGTGGGAACTTTCTGTGGTTAGCAGAAATGATAGAAAAGCAATTTGGAAAACAGCTGCAGTAAAGTTGTTTTCCAATAAAGTCATCCAATTTGTTAAGCTCTCCACATAATGTTTATTATTTTTAGGGGTTTCTTTAACATTATATCATAAAATTGGCATACACTATCACCGCTGTCTATGAGCATTACAAATTAAGCACACTGTGGCTGATAACCACAGGATAACCTAACATCTTATCAGTCTGTGCTGAGAGTCCAAAGTAATTACTGTGTCTGCTCAGGAAGGAGCAAGCCAACTGCTTGACCTTGCAATTTTGCCTGTTACATTTTAACTTCGGTATGGTGTCTCATGCTCCTTCTGTGGAATTTATTGGTCCACTTCTGCCTGTCTTTCAGAGGATGTGGACAACAGGGAAGGGAACACATTTCT
The DNA here is from genome assembly GCF_017639655.2 of Falco naumanni. NCBI lineage: Eukaryota > Metazoa > Chordata > Aves > Falconiformes > Falconidae > Falco > Falco naumanni. The sequence goes on along the minus strand of NC_054055.1, from coordinate 84,530,480 downwards.
TGAAGGTCATCATAGCAATAAAACAGAGTCATCATGGGAACATAGAGATCAGGAGCAGATCTCTGGTCCAACTTTATGCTTGTAGCCTGACAACAGTATGAGGTCAGCTGTGTCTTTGCTTAACCACATCTTAAAGATCAAGGATGGTAATTCCAAATCCTCTCTGGGTAACCAGTTCAGTGCTTCACTATCTACCAGTGCAGAAATTAGTGGTGGGTATTTCTCAGTCCAATTCTCAATTGTGTCAAGTGGTAAAACAAGATGAATTAACAGAAGTTTGTGCCTGGCAGGTTGAGATTAAACAATTGCTAACTCCCTGGAAGGAATTGTAGGCTGCAATTAGAAACTCAAGGAGCAGCACCAAAGCTGCTCTAGGAATAATGCAGCAGTGGAGAGTAGAGTGACCAAGCGGTAAGCAATTGCATAGATTTTAAAACAGGACAAGTGTTCTTTCGTTTCCCCAAACTGGATAGAGTAGGAAATTCCTTTTCTGGAAAACAATAATAAGAAAGTCACAGTTATGAAACCAATTCCCTTCAGAATATACACATTTAAGTTTGAGCCAATCCCTTGAATATCAACTAAGAGCCTTGGTACGCAAGGCTGGATTTCAGTAGCTTACCTTGGTAGGCTGTTTCTTGTGCTATGGTGGAAGCTACCTGCCCAGCCTTTCTTATAATGTCAGATATGTTCTATTCTGCAGCTGTTGAATATAGAATTACAGGAAATAATTTTACTGACTTTGTAACACCAACTTTGAATTCAAAAAGGGGGCATTTGGATGCTTCCAGACTGTTTCTAGGTTGTTTACATCAGGTTGGAAGCAAGCATGATGGCAGAAGGATAACACTTACAGCAAAATATGTAACTCTATTTTACTAATTATTATAATGTTATGAAGACTAGTCTTTCTGGCTTGGAAATGTGCATTATTATTTTGAATGGTATTGCCACAAATATTTATTTCATGTCACACATACAGTTTAGATTGTATTTAACTTAAGAATGAATTTTCAGAGACACTCAAAGAAAATATATGGGCAACATTACTTTAAACTTAGAAGACAAGAAATCTGCTTTTTGTCTGCATGGTGCTACAGAAGGGTGCAGCCCTCCTCCAGTCTGGGGGGCCTATGCAGAAACTGGACTCTGATGGTGCACATTGATAGGGATCTTTGTGGTGTTCTGTGCTTAGTTTAGTGATGGATCTCCTGGCAGTCTGCATAATCTCTGGAGCACATTGCGCTGATATATGACAGCATATACAGAGTTCCAGCAATATTCATCTGCAGGGCACCTGCATGGGCTACTTCTTATGTTGTCTCTGTTTCTGCCGTTACACATAATCCTTTTCACTGTGGAAAAAAGTAATCTTAATAATGGCAGTGGTTTAACATGTATCTAAAACACTTTTAAAGTGTCCAGAAGGAAAACACAGAGCATTTAGATATCTTCAGTTAAAGTTCTGCTACTTGATTTGAAAAGTCATGCAGTTTGTGCTGGGATGTCAAACGGACAGTAATAATGTGTGGTACCATTGCCTTAAGAGCTGCTGTCTTCCTCCAGTTTCCACTGAAGCTAATTATGCATGTCTTTCCCTCCAGATTTAACTAATAGAACACCATAATCTTTAGAAGCCATAATAGACCTATCCAGTACCAGGGCTTTTATTCACTGGAGTTAACAGAAGAACGAACAGAAATTCTGGGGCTTTTCCCCTGAATTTTCCCAGCTGTGAGCTCTGGGGCTTGGCAATTGGCAGGTGCTGTAACTGAGCCTGGCCTCAAAGGTGAGCCAAAGGGAAGCCTACTTGGAAATACAAAAGTGGTAATTGCAGTCAGTCCATTTGTTTGCATTACTTTGGTCTCCATTCCATCAGATCAGTCTAAAAATGCTGCCTTTAATTAAAAAAACATGTTTGGCTTGTACCCATTCAAACCTTAGCAAGAGTAGAGTGCAGGCTGTGTTATGCTAAGGAGGGCTGTAGATAGAGTGTCAGGGAAGGGGCTAAGGTGCCACTCTCCCTTATTAATCTTAAGTGTGTAGAAACACAGGCTTGGATGTGACTTTCATTAAGACACCTAGTCTAAGCTAGAGGAAATTTCATGATGTAACTTCTGTGGGTGATTACCAACATGCAATTTCATGTGATCCTGAAGTTATAAATCTGTCTGGAGGTCAGAATGCACTGAATAAATACACTGCACATGCCCAGAATATCTCTTGTGTGGTAGGAGAAGGACCAGAGCACATGGCTATTTTGTTGGGTTTTTTTACCCTCTTCCCCAGTGTGATCAAGAGATCACATACACAAAAGAGATTTCATACACATCTAAATGCCACCATTTGTATTGTTGGTGGCGGAACATGGCAAGTGTCTACTCATCCACAAAGCACAAAGGAGGGAGAAAGAGCACCAAGATCCGTTCCTCATATTCTGTGCCCCCAAAATACAGTTTTGCATATGCATATCAGAAGGCAAAAGAAACCACATCTAATTACAGTTTATAATACAATTTGAGACACTGTTAAGGTGGTGATCAATACAGTGCATAGTGGCATGTTGTGTTGTCTGACAGTAAAAATTATTTAAACTCATTAACACAGTCCAACAAGCTGATCCATCTGGGTCAAATGAGAGGAGTGGGAATGATTTCAGCTGCTTGCTCATTGGCTTGAACATGAGAACAATTTTGTGTCAAATGACAAAAAGCATGTATTTTTTGCTCTTTTGACACAGGTATGGGCCACCAGCTCAAATGAATGTTCAGCTCAGAGGTCGTGACCTCCTTACTCTACAAAACTACACAGCAGATGAGCTGAAGTATTTGCTGTGGATGGCCTCAGATTTGAAACAAAGGATAAAGAACAAAGGAGAGGTAAAATGCTTTAACCATAATTAGGTCATTCAGATGTTGAAATAAATATTGTTCTGAAGAGTATTGGGAATGAGCCATTCAGCTGTCTCATCCTAAACAACATCACCTGAATTCTTAAATACTGTAAATTGTGTGCTACAAATCAAAGGGCCTTCCTTTGTGTTCAGAGATATTCTTTAAATACTCCAGAGGACTTTGCAAGTGAAAAGTTTAAATAGTTTTGCATAGCTAACTCCCTGTTGTTAGCTAACCCCATCCATCACACATGGTGTACATGGAGCACGAAATGTAGGAAATGGAAGACACTTCCCTGCATGGTATTAAATCAGAATCAGACTTCTCCTTAATGCTAGCTCAAATTGAGTGCCAAAATGCAGTTGCTTTTTGTCCCTAGAACAATATTTGTTTGCTTCTTTCCCTTTAACCTTTCCACTGCTCATAGATTCCTTGAAGGGCAGGAAGACAAAGCTACAGCTAAAACCACACCTGTATAACTTCTCTAATGCTGAATTAAAATGTGAAAGAAATATTTCACACTTTAAAGTGTATAATGACTATAAAATTGAAAAGCTTTCCATTTTCATGTCTAGTATTTGCCTTTGATGCAAGGAAAATCTTTGGCCATGATTTTTGAGAAGAGAAGCACAAGAACAAGATTATCTACAGAAACAGGTAGGTCTCAGCAATGTCACAGTCAGATTTTATAAGAAATTGTATAGTGTGAGTACATACTGAAAAACACTGCATAGTTTTGTGTTTAGTAACTTCTGCTCAGGAGAAACCTAAAGATTGAAAGCAAAAATAGGAAAAGGTAGCTAATTGTGTTTCACCTTTTGTATTAATGTCACAAGGACATCACTTTAGTCACTGAAATTTCACCAAACCATTCCAAAACATGATAGATCAGAAATAAAGCAACTGTCAGAAAGAAGCATTTCTGGTGTAAGCTCCTAGTTGTACTGGCAAGATGCATATTTCCTAACATTATTTCAGTAAGCATTGCAAAATTTATTCTGTGCAATCTCTGAAAAATATTTTTCTAATGTATTATGCATTACTGTTGTCACATTTCAGAGTATGTGTTTTGGCTGGGAATCATACTAATGCCTTGATATAAATTAAGGGGGGGAGGTGGGGGGAATTAACATGATTACCTCCAGGAAAGATAACTTGATGGAGACTCCAGAGTATTAGCCTAATACGATCAGGCACTGGAACATTATTCTTTTAGGATACAGTCCTGCAAACACAGAAATGCATACATGTCTTTATTTACATGGTAGTTGTTCTGAAGTCAATGGGACCACTGAAATAAATCATTCATATTCTTGCATCTTAGCAAGGAATAACTATGAATTGATGACACATCAAGGAAGGAGAAGCTTGCCCTTCTCACATTTAAGTTGACCCAGCATCCCTTAAGCTGACTTCTCCTTAGTGAAGGGACAGGAAATTTGTTGAATGTTCACATCGTTTTCTACAAAGTGTGAGGGAAAAGGTAAAAATAATGGAAGGAAGAAGCAGATGCAGCAACCACAAGCATTTCTGAATTTGCCTATATATCATCTGACACACCTATTTACCTGCTGATCCTGGTCCTTATGGAGACTACTTGTTGCTTTCTGTTTTCTCCAGATAAGCAGGACTTATGAATGGGTTTCTCTTGTGCATTCCCTCTCTGTGAAGACCACCTAACTTTTAATTCCAGAGTTTTTAGTGCAGTTTCTTGTTGTCTGCAATACTGGTGCATGGGCAGGTAATGGGGAATTCTCTGAATCCGTTTATCCTTCATGCTTCTGTATTCAGAGAGAAGCACTATTTTGTCCTTTGCTTTTGAAGGCTTATGGAAGGGGGAAGCTCAGGTAAGTTCAAATGAATTAGCTTAAGGATGGAAGTTAATGCACATAAGTTCTTCCAAGAGGAATTAAGCACCAGTGAAATAAAACCAATTTATTTCTGAGTGAGAGCTTCCACAAGGGAGTTTAATGCAGTTTAACTTCTATGCATTAAATTCACACCTTCAGTTAATTGGTCTTAAGTCTCCTAAGCCTAAGACTTTGTTTCAAAGGCAGACTCAAGTTTTTTCTGTCCATGGAAACTATGCATTTCAGCTGCTTTTTAACATACGTGACTTCTCCCTTGGAATTGCTAACTCAAAACAAATGTGGGGTCATATGTGTTCCTTTTAGCTAAATAAGCTAATACAATTTTCTAATGTCCAATGAAAGTGGACATTGAAGTGGATTGGAGTATTTATAAAATACCTGAGTCATCTCAGATAGCATTTCCTATGTGTTGCATCTTCAGTATCTTGAAAGAGGTCACTTGTGGGACAAGGTTCTGGTGATAAGATTAATCTAAATAAACTTTGCAGCTCTCAGGAACAACTAGATGAAAATCAGTGTGTTTCTTTACAAAGGAGTAGAGACTTGGAAAGCACTGATTACAAAGTCTACTCTGTGCAGTGTCTAGGAGATTGTTGCCATATATTAACACCATGGAAGTCTTTTCAGAAGTCCTGCTGTCCCAATACCTATGAAGAATAACATTATTGAAAAATAAACAAACAGAACCACAGAATGGTTGTGGTTGAAAGAGACCTCTGGAGGTCATCTGGTCCAAATCCCCTGCTCAAGCAGGGCCACCTAGAAAGCCAGTTGCCCAGGACCATGTCCAGGAGGCTTTTGAATAGCAACAAGGATGGAGACACCACAATGTTCTGGGGCAACCTATTCCAGTGTTCAGTCACCCTTTCAGTAAAAAACTGTTTCCTGATGTGCAGAGGGAGCCTCCCATGTTTCAGTTTTTGCCCATTGCGCCACTGAAAAGCACCTGGCTCCATCCTCTTTGTACCCTCTCTTCAGGTATTTATATACGTTAGTAAGATTCCCCTTGAGTCCTCTCCCATCCTCATATGAAAGATGCTCCGGTCCCTTAGTCATCTTGACAGCCCTTTGTTAACATAGTCATACTGACTCTCTCCAGTATGTCCATGTCTCTCTTGTATGGAGGAGCCCAGAACTGGACACTCTAGCTGTGGTCTTACCAGCGCTGAATAAAGCAGAAGGATGGCCTCCCTCCAACTCTTTGTCTAGTGCAGCCCCGAACTCCATTTGCTGAAACAGCACATTGCTGGCTCATGTTGAACTTGGCGTCCACCAAGCTGCCAAGCTGCTTCCTAGCTGGGTGGCCTCCAGCATGTACTGGTGCATAGGGTTGTTCTTCCTTAGGTGCAAGACTTCGCACTTCTTGCTGAACTTATGGGGTTCCTGTCAGCACATTTCTCCAGCCTGTTGAGGTCCCTCTGGATGGCAACACAACCCTCTGGTGTATCATCCACTCCTCCCAGTTTTGTGTCATCAGCAAAATTGCTGAGAGCACACTCTGCCCCATCATCCAGATCGTTAATGAAGATGATAAACAGGACTGGAGCCAGTACTGAGCCCTGGGGTATGCTGCTAGTCACTGGCCTCCAACTAGACTTTGTGCCACTGATCGCCTGGCCATTCAGCCAGTTCTTAACCAGCCTCACTGTCTACTAATTCAGCGTATACATCAACAGCTTGTCTATGAGGATCTTATGGGAGACAGCATCAAGGGCCGTATGAAGTCCAGGTCGACAATACCCACTGCTCTCCCCTCCTCTACCAGGCCAGTCTTTTCATCAAAGAAGTTTATCAAGTTGGCCATGAATGACTTCCCCTCAGTGAAGCCATCCTGACTATGCCTGATGATTTTCTTGTCCTTAATTCACCTGGAAATGCTGTACAGGGTTAGCTGCTCCATCACCTTTCCAGAAATCAAGGTGAGGCTAACCAGTCTGTAATTCTTGGGTCCACCTTCTTGCTCTTCTTGAAGATAGGGATGACATTTCCCTTCCTCCAGTCTTTAAGCACTTCTCCCAGTCTCCAAGATCAATCAAAGATAATCAAAACATTGATTTATAATGTGTTGTAAGAGAACAGTTGATGTTTGTGGCTTTTCAAATGTCTCTAAACTGTTTTATTCTGATGACAGTGCAACTGTAATGAATAATGTACAGCTCCTTGTGGTATAATTCATTGCCCCTTTATTCTCTTGAATATAATCTTGTCCTAATGCATACTTCTGAAACCCATATTATTTTACTGTTTTGAAGAGTTTTAGTGGTGGTGTAAGTTTTAGTGAAGTTTGGTGAAGAACTACAAGTAAATTCCATAAGGTATTGGCAAAGTAAACCCAGTTTTGTGGAGCCTTCTAGATATATTGCTATCACTGGCTATTATATTGGAAAATGTGACATCTCTACTATTGTACTGGAAAATGTCATCAGTTTGCAGTCAGAATCCCATACCTATTCCGCATAAAATCTTGCGTGCTTTTTGAAAACAAAGGTATTCCACATGGTCATATATTACTTGTAAAATAAACATCCTCAGGCATGGCATAAAGGTGAATGCCCTGTTTTTGTTATAGCTTTGGTCTAAAATATTCTGATTGTCACTATTGCTCTGAAAATATACAGCTGCAGTTATGTTTTACTGAACAAGTCATAAATAAATCCAACCATTTCACAGATGCTGAATGCAGACAATATGTCACAGGGTAGAAATGGAGAGGAAACAATAGAGGCAGAAAAGCTCTGTATACCTTCTTCTGTTCTGCATTGGAATATCCAAGGTCTTAACAGCTTTAGAGAGGTTCACTGCCACTGGCTTTGGTGGAATTGCTCCCAACTCACTCATCATACGTAGCGGGGTGAGAGGAACATGATGTCCATGCCTGAAGACTACTACATACAGTCACAGAAAAAATAGCATCACTTCATGTGTTCTAATGTAGTCGTGATGGTATTACATGGCAGGAATACAGGGTCTGTTTTTTGTTGGAATGGCTGGTATTATTTAGCTTGGCCATATTAAAGAGGGGCCAAGAGTACTCTTTTAGCTTACTTACCACTGAGAGGGGTAGTTTAAAAAACCGCTTATCAGTTTTTAGGCTTCTACTTTAGGAATATTCCTGTAATCGCTGCCTAAAAGAGTTCTGTGTTATCAGTCTAAACTGAGAAATACTTTCTAGATTTTAAGTCCTGGCAGGCAGTGAGGAAACTAACAAATCCAAATCCAGATATCTTGAGATATAAAAAAAGGATTCTTCCTATGAGTTTGAGAAGATGGCTGTGTATGTCTCCTGGTGACGGCGAGGTAGCCACACAACCCTGTACCCAATGTGTGAACTAGAGGATTCACTTTGACCCACTTAATTACCCAGTGTAGCAAGGACAGGCTGAAACGGAGATCTGCCAGCACTCATGTCCTATGTGAAAGAGTTTGCTCAATAAAACTTAAAATGGGCTCAATAATGTGCCACAGCCTGAGGCATAAAACTGTCAATTTCTGAAAACTAACAGTAATAAGAAGTGTGGACATGAAATAACAATCTATTCCGGCTCTGCAATACAAACATTTAATACAGTTTTTTGAAGATACCAAGATTCATATAAACAGTTAGCATGTGGCTTTGGATATGACCAGCTTGTGACAACAAAGAGGATTAGATCTTCTAGTTTAACAAAGCACTCTAGCATGTGCTTGTTTGCTGAACTGGTGCCTGCATATCTTCAAAAGTCATCATTTTTTTCTTTCTACTAGTAGTCTGGATGAAAGAATTTGAAGCAAAGGTTCTGTTTCTGCAACTATATACAAAGCTAGAGAGAAGAGCTCCTGTATTTCCAGATGGAAAGTTTTGGATGGAATATGTTCCCAGGCCCTGCACAGATGGCCAGTTCATGAGCAGAAAGCCCAACACATTAGGACTCTGCTATGTACACAGACTCCAGGTGGTAGATCCAACTGGGCTGCCTGACGTCTGGCAGTTCTGAATAAATGGCCAGATTCCTCTTTTTCTACCTGGGCATTATTTATAGAAAACAGAACATGTCCATGGGAGGCTGCCTGGACTGTGAAACATCTACCAAAGATTATGCATTTTAAAAGGCTAAAATGCAGAGCTGTTGTATTGTGTGGAACTTGCAGGGATAAATCACTGACATAATTGTATATGACTTTGGAAAAAAACACAAGAAGTTGGACAGGAAAAGTTGCTACAAATGACACTTCATCCTTGAGGTCTTGACTTAAAAACTTGCATTGAATAGATAGGCTGTAATGTCTAGGGAACAGTTTGCATGTACATTCCCATTAATACAGTGTTTGTGTCTGAGCTGGAGAGAGGAGGTGAAAGTATTTGAAGAAAACTAATCATTTTTCCTGCCTTAATATAAAAATGCTTCTGTATAACCAAGAAAGGAGGGCAAAGCAACCAGCAAACATACAGTGCTTTTCTAACAGCAAAAAGTAATAGTAGAATAAATGATGCTTAAGTCTTAAAAGTTTACTGTGTCTGACTAATCTTAATGAGATTTGGAGCAATCTCTAATCAGAACAAAAGGAAAGTAAAATTGGGCTCATTCAATAAAATGAGTATACACTGGCTGGACAGAGCAGAGATTTGCCCTTCAGGTGGGGTCTGGAACATCATTAATTTTAGTCTGACTTTTAAGGAAATTGAGGCAATGATTTGCCAGTATTATTTTGATCTATTGCATTTTAAAGGCTAGAGAGTGGTTGAACTGATGCAAAGTGGAAGACCTCACCTCAATCCTGCTGCCTGTATGGGATGGAAGTTAATAAAGTCTGCTCTGTGTTAGGGGCACAGCTGTGGGGCTCAGGCCTGCCACCTGAACCTAGGTGTTTGGTTTCACCTGTGAAAGGTTTCACTGTTCACTTCTGGTTTAATCCTTTTTTGAAGAGTAGCTGTAGGATCAACTTTTTAATCTTTGGCAAGCCTGTGCAAAAATAATGTTGAAACTCAGTTCTGGAGCTGTCTGCAGTGCCATCTACTGACTACAACCAGCCCAAGCAGCTTTTAACCTTTTTTCCTTTTCCTTTTCCTCCCCTTTTTTCCTTTCTCTTTTTTTCCTTTTTTTTTTTTTTTTCTTTCCACAGCATGAAATGTGTTACCACCCCCAAGAGATCACAGTTTAGTAGAGAATGGAGGTCTCTGCTCTGCTGTTCTGTGTGCAGTTTTTCTCTTCCTGGCAATAAAAATAAGATGGGCTTCTAAATTTTTGTCACAATAAAAAGTTTCCCCGCAGTGTTGTCTCAACAAGGTTGGTTTGTCCACACTGAGATTCTCTGGAAATTTTCTCCATCATGGATATTAGTGACAGGGCAAGATGTCCCTGAAAAGTTCTCTATTAGAAGGGAGTTTTTCTTATGCAGAATGTCTTCCCCAGTGCGCAGAAAATGCCTTACAGGGCTACTACTTACAGCCCAGTTCAATTCCTACACTTTGTACATCCCCAGCTGTAGGACTCTGTGTCCTGTGCTAGGCTTAGGCTAAACAATTTGTGACAGTTCATCAAACAGCTCCCCTCAGGCCCCATCCTCCCAGTATGTAGCCATGGTGGATTTTGCACTGTAATTCAGTGGAGGGAGGCTTTAGGCTTAAACCAGGCAAAGGCAGGGAGATTCAAGTGTTGGTGGAAAAAGCTGGTTTTCTCCCTGTCTGTCAACTGGTTGCTTGTGATAGCTTTCTAATGGTGGTGCAACGGAAATAAGGCAGGACAGAACCTGAGGGTTTCCCTTAGCATGTAATTTGCCTTTATCCAAGATACTGTCCAGACACCTTTTAAGTTCCCCAGAGTGTTTTATATTCTTAAATGATGCTCAGGTCTTTCCATGGTTTCTTGTTCAGGAATGGATTTCACTCTTTGGACCTAATCTACTCAGTTCCTTGAGTCACCTTGTAAATTCTTAACTAATGCAAGGTGGAGAGAAGCTGGCAGTGCCTGAGATTTTTCCTTCTCTCTCTGTCACATTATAATTTTTAAGGCACTTGGTCATTTGTGGGCAAGCTCAAGTTTGTTATAGTGCATGAGGAGACTTAGGGTTTTCTATCTGAGTGACTATACTGGAAGCATCTTGCAAGCACGTGGAATTACACCTAGTGACTCAGATGGCCCCTCTAGGGTGCTAAGTCCCTTGAAGTAGAAATTCAGCATGATGAAAGGATTACCTAACTCTTAGCAGGGAGCCACAGTGATGCTTTTGGCAATATGTAGCCTTGCAGCTTGAATGACTGTTCCTGTGAACACAGATCAGAACTCATGCCTAAGGATTTCAGCAAAGCATGACATTTGAATGGTTTTATTCCAAAATACATTAATTTGTGTCTTGTATGTCAGACTTCAAGTGTTTGAAACATTTGAATGCCCTTGCTGAGTTTTAGTTTTATTGCTGGAAATACTTTTTACGTGAAGAAGATTTTTAATCTTGGCTGTAAATATGAGGTGCTGGTGTTTAATTTCTCTTTTTTATTTGCCCTCACTGTAGGATTTGCTCTCCTTGGAGGACATCCTTCCTTCCTTACAACACAAGACATACATCTGGGCACTAATGAGAGCCTCACAGATACAGCAAGGTTGGTAAAACATCCCTTGAATGATCACTGTGTATTTGGTAGTTGATCAGGCTGAAACCTGTCTTACAGAATTTGGGGAGCTAGTATTTTCTTTCTGGAAAATGTCAGAAGGCAGTCCAAATTTCTTAAATATTTACAGTTCAGCTCACAGAATCTGTAGTTCAGTACATCATCATTCCATCCACTCTAGCTCTCCAAAACATCTTGTGAGAAATATTTTTATTAAATTTGGCATATAGAGTGTTAATGAGAGTGACAATCACAAACAGAAACACTTTATGAACCTCAGTAGTATAGCTCCACTGATGACAGCACATATATTCAAATAAGACTAGAACCTTCTGATCTTGTTGTTCTTCATGGAGCTAGACATACAACTGACTGGCAAATCAAAAAATAAAATCCAAAAGCAAAGACCTTATTTATCCTAGTTAGGACAGCTGCTCATGGGCCTTAGCCTACCTGCAGTGGCAGGGGGGCACTGAAGGCCACTCTGATCCCCCTATTTCAGCAGAACCAAACTAGACTGACAATTTGCAGTCAGTTCCTGATTTCATGTGCCTTCCGCTGCAGCTGTACCCACTGTCAGGACTGCTGTGGAGGCTGGATTATAGCATTGTTCTCTTACTGGGACCCTGGAAGATTTTAATCAGTCCCACATGCACGCAGGTAGCTAGCAGCCTATCCCCATTGCCATAGCATGGAAGAACTGAGCTCAAGGTTTTTCTCCAGTAAATTCCCTCCAATGTTGCAGAAAGTAGGCAGAACATGAGGTTATCTTTTTCAGGTACGTTTGCTCTTTTTCATAGCACTCCATATATTAAACACTCATCCAGCCTCAGTATTGTACTTCTTTCTAGGCAGCCCTTTTCACAGCCTGAGGTCAATTCTGTCAGGCTCAGCTGTTGTCTCTTAAAGGTCCTTTTTGTTCTGCTGAAAGATATGCAGTACCAAGCTTGTCAGCCTCAACTCAAAACATGCAGCCAGCCAGCTGAGGTTCCATTGCCTTTGCTGTATACTACAGCTTTCACAGTCAGCGGGAGAGACTGCTTGAGAACTATGTCGATGTTCTCTCTGTGATGAAATCCAAGGAAAATGTAAGAAAAAGACCAAATATTTGAACATTTTAAATTTTCCTTTCTTGCTTTTAACTACTGAAGTGGAAGACATATGGGTGTTTATAGTAGAAAGTCAAGATTTCAGTCTCTTGAGGCTTGAAAGTACTTAGCTCTCACTCCCTGCTAGATACATAACTCTGCCAGTATCAAAGTAAGGTGCAACAACAGTGGTCAGATGTTTCAACAAAACTGCTTTAGTAACTACAAGTTTAAAAGACTCAAACATCCTGTAAACCTGTGGGCTTACAAAGGGAGCAGATTAATCTGAGACTAGTCTGAGGTACATTAGGCCACTGTGTCCAGTGGCCACTGTATCCAGTTCGGCAGAGCTCATACACTACTGTGGGATTCAAATACATGCCCTCAAAAGAGATTCTTCATGCATCATGGGACATAGCCCCAGATTAAGCAGGACAGCTATAGCTTCGTCACAGTGTGCCATTTAAATGCTTCAGAGCATTTGCATCCCTGCCACAACTCTACTGATGTGAGAGATGGAGGATTTTCCAAGTCAAATATGCATAGCTTACTATGTCATGTTAAAGATGAAAGGGAAACATATCGAAGGTAAATTCCCCACACTGATGTAAATAAGTATTATTCTCCAAGTGTCTTGCATTTTCTTCCATTCTCACTGGACCATTGTAAGCAGAGAGCCTCTTGCCTGAGAAGGGAGAGGAGGAGAGGATGCTGACAGAAGGCACAGAGGCAGAGAGGCTGGGGCTGAAGAGACAGAACCTGACATGGTGAACAGGGATACTGGCATGCCAGGCTGGAAAGATGAGGATCAGCTATTTACATCAACTTAAAGGAACTGAAATTTTGAAGGGATGTGACACACCTGAGCAGTGGAGAACGAATAAAAAAGTACAGAGATGTCACATTTGGGAAGGAGTGAGTTCAAATCCCAAGTCATGTCCCAGATCCAAGACAATGATGTGGAAGGCCTGCAGTGCCACCAAAGGTGTCAGGTGAAGCCAAAGAAAGAATTGATTTACCAGGGCCCATGTGAAATTGGACTGTGGCACTTGTGAATGAGAAGGGAAGGGTGGTGGGAATCTTCAGAGCACTATGTCAGGGTGCCATGTGGGCCAGCAGCTCCTTGGGCACTACGGAGGCTGGAGTGCCAGGAGCTCCCCCTGGGCCAGGCAAGGCAGGGTCTTGTCAGCCAGCACTGGTCCCCATGCCTCCAGCCAGGGAGCAGGGCAGCCGGGAGGCAGCCAGCAGCAGCCACAGCCCAGAGCATCAGGCACCTCTGTGAATATGGGGGTGGACCAAGGCCAGGCTGGGACATCAGCCTGCATGTAGGGGTCCAGGTCAGGATCAGCATGGGCATTGTTACAAAGTAGCAAGAGATGTGACTCCCAAGAGAAGGGGATTGACCCTGGTGGAGGCTCCTCACAGTGCTGTCTAGGAGCCTCCTACCCCCACGACATCAGAGCAATGAAGGATAGCCCTCAGTTGCATTATTGCAAAGGTGGCTCTGAGCCCCAGAAGCCAAACCTCCAGGAAGGGAAAGATGTGGTCAGGGCCGTTACGCAGTGCTCCCCTGCAATAACCTCTCCAAGCACCATCGCACCAGATGTGTAGGACTGTCATCCTCTCTGGCTTTCTGCCATTCAGATGCCAGCCCTGCAGCAAATCCAGGTGTGTTCTGATACACAGACATGCTTTGTATAGGCCAGTTTTCATTTCTTCTTCTTCCCAAGTGGGATAAATAAAGGGCCATTAAATCTTCGGTTCACAGTCTCTTGAATGTCCTTTGTTTACACAAGCAAAGGGAAAAAGAAAGACAATAAACTGCAAGGAATAAGGCAAAACAGTAGAAGCAAGCAAATCTTCCAGCCATTCTGGAGGAGTTCCAATTCCATGGACAAATCTCCCACAATACCCACTTCCCATGCAAGCCTTCAGCCCCTCTTTTCTCTGTCACTGCTTGCTCTCACAGGTCAAGTCCCTGACAGGAGGGTTTTGCTCCTCTGCTGAGTCACAGCACTCACCTTCTACAGTGGAGTGAGGGCTTCCCAAGTCTTTACAGAGCCCCACATGCTCTGCTTCCCTCCTGCTCTCTCATTAGCAGAATTATTATTGACTTTGCATAATCAAGGCTGAGCAATTCACCCAAAAGAACCGGAGTGTTAATTCCTTGGCATTTCTTGTGAATGAAGGATAATATCCCAACCTTGTTCAGTTAATGTAAGAATAAAAAAAAAGAATGCTGTAGTAGACCCAGAGGGTATTTCAAATATTTACAGCCATGTGTCTGGGGCTCTGAAGGCCTTAGAAGTACTTGAGATTGAGACTTAAAGCAAAAAAGGGCACAGGCCTATAAAAGTCATGGTTTTTATTAGAATTGCTGCAGGTAAGGGTTGAAAGCATTTCTGCTGTGAACATAGTTTTAGTGACTTATTACCTGCTCATGATACAGTTCTTCCATGCTTCACAAGGCATTTACATTTACGCTGACACAGTAGCAAAAAGTTACCACCCATTAAGGAGCTCTAAGCCTTTCAGTGCTGTTTAGCATGTTTGATATATTACGTTAAATGAAATATAAGTACTGTATCTGTATTTTCCACTGTAGAGCAGTTCCATTGTGCACCTCTATAGTAGCCATAAGGTTCAGTGACAGCACTGAAGAACTTACAGGATGATCTTACCAGTCCACTGGCATTATTAAAGAATGAATTTTTGCATCTATGGGGAATGGATTTACTTCTCACCACTTACCAAGAACACATCCACTATATGCCCCTGTAAGACTATGAATGACAATGAAGTATCCTTGTCAGAAATTTAAACCTTTTGAATGGATGCATACTTTCAAAATAAAACCAAAACTACCCTAGATAGCAATATTCTACCCAAAATATATGCAAATACCCCATTTTCAAATTCATAAATCAGCCACACAAGAAAAGGCATACTTTTATTTGTGTTTAATTTTGGATTCCTCAGAGGATACACTAGAGTAAAAATGTCCAGCTTTTCTCTGTAGAAAGGTTACTTTGAGGAGAGAGATATGCAGCATTCTAATATATTCATATATTTTCAGGCCCTGGGATTTTGAAGTTTATAGGCTTACAGTCTTGCAAAAAATGAAAAGATAAGAAGACATTGTAGCTGATGATAACATAGAAATCTTAAATGAAAAGTCACCTGATGAACATGTGCTTACTCTCCCCCACCTCCCCAAACTTGACCTTTAGTCAAGACTCTTACCTAGCCAGGTCTTTCTTCCTATGCAATCCCAGCCCTACATCGTTTCCTTTAAATTGGCCTGATTACAGGAGATTTAATCTCCTCAGGTGAGGTCAGGTTTTTTCTTTTGCTGAATTCAATTTGGTTTTGATTTTACAAAGAATAAACCCAGTTTCCACCTGAGTTTCCTATTACAAGATATAAGATACGACATCTAGTGATGCTGGAAGAAGGACTGTCTGATATCTTGCTGGTTAAGTGTATAATAAGTATAGTACCTACTTTCAACAGATTAAGGAAGAAAATCCAGCAGTTTTCACTAATTGCTAATTGATTATGACTGAATTTCCTCTTAACATCATACCCTGTAAAGGAACCATCTTCTTTAAATTGTTTATCAGTTGTGTTGAGTAGGAATCAACTGTCCTGACATCCTGGGAAAAAGAAGTCTAAGGAAACTAGGCAGTTTCCCAGCATGATTGCCTCTTTTTCCTTGACTGGTGGGACTGGCTATGTCTTGTTTAGGGTGAACACCTGTCAGACGATGGCTAACAAAAGGGACCATGCATCCCGTCCCTGATGACTAGTTCAGAACAGAACAGGTTTTCCACAGTCACATGCTTCAAGCTAAAATAAACACACACAGAGAGAAAAAGAAATGGGCTAAGAAGAAATAAACAATCAGAACTGTTCCAATACCTTGCAATCAGTAAATACTTTGTTAAGTTCCTCCTTTTCACCTGTATCTGCTACTGGCAGTCTTTTCTTCAGAAAGTGCTCTACAAGGAATCTTGTAACATTTTTCTAAGAGTTTTGCTTGTATGAGGAATGTCTGGTGTCAGTACAAAATACTTGTTACTGACTTCATCAGGAGATTTGTCTGTGTAAAGGCCATGGCATTGACAGCCATATTTCCACAAAAGGAGATATTGGAATTCTTCATGGCTAATCAGGAAGATAGATACTTTAAGGATATTTCATACTCTTCTATTCAGACTCTTCCTTGTTTTGTTTCAAGGTCCTATTAGAGATAACAAGAAAACACACAAAATGGTACTTCAAAGTCAGGCTTCAGGGCCTGATTAAAACACAGAAGTACAGAGATCCAATCCATATTTAATTTATCTAAAGAATTCAGAGCATATTGAATATACTATGCTAATCCACTATGCTAATCTCTGAGTCTTTCACACTTTGGCAAATGAGATTAAGGCCAGAGTGGTAGTGACTCCTGCATGCTCCTATCCATATACCATGTTTCAAATTTGGGCATCACTTCAATGCTGATACCATGTGTGACAATAGACAGGTGTGTAGGCAGGAGAGAGAACTGGCTTGTTGGCTTGCTGTTTATGTTTTCATTGAGATCAGTAAATAATTGTGGTAATCTAAGACAGATCTGTATTCCTAATCCTCACAAAGGTCAGGCTACCATACAGAGACACTGTAATATTCAGTCAATGCTACATTAGTTCTTCGCTAAAAGACTGAAGAAACCCTATACCTTACCTTACCTCTTTGGAAGTCACCAAATTCTTCAAATGTTACGGTGTCATGCAATCTCTTATCCTGTTCAGATAATTTAACATTTATTGATATTACATCTGTAGCTACATTCAAATGCTAAAGAGAAAAAACCATAAAATATAGCAGCCGTTTTAATTTACTTACTATAGCTTGTTAATAAGTAAAACTGCTTTTTAGCAGCTTGTTAAATGTCTGCATTTAAGTGTGTTATGCAGGCTTGATAAATTATTCAGATAGTTGAAAAAAATTGATTCATTACTACTTCTCATTAATATTTATGCATTGCATATTGAAAAGTGGAACAGGGATATATTTATTATGTTTGACTTGGGTATTTTCTGCCATCCTCTAGGGTGCTGTCCAGCATGACAAATGCAATCTTGGCTCGAGTTTATAAGCATAACGATTTGGAACTAATGACCAAAGAAGCCACGATCCCAATAATCAATGGATTGTCTGACTTATACCATCCTCTCCAGATTTTAGCTGATTACCTAACTCTTCAGGTAACAACATAATCCCTGAAATTTTTTTTGCTGAGTCTTGGCCTTGGGAAGTAATTACATGGCACTTGTTATTTAAAGAGATCTTCATCCAGTAATATAATTAAGGACCAGTTTAATTTAAACAATTACCTAGTCCTATCAGCTGTAATGGGACTGAAGTTAAACATAAAATTAAGTACTTCATTGGAATTGGGCTGCAATTCAAAAAATGTGCTGGGCGTTTTACATATTAAGATAAAGGTGAGATGTTGGCTCAACCAAAGCCAGTGAAAGTTTTCCCACTGACTTAAGAAAATTTAGTAGTTCACTCTTGATTCCTTCCTAATCTATGAACCGTTTAAAAGGAATCATTGTCCATATATTAGGAAATTGGTTGAAGAAATTTGTTTTAAAAAGCCAGTTAATGCTACCTGTGCAAACGCCTAGTGTTCTGGCATTTAAACCTATTTAAACTTTGCTCACATCAAAGGATAGTTAGAAAAGATCATATTTAGAAGTTTAATCTAATGAAATAGTTGATTTGACAGCAGGATAATGTTTTACACAGAATTCCAGATGTTTATCTGTGAACAGAAGGACTATGCTCTTTTACAATCAATTGAGGAACTGGCTTATAAAAAAGAATATTACACTGCAGGGCTGGTTGACAACTATGATGAACTCTTCTGACCTTGTTTACTTTCTGAATAAATAAAAATTGCACTGCTTGAAAAGGGAGGACAGAATAATTTCCTGATTCATTCAGCTGCGTTTCTCAGCTGTCAGAGGCTTTGCTATGGGACATTCAGTATGTGGAAAAGAGCTAGTGAGAGTAATACTAAATTATTCATTCCTTAAACTTGAAATACCGAAAGACTCATATAGTGAAAATTACTTTTTCCTTACTTTGATTAGTATTTTTCATAGAATTTTCTTTACTTAGAGTGAAAAGACCAGCAAAAATTGGCAAACTTTAATGCTTCACATACCTCAGGATAAAGTACATTTGCAAGATGACATTGAGCCAGCCTCAATGAACTGTTCAAATTACGTCAGTCAGAAAGCTATAATGAGAACATCACCAATCATTAAATGTCATAATTTCATTTTAACACTGTGTGCAACTGTAAAACAGGTGAATCTTATGGTTGTGTTTTGCAGGCAGTTCTGTCTTGCAAACACCTTAATTATTAGCATTTTATCACTTGTGAATAACAGGCTTCAGGAATAATCTGTGACTCATAGTCTACACATTTATTGATATCTCTGCCCCTAAACCTGGTTTTATCCAGGCCACTGACTACAGCACCAGAGTTCAGAGTGATGTTGCCCTGTACTCCAGTCAATGAAGAGAGACTGCTGAGCTTCTCAGTCACCTTCTAGAGATGCATCTCTTTCTCCACTGATCTTGGGAGGAAACCTATGGAGATCAGCAGAATGAGTGCATGCCCTGTTGATCATCCTCTGCTCTTCCTCCATTGTGTCCTTGTATAGGGCAATGATGGTAGAAGCTCCAGGTGAACGTGAGCCCACAGGCTGGACTTTTCCTTGGTTTGAATACCTAGGGCAGCAGCAAGGGCAGGTGTGTGTCCTTGTTGCATCAAGCATTGGGGACGATGTGTTTGGAAGGAGCTGTCTCTGCCCATGTTACATGATGAGGAAACAGGACCATAACAGTTGGTGCTCAAACAAAAGAAACATTTGGCATGGAGAGGTATCATGACAAAGCAAGCACTTACAGAGGTCTCAAAGAATGGCTCAGCTTTTGAACAGCCATGGAACCTTTTCAAAATTTGCAGCACCCAGTCAGCCTGAGAAGCAGTGCATTGTTTCCTCCAATTGTGTTCATCCCTCCCCCGTCTTTCTAGCATGTTCCTTAGCCCAGAGTTTGTCAGAAGGTTTTCAGAGGGCAGCTGGGTGGCTGTCCCACCTTGCCAAGGGCATGCTACGCCACTGGTTTCTGACCCACTTTCCATTCTTGCTTTCTTACCCAGGAGAAAGGGGCAGGCAGGGGGGAGCTCTCAGCAGCACACTGTGGGTGTTGGCACTACCTGCTCTTTCCCTTTCTGACCTGCCCGTCTGCTGCCTTTTTTCTGCTCTGCACTGTGCACTGAGGTGGAGAAGACTAGTCTTACAGCCAGTAGCATGTAATAAAATGGCATTTTAAGCACATAATGAACTTTACCATGTCACAGGAGTAGGATTAACACTTGAAGAAGTGTGAGCCACAGGGTCTATTGTTACTTACCGCAATCAAACTTCTTGCGGGATTTTTGGCAGTGTAAAAAGAAGTTATCCAAGTACTGCCTGCAAGAAGATTAATATAGGGATGTTGAATAATACCACCGATTCTTTAAATGAGTTAAAAGGTCACATATAACATTTGGACTGCTTTCCTGCAATGCAATGGCAATTTATTTTATACATACATACAAACTACAATAGAGGCACAGACTGCCAGCCTTATATTTAAATGTAAAAACAGATTTTGTGCAGCCTATTTCTCTTGAAAAATTATTCTTCCTTATCTCTCTGATGATTTTCTTCCCTGGATCTGCTCCTCCCTGCTGTCAGTGCATACCCAAAATGTACTTTTTTTTTTCTCTCTTCTTTTTTCTCCTTCTGCATTTGCCAGTGGAACACTACATGCACTCTGGGCCTCTTCATGATTAGCACATTTTTATTCTTCCATTTTCTAAATCCTATGAATTGTCATGTGCTGCCTTGAATCCTCTTTGAGCACTTCTTCTTTGGACTGAAGCTGCCTCATTTCCTGGTTTGTTTTATCAGAGTGTCTTCTTGCTTATGGCTTCTTATTCGCTTTTCACAGGTGCATTTTAGTGTGGTTATTTTAGTATAGTCTGTTGCATTCCCCAAACAGTGCAGATGGTTTATTTTGAGGACTGTCAGTTCTCATTCTGTATTCAAGGTGTTCTTGTCAGATCACGAAGTGTGCTCCTGTCATGGATATAGTCTTCAGATTTAACATCCTGTTGCCCAGTGCCTTCTTCCTGAGCAACCTGGATCCCCTCACATTTGATATCTAAGCTGGCTCTGTCCTTTAATACTGTGGTCAGCATTAATGCCCCCTGTTATGCCAAGAGGGATATTTTCCTTAGCTTCCTTACATGCTTCCCTCTCCCTTGAAAGTTGGGTTAAACTGAGTTTGCTCTAGAGTAATAACCCCCTAGAAATAGTTGTAAACATTATGCAACCTGATTTTGAGGGTTTGGGGTTTGGCCTTTAAAGACTATGAGTTTGCATGCTGGTACTGTGCATGCACAGAGCCACTTTACTTCTCTGTCTATGCTGAAGGGATGTTACAGCCACTTGCTGAGTCCACCCAGTGCCTCTCTGTCTCCTGGGCAGAAGCTGTGCCTCACAACTTCTGCTCTGTGAAGCTTGGCTGGAGGGCAGCACATCATACAATCTGTATTCCAGGGACAAACTGTGTATTGACATTGATTCAATTGATATTAATGTCACCAGCCAAATCAGCTAACTTGTAGCTGACTGCAGGATGGCCAGACTGGTAATTAGAGTGGATCCATATGCCACTAGCTTTTTATGTCACTGGCTTGAAGGGAAATTTCTTTTTCAGAAAGAAATGGTTGACATAAGAAATACATCAGTGATTCCTTTTTAAATTGTGCCAAAAATTGCGTTGCTCAGCTTGAAGAGGGCTGCTGTATATTCTCAACTTTTCCTCAATATGTGACCCAAAGAGCTTAAATTATTAGTCTTCAAATTCATCATCATCATCATTGTTATTCTAAGAATTAGAAATCCCAGCTAAGATCCGGACTGGTCCTCGAGAATATGCTGGTTTGATAACCACGACAAAACCCAGTGTGAAAGTAAGAAGGATAACTGGCCCAGCATCTGTGTTCAGATCAGTTTGCAAGCTAGTACATCCAAGTTTGCCCAGTTTCTCATTTACTGGATTGCACTGTCTCCAAAAGGGCTAATGCTTTGACTGATCCCTTGCTTTCAGTTTTAAATTTTGACAGATTATTGATTCATTATTCCAAAGCTTTTTTTAATTGAGGGCTGTTATGACTGTTGTGGTCAAACCTTTCAGAAGTAATCTATAATGGTGTCAGAATCTCAGCCTAGTTGGAAACAAGTCCAGGCAGAGGCAGACACGAAGGTCCCTAGTTAGTTAAAGCAGTCTTCTGTAAACATACAACAGTGCTAAATCACTGAGCCTGCGTATTTTTTCCCAGCAATTGATACACTGATATACTGCAATCATGAATAAGATCAGAATGACACATTGTAAAAGCAGCATGAGGATGAGAAAGTTGACTGTCAAATTGACTATTTAGCAGGGACTTTTCATGAGAATAGCAAAGACAAGTTTTGTGGCACTGAAACAGCAATCACTGTTTGCCGAGGCATTCATAAGGGAGAAAGGCTCTAGACTTTCTAAATATGTTAATTTTTTAATGGCTTTACTGGGAGTACAAGTATTTTGAAGTCAGGTTCCCAAGCCAAAGAGAAACTGCAGAACACCCAAGCAGGTAAAAAGCCTATATCAATATAACAGAGTTTGGGAAAACTGGGGAGGCATGTGAGGGGAAAAATATCTTCAGAGGCTCAGGTGATCATCATGTATTGTAAAGGTCCTGGTTTAACCTAGATTGTTACCATTGTGGCTAAACACTTCTAGCAAGATTTTCTCTCTGCAGTTGTATAAGCATATACTATAAAACAGGGGAAAAAACTGTATATCTCATAAATAGTAACTTTTGTATTTCCTCACAACACAATCATCTCGTCTTTCTTGGAAGCTCAGGATGTATGCATATAAGCAGTACAGTCACAGTCATAGTGAGCTGGCTTTAGATGAAGAGGTTTGAGTTAGAACAGCAGTGTACCAGTGGCAGCATAAAGCTTAGCACAGGATATAAAACAGGCTCCAGTAGCACACACACAGCTTGATTCTACCTTGACTATGCCTTCTTCCATTAGCTAAATGTCTTCATTAAGATTAGCTCAGCTATGTCCACTCTGTACAGTAGTCACTGCAGATGTGGCTTTGCAATTTGCAGTGCATATTGACAGTCATTATACAGATATCTCCAGCACTTTGTATTTTATCTGTAACAGCTAGTAGCTTGGGAAAACAGAAAAGTATTTAGTATGCACTGTGCTGCTTTTAATGCAGAGTAGCAGCTGGTAATAAGGTGGAAGTTATTTAACACAGCAGTATATTTGTGACTCACTAGTTAGTGCTTTGAGCATTACAGGCTGAGATGTCTATTTTTAAACAGTAAGATCAAAAGAATGCAGGGCAGTCTCATTTGCTTCTGACTGTGGGTTCATGTCTCAGCTATCACTAAGTCCTAGGTGGAAACACCACCTTAAATAAATGCTTTAGTTTGGCCTTATCCTAGGAGCACCATTGCTAGGAGATGTGGAAGGATTTTGAAAGACCCTTAGAGACCTGAAGAGCTGTTATACTGAAATAACTTCCACACCACAAAGTCCTCATTTGCTCTCCTTGCATCAAACCTCTTCCAATGAGCCTGCTGCTAACAAACTTCAACTGAAAAAACAATAGTTTAACAATACTGTAGTTTTAGCCTTTAAACTGTAGGCAGCCTAGGACTCTATCAGGTTTAGATTTCAATGGCTTTTTAATATTATTCAATATTTCAAGTGCTACTATTTTTGACTTATTTTTGACTCAAAATTGTGGTCACTGGCAGAAATGCCAATAACTTTGGTGTGGAACAGCTTCACAACTATTTGTTTAGGAGAAGCTGCTGACAGGAGAGGAGGGGGTAGTCCCAGCCCTTTTCCTGTTCAGTCTTTTGGCATCTTTGCTGTGACTGTCTGCAAGGTTGCCAGTTAGTACAGCTCTACAGTATGGATGCTTATCCTCTCTGACAAGCACTGAATCATGTTACACAAAGTGTTGAGACACTGTCTGGCTTCCAGCTACTACGATGCAATTGTAGCATGGCCCAGTTTTGAACGAAGAATAAAAGGCTCTCCATTGTGTCTTTAGTCTTGAGGTGGAGCTGTACAGAGCTGGCACATACAAGTGTTCGGTTATGTCTTTACAAACTTCCTGGTATCAACTTGAGTATATAAATAAGCATATTTCAAATAAGGCTTGCTAAAGGGTCTCAAGTTGTCCTGCTCTGGAAATATGAAATTCCTGTTACTCTTGTTCCTCCTTAGGCCTTATCTGTTGGGTGGCTGAGGGCCAAAGCAGCTGCATATATACAATCTGTAACTGCCATCAAGCAAAGCTACAGTTAACACTGTAATGCTGTTTCAAGTTTGGGTAATCCACATTTTAAAAAAATCACTGCACTCTGGCTGTACAACAGAGCGCAAACCCTGCAAGCCATGAGCGGCACAGCTGCTTTCAAAGTATTGCTCTTTGCTGTTCTGTACAGCTGTGATGGTTAAAATGCACTCCAAGGGCATGGCTGCTGCCGTGGCCACAGGGAACATCATGTAGAGACAACCAGGCCAGAGGAAACCTGAACAGGGATATTTTCACAATTTGGGAGAAAGCTGGAAGGAGTGCATCTTAGGCATTAGGGCTGCCTCTAAATTAAGAATTTCTACTATTCACTCATAATTACAAGCACCAAACCATGACTGCATGTCTTTGGTGCTAAAGTTACTGTGTGTCTGGTGCTAAGTCTCTCAGCCTGGGCCTTACCATATGGCATATGTGTCAATTTGCCCTTCACTGGAGAAAGCCACAGCACTTTGGCCTTCATGTAAGACATGGAGGACTTTCCTTCCCTGACCATCCTATAGTTGCAGTGAGTTAATTAAAGGTATGGTTCTGCAGAGCTAGCATTTGAGAGTCACCAGCCTTCTTTGCTCTAGACCCGCCTGATCAATCCCTCCTACCTACAGCATCAGCTTGCTCAGTTCGCTTGAAACATAACCCCAGGGCTGTCTGATTCGTTTGGCAGGAGCACTATGGTGGGCTGAAGGGGCTCACTATCACCTGGATTGGGGACGGAAACAACGTCCTCCACTCCATCATGATAAGTGCTGCAAAGCTGGGAATGCACCTGCGTATTGCAACTCCCAAGGTAAGAAAGCCATGGGCAAGGAATAAGGAATGCAAACTTCACCCACTCTTGTCTCAGCCACTTGCATATATATACGTCCAAGGGCCTCAGCTAGTGGTGCTTCCATGTATCTTGAGTGCCAGCTTTCAGAACCAAGGTTCAGAATCCTGATTCAGTTATTTTGAAGCAAAGCAAGAGTTATTCTACTGAGTCCAACTTCAGAAGGGCTGAGGGGAGTTCATGACTGCAGTATAAGTCATGGAGGACAATAATTCCATTTGAGAAAGTGTTACTAAGTCACCTAATGCCCTCTCCCCCACAAAAAAAAATTTGAAAGTTGTTTCAGATTGGTGAAAATGTTGCATCTTAGTTGGTTCAGACTGGTGATACAGCTTTCTTAGAATGCTGCATTGTAAAACAATATAAAATATAAAACAAGTAATCTGTTTGGAACAAAAAAATAAATGAGGTATAGGCATTTCATTCTGTAACTGTTGAAATATATTTTTCTTACTTTATCAGAACACTTTCCAGCAGCTTATGTCAAAATAAAATTTCAACAAAATCAACATGATTTGTCTAAATTTTATGTTTCTGAAAGACGTTCTTCTTCCCATGGTAAATGGTTCAATCAGTATTTTTCTAAGCAGTGTTAATAATGAGTGAAGATATTATACATGTTCCATGATACATTACCATCATCTCTTATCACCTCTTTTCACAGGGCTTTGAACCAGACCTCAGAATAACTAAAATAACTGAACAGTACTCCAAAGAGGTAGGCACCTAAGAAACAGCCTAGTAGAGTAGTTTAAATAGAGTGCTTGATTTATAATTTTCATTATAAATTAAGTTGAAGTTCCTTGTCTTCCTGATCTTCCCTATTTTATTCACATCAGCATGGTACCAAGTTACTTCTCACAACAGATCCTTTGGAAGCTGCAGACGGCGCCAATGTCTTAATTACAGACACTTGGATAAGTATGGGGCAAGAAGAGGAAAAGAAAGAAAGACTAAAGGCATTTCAAGGTTATCAGATTACAATGCAGGTAAAAATTGAGATTTAGGGTTTTGTTGATGCTTTTACAGTTTGCATTTATAAGAATCAACATCAGCAAAGCATGGGTTTGGTATTTTTTTGAGTGAGGCCATGGAAAAACAACATGCAAATCTTCCCCCAGCTTGAAAAACTCACAAAGATAAGAAAGTTTGAGTTATCTTATACACTTCACAAGCCTTGGCCTCTCTCAGAGCTTCCTAATGAGCTCCATCTCCAGAACATGCGCAGGAGAGCTAACCCTTTACTTCTTTATGACCTAAAATCTATTTCTAACTTTGCATTTCCTCTTTGCTGCCAGAAATGATCCCTTATATTTTATTTAGAATGAGCAACTTGCAGATTAACTCTTAAATGCCTGGGCAGCATTTGGGGCAATTTTGTGTATATCTGTCAATGAACAAAGCATTAAATACATGTCTTTGAAGTAATCTAATTGAGATGCTTATCAGCGCAAAATCAGTTAGAGAAAACATAAGCCATCAATTGTCCAAGATAATAAGGACATTTTCGTTGCTGATAGAATTATTAGTTTAATTGACTGTATTTTAACATAAGTTCACATAATACTATTGATGGATGTGCCTCTAAAATGGCCTAAAGTGCTTTAATTCATTGTTCATTGGTATTAGATCAATATATTATGAGTGACAACATAGAAAAGAAAAAAATTACAGCCTTTTAAGTCATGGTTAGGTATATTCTGGTTGCAATTATCAATAGTATTATATTACTGTAAGGCATTCAAATAAAGATTGCCCCTTATTGATCCACTAGGTCACTGAGCATTTTACTCCCCTACTAAAGCCTGAGAAATAGGGGTAAATATTTGACTTATGTGAAGTCAGCATTGAACTCTGACTGACTTAAATGGCAATATTCCCATCATATTCACAGATGATGAAGTCAGTGGAATTCTGAGTTCATCATACAAGTAACAAGAGTGGTAGCTAATATAAAATTTGTAAACCTTTTTACTAGTTAAAGATTTTATTAATGTCCTTTATTTTTATATGCTTTTTGATCTACAGACTGCAAAATCTGCTGCTTCCAACTGGACTTTTTTACATTGTTTACCCAGGAAACCTGAAGAAGTTGATGATGAAGTATTCTATTCTCCGCAGTCATTGGTTTTCCAGGAGGCTGAAAACAGAAAATGGACAATTATGGTAAAAAAAGAAGATAACAGTTGTTAGGTTAGGGTCAGCTTCTATTCTGCCTCACACTACAGGCTTGGATTCAGATTGGTTCCTCAATCAATAGTACAAACTAATACATATGTTTCAAGTGCACCCCACAGTACATCACAATTTTGACTATAGGCAACATATATATGTAGCACAAATACTTCTGGACACAAATGTGACCTATTTTGATGATAACATGCTGTTGCTTGACCCAGTTTTTATCACTAAGTGAAATCCATAGTATAAACTGTAATTTTTTGGTATTTCAATCACTGGATTTATTCTAATGATTAACTCAGCTGCTCAGTTTTAAGATGTGTTAAATGCTGAGATCCCAGAGACTGGTCTTAGAAACTACAATTTCCCTACCACTTAAAGCTAGAGATTCTGCAGTTTTCTCTCAGGAAAAATTGCTACTTGCACCAATGAGAACTTCCCCTGAGAAAGTGCTGCAAGAGCAAATCATTGCAGGATCCTGAAAAGTTATGGTGTGGGTAATACTGTGTGATTCATGGGAACCATGAGAAGACACTTGGCATTTAAGATAAACCATAACTCCCCTCGCAGCATTCCTAGAATTTCAGAAAATTACTGCCAGTTCTCAGTAGCTTGTTATTTATTGTCAGCTTCAGAACCATCTTGTTTACAAAAGCTAGTGAAAACTTTCAGAAGTGAAAAAAATCCCAACCAGAAATGGCATTGTCAGAGCTCTCAGACAAACTCTAGATGTGCTTCAAGTGAGTAAGTGGTTGAGTATTGTATCTACCACAACCTCAGATTTTGGACATGGTCAAAATTATTAACAAATTTGTGTTAAATTCATAGTTTTGGCCTTAAAATTCTGGAAAGTGTTTGTATTTTTTGTTTTAATTTTGCAATGTTTTCAATTGTCCTAACTGTTATTTTTTAAAAGGAAAATAAACCCTTTACTTTGGGTTCCAGCTGCACTTCTTTTGGGAGGGATAAGAAACATGTCATATTTGTATTAAGCTATAAAAATAATGAATATATGGGTCTTATTTATATATTCATTTCTATCACTTTCAGCTCAGACAGAAAACAGAAAAATAAATTATTTGCTGAGCTGTAGTTCCAAACAGGGCTGAGTGCAGCTATGACATGGGTAGCAGCGAGGGGCTGCACAGCTGTATGTTCAGTCCCCACTGTGTGCCTGGGACTGCCTGCTACGTTGAGCAGTGCTGAAGGGAAAGGAAGGACAGGCAACCAGACCACAACCCTGGGGAACCCTTGTAAATCCAGTTCTGGGCCCAAATAACAATTTGCAGTCAGACATTACTGTGAAATCACAACAGCGTGAACCAGGTAATACCTTGTCAAAACCAAGCAAGCATGGGGCTTGTTATGTACACAGGTGCGGGGAGGACGGCAGAGCTGCTGCAACGCTATGTTTTATTTAGCTGACATTCCTTTATTTCTCATTTCACAGCCATACCTAAGATTTATTGGAGTACTAGGGGAGGGCAAGAGGGGTAGGTGACTTAACTATTAACCTCAGTGAGGATTTTCCATATTTTATCACAGAAAGTACAGCTAAACTGGGATAAATTTCAGAGTCCTTATTCTAATATGGCTCTCACTGATGCTAATGGAAGTTCTGTGGAAATCCACGAGCAAGCCTATGTGCTGTTTGGGTAGCCACAGTGTCTCCTAGCAGTGGCCGAGCGTACAATATAGCATGCCAAAAGGGCCTCAGCATTTGATCTAAATGCTTTGTCTGAATTTATCCTAGGCTGTTCATTAATATAGAATCGTTTAGGTTGGAAAAAACCTTTAAAATCACTGAGTCCAACCATTATATATATATTTTGTTCACACTGAGAAAACCTATCAGCTACAATACAGAACATCGTAACTGATTTTCACCTCTTTCCTGATTCATCACAAGAAATTTTAGCAAATAAATCTAAGTGTGCGGTTTTTGTCAGGACAATAATTTTCAGCACAAGACTTTAGAGCTGGAAAATATTTCCCCCTTATTTATTTTTATGGAGTATCTGTTTCCAATGTGATTGGATTTTTTCTTTTCTTCCTCCCCTAGGCTGTCATGGTTTCCCTGCTGACAGATTACTCACCACAGCTACAAAAGCCTACATTTTGATGCTTGGATTCCTGCCAAGTGAAAAATATTCCTCATTGGCAGAATATTCTGGTCTGCAAATACATAGATCTTCTTCAGAAAGGATCAAGGCAATAAATGATTCTTTAATAAAACCATATAGTTAGCTGTAGAATATTGCATTACATTTGTGAAGACGTTCAAGACAATAAATGCAAAAGCTGCTTTTCATCTCTATGCTCCAAGTTGGCTATCCTTTCTGGTGATCAGCATCATGGAAAATGTTTCAGGGTTGTACTTTAATGATTGGCTCTGCCAGCATCATAGGTGTAGAAAAGTCTACACATAGCTGCATTGGAACTCGTGTAGTGTAATAGGACAAACATAAACTTCTCCCTAAACCTGTCCATTTAATTGCTGATCTCAGGAAGTGTGCACAGAGAAGCAGTGCTTTAGTTTGCCTTGGTTGCTTCCAGCCAACCTCCAAATCCCACTCCTGTTTGACACCGAAAATGTAAAGGTCTTGTGAGCATTATCTTCCTCTGTGACATTCCTGTGGGCTGGCATGGGAGGATATTGCTGCAGAACCAGAACAGAGCAGCTTCCCCAGAGCTGGATCCGACAGAGAGAGACAGCTGGAAAGAACCTGTTCATTCTTTGTCTACTTCCCCTAGACTTTCACTCCCAAAATAGAATTTGGGCTAAGGAAGCAAGTTTTCTATTTTATTTTTTTTTTATGCAAACATGAGGGGCACCATATGATGGAACTATATACAGCTCCTGTGTGGAAAGAATTTGTTGCATTTTGTCTGGCACTGTAACGTGGTATATGTTTCAGTTTATCCTTCTCAGTAGTAAACAGATTCATGACATTTGTAGTTTTTATGATGGCTAGATGTATGCGTTTAATATTTCAGGTAAAGCTTGGAGTACTATCAAAAAATACCTTCTTTTTTGTTTCTAATTAGTTTCAAGAATCTGTTGATTTTTTTTTACCCCACTGTAATACTGGAACAATGTCTGTGATTTTTTTAAAAATTCTGCGAATGGTTTTCCATTTTCTCACCAGCTGCAAAACATTATCTAATTCCTTTCAAAATTGGAGTACACTGTGGGGCCGCACAGATCACTGAAATTAAAATAAAAATGCATTTGTTTATCTACCCACTTATGACTGATTCATTGTTTTTGCAGGTATTTGCATGTCTCTTGTTAAAATGAACATTTTCCATTGCAACATTACAAGGATTTCAATAATTCAGTGATCATTTACACTTCAGCAGAAATCTAGCTGCATCGATGATGGAGGATTAGGGTATGTGCTCAAAATCAATGTTTTACTTCCCAATGTAGTATCTGGAGGAAAATGCACTCAGTACAGTATATTTCTGGTTGCATTAGGTCCTGCTTTGAGCGTTAGGTTCCAGTTCAGCAAGATACTTAAAATTATGGTTAGTCCTCTTGGAGCTAGTGAGCTGTTCAAGTGCTAAGAATTTTAGATATTCTTACTAACCTGATTTTAGTGCTATCTGAGAGTAAGACAACCATTCTGCTAGTCCTTTCATAAAAACTGCATTAATATCAGTTTTATTGTGTTGATTCATGTGAATTCAGGCAGATTTACAATAATGAAGCTGTATTATTAAATGCTTCATGGTGAACAGGATAGTAATAATAATCTGCTAATCTTTTGCTTCTCTGTGCTCTGATTAGAGCTAACATGCATCTAGGTTATTGCAGACTCTTTTTATACTTAGGAATCTGAGCAGGACACCAAACATCTGAATCCCCTTGACATTTTTAAAACACATGCATAGATCTGCTGCATAGCACGTGAGCAATGGAGTCCAACATTTCCAGAAGGGGGTGATTTCATATGGGTCTATTCCTCTGTGAACATATGCAGCAAGGGATGATAGTCCCTTCTCTGTCTTTGCACAAACCGCTCACACCGTCAGCTATTCTCATGCTTTTTGGAAGTGCTGGGTAGACTTGATGCACGTGTTCTGAGTGACTGACCATTGCGTGGAAGCACTGAACGAACATACTATCCAGTTTGTGTGCTGTGTGCTGGGAGCCAGACACATCCCGGCAGGGCAGATTTACGGAACATGTGCCGGCTGTCTGTGCAGTGCATGTAGAGCAGATCTGACACTGACTAGAGGCGTTGGGTTGGTACCAAATAGACATGTCTATTTCTGCCCCGGGGACCAGAAATATGCTGCCCTGAAGGGTTCCTCTTCTGCCTGAAGGGACTTGCACCACTTCCCCGCACAGCAGAGCAGCACTGTGAGGCTTAATCCACTCGCACAGGTTAAGCATCCTGGGATTGCCAGGTAGTAGCTGTGGTAGCGTGCAAGGTGACGGTATTATTATGCCATTCAGACTCCTCATGAATTCGTTACTTGAATTTACAAGCGATGACTGCAAATGTGGTGAGTAAAGGAAACAGCAATAACGCAGAAAGATTTTCTAGGGAGAAAAAACAGTTACCAGCGTTCAAAGGGCTTAAAACAAATGCATAACAGGTGGCAGTCACTAATAGCTTACAGTGTTTTTCATTACATTTATTACACTTTAATCAGTAGAAGTGCTGTTTTCATTGCTGAGTGCACTTGAAGGATAGGGTGTTGTTTTCTCTGTCTTTTTACAGAGAGGCTCCTGCCTGGCTCCTGATAGCCTAGACATTCCTTCCACAAAAGCCCCGCTCTTCTGTTTGACCTACAGAACAGTCCTGGGCCTGTTCGGGTCTATCAAGTCTTACCCACATGTGACTCATTTAATAACCCCCTGCTCTGATATCTCACCTTCACGCATTTGCAGCACTGCGTTCTGGTCCCTCTCCAGGAGCATGCACCAGCAGGGGCAGCTGCCAGCCTAATCCATCACCTGTTCTGCAGCACAGAGGGAGGTCTGACCTCCCTGCCCTGTTCCTCCTCACTGGGGGTTGGTTGTGTGCTACCGCATGTACAGCCACATCCAGACCTCACGCACACAGGTACCGTGGTTGTGCTGTGTCCCCAGGGGGTAATATGCATGGTAACTTTGGAGGCCAAAGCCCAGCTGCAGCTCCAAAGCTAGTGCTAAATCTGGCCTTGATATGACCAGGGTAGGTCTGATCCCAGCTGAGGCCCTGGGGGGGATCAGGGGCCCAGAAGTACTCTAATGTCATTTTAGAGAGACATCTGCACAGACATGGCAGATGGGACACGGAACTGATGGGGTACTTAGAGCAGAAACTGGTGGCCGGCAAGGACAACCCATGGCACCTCAAATGGCCCTAGGTCTTGTGCTTTGGCACCCTACGCACTCCCTCAGCATCTTGATGGCCCTTTAGAGGGTTACTCCTCTTCTACACCTAGAGTTAGAAATGCAGTAATGTTTAGTAGCAATTTACTCACTCTGTAAGCACTTGCTCTGCTGCTTATTACCAGCAATGGTGGGATTCTTTGGTTACCCTTATGTGATCTCCTGAAAGACCTAACAGTAGTTAGAGATTTAGTAGAGGAAGAGGGAAAAAATGCTTCTCTATAATTTTCTCAAGGAGTAAAAACAACATTTTTTTCCTGAGTACTACGAAGCTGCGAGACAGCACACTAACTACCGCAGGTGAGAGACCTGCAGAAAGAATTTACAAAGAATTAAAATCTCTAAGAATAAGAGCAGCTTAGGAAGGACTGAGTGGGGAGCCTGCACAATCAGGAGGGAACAAAGAAAAGTAAGAATTTTCAAAAAGAATTAATTATCTTATTTGCACCAGCTTACATCAGGAATGACACTGGAAAAAATCTACAGCAGTTTTACTCATTGTCTGGTAGCAGCAGCAGCCTCCTGTGAGAAGCTGAGTTGCTAAAAGGGAAATACAGAAATAATCGCACCAACTAAACAGCAAGCAGGCACTCAGGTCTGGTTGCATGAAGTCCTCCAGAACTTCTGAATTAATGTTTACCTCTCATAAGACAGGCCAGTAAGTTAGCCATAATTATTTTGCTGCCTTTCAAATTTTGCAAGAGAGGGAGAAGGAGCTGCATGAAGGTGTGAGTGATGTGCTGAGCTGATCGTTCAGTCTGGGGAGAGTTTTCATGACTGAGTTGAGGTATATTGAGCTTAGTTTTGTTTTCCAGGAACCTGTAGTGTTGGTGGAAAGTCTGAAAAACAGACCACACAAAGGGAAAGGATTCTTCTTTCTTCTGGGTCTCCCATTACTCAGTCAATCACTTGGTTAATGTATTGTGCAAATAAACAGTGCTTTTTTGATTATTTTGCCACAGCTATTTAACCAGATGACTTCCAAATGCAGAGCCCAGAATTTCTGGGGCTTGCCCAAGGTTATGTGTACAGAGACACTTCATAAGCCACAGTAAACATTTCATTCAGCCCAGCTTTTGCTGTCATGACTAATGGGATATAGCTATTTGCAAGGCTATTTGATTCTTACACAATCTTGTTACCAACTCTTTGAAGATATCCCAAACCTTTGTGGCCTCTCTAAAGGCTGATGATCCCTTCCATGCCTGCACGTAGGGGATTTTTCTCTCGAGGCAAGCAATCTGAGATGACTTCATTCAGAGAGCAAATCTATCTTTCGCAACCACAGTCAAAGCATTGCCTGACCCTGCCAAATCCCTTGCGGTCTGCATTGTATGTTAGAGGGCTATTGAATTCTGCTGCTCTCTAATGGGCCTGTTTTAAGGGGATTGGCACTAGTGCAAAGCAGGCTCCAACACAAGCATAATATATCTAGAAAGAGGGACGAGCATCAAAATTGCAAACTTTGCTGATCAAAGTTACTTGGTTTAGCCAAGACTTAAGTTCAACTGTGAGGAACAGCAGTAACAGCTGGAGGAGAGTACTGAAGCATGGGCAGGGCAGATGCAGGTCACGCTCAGTGATATAAGCACAAAATATTGTTCATTGGAGGGAGAAAGCGAAACTACTCACGCAGATTATGGGGCTTCACAGGTCCCTCTATAGATGATGGCCTCTGCTGGTTCAGTGGTGTCGCACCGGACTGACTTCTGTCCTCCCCAGCATCCTCATCTGAATTTCTCACCTGCTGTCTGAATGGGAGGTGGATGTTCCCCATGGGACACACCATGGTCCCACTCCTGGGCAATTTGGACTAGTGGACACGGGGGAGCATGCCGTGGCTCCCTTGCTGATTATGTGTCCTGACTCCCCGCTGGTGGGAAGCAGGGCGTATGGGGTAGGGTGTGCACTTGGTTTGCTGTCCCAGCCCTGGGAGGCGGGAACCGCCCCACGCCCCCAGGTACAGCACATGGGATCCACAACCGCTCTGCATGTCCCAGCGTGGAGCAACCATTTCTGAAGGTAAAGACATGGATGATCATGGCAACGCACATTTAGTGATGCTAAAACACCTGTTTTGGGGTGGCCCACAGAGCACGGAAAGCCATCTGGCAGAACCCAGATTCTGTTTGCAGCATGAAACAAAGGCCATACCCTTTCCCATCCTGCTTTCTGTGCTGTGCCCCAGCTGAATGTGGCCTGGGTGTTTACTGTGCTAAAGAGTTATGTCTGACGTCTGCCAGCCACTACTCCCTGGGTTCTCTGCCAGAGACAATGCCCACAACTAGCTGTTGCTCATACTTGGGTAACGAAGACAGAAAACCTGTGAGAACCTGAAACAGGAGACACCAGTGTGCACACAGAAAAATTATACTGCTGAGTCTGAGTACAGGCAGCTGCACAAAAGCCTTCGCTTAGGTGTCCTCACAGGGCTGTAGAAGACCCAGGTGCAAGCGTGCTCTCCTCATATGTCACCCCCTGCCAGAGCAGCCTGCTGTGCTCTTCTGTGGTGAAAGGATGGGATCTGCATCCCTCTCATCCCCTGGGAGGCTCTCCCGCACGCCTGGGGCACGCTCTCCCCACAGACAGGCTCCAGCGACAGCGACGGTCCTTGCTGTTTTCTGCCAACCGCTCTGCTCAAGAGCAGCTCGCGCTGTCCCACTGATGGGCCCATCTGCACCCTGCATCCTGCTGCACTGCTGGAGGGCCAGGACACCCTGGGACCCCCTGCCTGGAGCTGTGGGGCTGAGCCCCCACCCCACTGCAGCCTCAGCAGGGGGAGGTTTGCACCCACCCTGCAAACCTGCCAGTGCAGGGCCCCCCAGGGATGCTGCCCCACAGGCGGTGCATTGCACCTTTGCCGGGCAGACTGGAATATTTTGTAACTGATATCACTTGAAGGATATTTGCTTACTTTGGGAATTTAACTAATTGGAAAGAAATGTCTCCCAGCACCAGGGAACCCCTGCATGAGTCACCAGCAGGCTTTCAAGACCCACTCCACAGCTTAGACTTCTGACTTAAATCCCAGAGCGGTTTGGGGGGATTTCTGAGGGCCAGACATGAGAGGGTGAATGACGTGCACTTCTCGGGGAGGGGGGTGGGGGGCTGTGTGTGTTCCCCTGTGGTGGGCAGCCCTGCAGGCTCCTCGGCGCACAGCCATCTCTGAAGAGAGCAGGGGCAGGAACAATGGAGGGTTTCAAGGCACTTCAAACTCAGGCTGACTTCAAGCAATAAAATGTCTTCATCCCAATCCAGCAATTACAGAACATACCTCAGTGGTGATCTATACATACGCCTTATAGGCATATAATCCTGTAATGCAGAGCTACTGGTAGTATGATGTACAGAGGAAGAAGAGAGAGCTTTCAGATCCCCCTCTCTTACTCCTCTGTGCTGTGATACAACTGGGTCTTTCTTAACTACACCTGTAACCCTGAATTTCTTGTGTCTTGTGTAATTACGATGCCCTATGTTTTACTTTGAATTGCTTACACATTCTTGCAATAAGAGGAATTTTAGAAGTGTGGCCAAGTAATTTGATTTTGAGAAGTGCTGTGGAAGAGAGAAGGGTAGACGCATATAATTTGTCTCCTACTAGCTTTATGAGTGTCTCTCTCTCAGGAAAGGTAACAATTCCATCCAGAAATAATTCCATTAGACATGAAATATCAGAGCTGTGAATCACTGGGCATTTCAGAGCATCACTTCACAGCAGGAGAGCATCTGAAAACTCCGCCAGAGACAGGAGTTTAATTCTTATTGTAGCACTAGGGAGGAAAATGCAATCAAAAACAGCTATAGGAAGTTGCAGTACAGCAGGGCTATCTATTTTACTAGTTGCCTTCCTGGGAAAAGGAAACCAGGAGATTATAGTTATTCGCCCAGCAATACTGTTGATTTGGTCAGGGTAGTAACTAGGATTCTAAAGGCTGCAATTAAGGGCTTAGGAAAACATGTTAAATAAATTCCTCTGAAAGACTGTATTGTAGTGACCATGCACACGTTGCTTTTAGGTACCCGTATAGCAGGATAATAACTGGTCTGCCAAGGAAAAGCTTTTCTGATGCCTGAGAGGGCAGTGAGGCCAATCTGGGTTGCAGGTTTATAAAGGCAGAATGGACTCTGGGGTGTGGGGGCCGTCAGTTATCACCACTTTGAAGGTTTTAGCTCTGACTACATCAGAAAGTCACCCATTCCTTGTCCCCATCTCTGCAGCTGAACATAACACCACTATTTCAATGTGGATGACTGTAGGAGCTTCCCTCCCAGAAAGGCAGTCCTGTGAGATTGTCACGGGTTAGCCAGGGCAGTTGTTTACCCCGTAAATTTTAGAACTTGCCCCATTCTGCAATGGGATAAAGTTGTTTCCCAGTGCCTGCTGATGATGATCAGGATCACGATGAGTTTTCTTACTCTTCCCCATTGCTGAGGTGGACATAAAAAGGAGAACAAGCATGTTTATTCTAATCACCATACATTGCCAGGCTAATTTATAGGCATAGGACCTGACCTCAGGAGAAATAAATTCACAGAAACTGCATGGACCTTAAGCACTCAGTATCCCTGAAAGCTAGCACATACTACCTGTCTCCAGATTAATGCTGCCTGTGTAAAACAGGTGTCAAAGGCTATTAAGAAAAATAAAGAAGGCCCTTGTAGCTGGCAGCACGTCAGAGTTGTTATGCCAAAGTCTAGGCATCTAAAAAAGGTAATCTGCAGGGTACTGGCCTTACATGGCTTAACTGGATTAGCCTTTACATCCTAAACGTCTGGACTGTCTCCAAAAGAGGTCGTGAGTGCCTTTCCTTGAAGTTGTCCTCTTTTTCAACCAGTTGATGGAGAGCCATTCTTCATAGAGGTGTCTGGTTGCCTAACACCACAACGAAGACAGAGAACTTGTATGACAGCAGCTGCTTGCAGAAGTGAACACAGGACATGCTTAAGCACATGCTTAAGCGGGAGGACACGCTTAACCACAAAACCTCTGCAAAAAATGGTGGCAGTTTTTTTCAGTTGTAGTTGTGACACTGAGTATCAAAACACTTCCCCAAGTCAGTTTTTCATGGTAGAGCTCAGCCTTTCTTTAGGAAATGTTTTACTTCTGAGTTTTTTCAGCAGGCTGCTGAAGAGAATGTGTCCTTTAACCCAGGTGTTTACTTGGTGAGGGGACAGGGAGATGATACCCTACAAACTTTGGGCATCTTCCTTCTCAGGAATCCAAGTCTGCGGCTGCCTGACACCCTGGGCTCCTGGTCTGACTGTCCTGGAGCCACCTCCAGTGCTTGCACTGAGGTGCTTGTCAGGGGATTGTCCTGCAGCCAGGATCTTCCTTCTGCTTTTCAGAGACTCTCAACATGGCCAGAATTACCAAAATAATCTGTGAAATGGATGGACTATTCCTTCCCTGCCCATTCCCATCTCTCAGTCCCAGAATGTCAATGCATCTCCCAGCTTCCCAGCGCCCAGGATTTAATACAGTGTGGAGCAAAGGCCTGGAATGAGAGCTATTTTATGGACTCACACACACCCTTAAATAATGAATACAATGTGTTGCTCAGTTTATGTCATATATTGTCTGTAACCACAAAAATAAGAGAAGTGGTGCTATGTTTATCTCAGATGGAAAACTTTGGAACAGAGTGAGATGTCTGAGTCTAGAGAAATGTCTGTGCAGCAAAGAGGTAGATGTCCAGTGTGGCAGAATACCTTACTAAAATCATTCATGATGTATTTCCTGGATCTGCTTCAAACTGTCAGGAGGCTTCCAGCAAATCCTTTGCAATTTCCCATCCTTTTTCTTTTTAAACTTCAGTAAATGCCTCGTCATTCTGATCTCAGCTGAAATTCAGGAGGGATGCTCTTCTGGTCTCTGAATGCTGTTTTGCATTCAAAGTGGTTGGTGGTCGTCAGCAAGTGATATGAGCCATTCCAACCTTTTATTTAAACATTCCTGTGCACTAATCCACACAAAGTTATAAACAGTGTGATCAATCATGTATGTGCATAACTGTAAGAAACTCTGCTGTGATGATGTATGTCCTTGCTAGAAATGTGTTGAGTTTGTAAAGGCTGGGCAAAAATAAATAAGAGGGGGAAAATTCACTGGTTCCCACCTGCCTCCTAACAAATAAATCACGAAGTGTCTCCATGCCTCCCTTGAGATACATATTTGCTCTGCTCTCCCCCCAGCTGCAATGAAAGGAGCTTTTCTCCCACTTGAACTGACCTTTGGCAAACATTTCCCTTTCAATTAAGATCTGAAATGGCCTTGTGGACTGCTGTTGCTGGAGACAGCAGGGAGAAGGCTCTCTGAAGCCACTCACACAAGAGTGTCGTCCTTTAACCCCAGCCACCAACTAAATACCACACAGCTGCTCGCTCACTCCCCCTGCCCCAGCAGGATGGAGAGGAAATTCGGGAAAAGGTAAAACTTGTGGCTTGAGATAAGAACAATTTAATAATTGAAATAAAATGAAATATAATAGTAGAAACAACATCAACAAAACTGTAATTAGAATGAGAGAGAGTAGAGATGAATAAAACCCAAAAGGAAAAAACCCCAAATTATGCACAACACAGTTGCTCACCACCGACTGCCTGATGCCCAGCCAGTCCCCGAGCGGTGATGGGTGGCTTCTATCCAACCCCCCCCCCACACACACACAGTTTATGTACTGAGCATGCCGTTCAGTGGTATGAAATACCCTTTTTGGTAGTTTGGGTCAGCTGTCCTGGTTCTGCTCCCTCCTGACTTCTTGTGCAGCTGCTCATTGGCAGAACATGGGAAACTTCAAAAGTCCTTGACTTGGGGTAACACTGCTTAGCAACAACTAAAACATCCGTTTGCCATCAACATTATTCTCATCCTAAATCCAAAATACAGCACTGTATCAGCTACTAGGAATAAAAATTAATTCTATCCCAGCCAAAACCAAAAGTCGGGACAGAGAATAATTACCTGAATTCATAAAGTTAATTCAGTCTAGACAAAGGCACAGAGAAGTCATCTAGAGGTCTCCATCGGAGAACAATATGTTTCTCTTTGTGGACTCTCTGGTCTCTTTGTGCTGCCTGCTTACTATATACTACGCATATTTCTCTCATGGACTGTCGAGCAATTACTATGTCTGAGCACTAGGCTTGCTGTCCTCATGTCATTATCAGTTTTATAGCCCCGTGTGACCTTCCCAAGAATGCAGCTTCGACTGTGGCTTGACCTGGCTCACTGGAATAAATGAAAAGCCTCCTGTGAACAGCAAGCTGGGTGTGGGTGTTTGGCACTGGGGAAGTTGCTGCCTGAGTGAACTAAAGAAAATTTATTAAAAACGCCCATCAAAAACTTGCTGCATGCAAACTTATAGGTGAAGTCCAGAGTGACTTAATATATAGTCTCAATAAAAAGGGACAGGATGACTAGAAGAGGTAAAAGAAAAACATCAGATTAATGACTGCAGGAACTTCAGAGGGTCGCACTGAGCATGTTCCTGTCCAGCCTAAGTTCTCCGTATTTGGCAGTTTCTCGCTAAGGGGTCAAAACTGCAGGCAGATTACTGACTGGAGACCAGCTATGTGATGTGCTGTGAAACACTCCGGTTTTCGCAGTACAATTATCTGGGTTTCATAGCACTGCCATGTCAAGTCAGCTGTATTAACAATGGTGTCACTGTTAGGATGGTTGAAGGATACAATATAAGCTTGGCTCGTGAAAAGTAATAATATCCTTCAAGGCAAGGCCTTTGTCACACAACTAAAATTCTTTCATATACTTCTGTGCAAAGGTAAGTGAAATGGGAAGAACAGTGGCCTGGTGCTCATGCATTTCTTGCTGTGTGGCACATACATGATGTGCCATCTCTTCTTTCCCAACTACCAGTCCATATATTCCTCAAGTCCTAAGCCTCCTAACTGGCTTTGGTGCCATCAATTTTTCACTCTTGCTGAAATCTTTTCTTTCTTTGGCTTCGGCAGTTCTGCCCTTCTCAAGACCTCTCTCTTTTTCTCCGGTTATTCCTTTAATGCCTTTTGTCAGCTGCTTACTCTGTTCTTCTCCTTTTTTCCTTTGAAAACAGAATCTCATAGTACATTGGTCATCTTCTCTGAATCCTGACTGTGTACTGTTATGTGCTTATAAGAGCGACTCATTAACCTGGAAGTCACATTATTAGACTAAAACTTCAATATCCTTTGCATCTTACTCCCCTTTCCTTAGTTGTTACCATTCTCCTTGACCTCAGCAGTCTCTCACTGACCGCTTCCCTTGTCTTTCAGGTCCACTGTAAGGTGAATTCCCACAGCCCGAGTTACTTGCTGTGCCCAGCATGGTGTTCATAATAGTCCACTGTGATGGAATTTTATGGATCCTTCCTCCTCTTGGCCTTCCTAGTATCAAACTCACTTAAAACTAATGTATGTGCAGTAATAAAACAATTTCCCTCCCTGTTTCATCTCTTTCTGCTGTTGTCTTCCTTATA
The DNA here is from genome assembly GCF_017639655.2 of Falco naumanni. Classification (NCBI taxonomy): domain Eukaryota; kingdom Metazoa; phylum Chordata; class Aves; order Falconiformes; family Falconidae; genus Falco; species Falco naumanni. The sequence continues at coordinate 84,489,654 of NC_054055.1, read as the reverse complement.
ATTACATCAAGCACAAATATTCTCTGTTCCCTTTCCAGGCTTCTATCTGTTTATTTACTTCAATGCCTTGTTGATTTGCATCCTCTGCTATGCCAGAAATGCCAGCCTCGTTTGCCTGGGTATCTAGCTTCCCGCTGAGTATAGGCACACTTTCTTCTTCGTGGAAGGACGGCCCTTCTGATGCTAGTCTTTAAAACCTGGATCTGATCATTTTGCTAGGCATTTTTATGGTGCTGCCTACACAACGGTGCCAATTAAGCATGACTGTGCAGGCGAGCCAAGGGAATAAAAAGACCTATTCTGTGTGGGTTTTTGCCCACACATTTACATGTATGTGACTGAACTGTTCATAGGTACCATGGGATCTATTTAAACAGAACCAAAGTACGAGAGGAGGAGGCAGCGTGAGTAAGTGTGTAAAGAGCTGGTCTGTGCCTCAGGTTTTGGTGCCAGCTCTGCCACTGCTTTGGCATGCTCTGAAAAGTCACCTGCTTGTGCCCCTGTTTCCCCATTTTTGAAACAGAAATAGTTTTGCTTTCCCTGTTTACCAAGTGCTTTGACACCAAGGGATAAAATATGCTACGTAACAACCATACAGTGTTGTTTGTCCTGTCCTATTCTTATGCTTCACACCAACTGGTTTCATCTGCTGCTAAATTAGACCATAGGCATCTGAAGGAATCCTACCTTTTTCACAGTATGATGGCAGAGGCGTTGCAGTGCTCCCTAAGTTTCAGGTACTAATGCAGCACAAACAACAGTTATATTAAAAGCACCTCTCCTGGAGCTATAGCAAGTGCTACAAAGGGGAATGCTAAGTGTCTGCACTACATAATGGGGATCTAAAGCAATTTCTTGTGACATTTAATAGTCTGACAGTTGCCTGAAAGAGACCCCATATGGGATGTAAATTGCATGTGTAGCTGCCATATGCTTGGGGAAGCAAGATCCATTTGTTCTTTTAGAATAGAGAAGCCTGCTGAATTCAAACCAGAAGTCAAATACACATCGTGTTCATCCCAGCTTGTATTAGGGCTGTAACGGTTCTTTATTCTTTTGCTTTTGAGTGCTGCATAAAGCTCCATTTGGTGTAACTGAGCTTCTATCACAGGGAATTTGAGTACTATTTTTGAAGGGATGCATGACATCCTGGTTGAAAACTGTGTTTTCACGCCAAGGAAAAAAATATGAGCTCCTCCATATAACGTATGAAGCCAAATTTAGGCATAAGCCTGACTCTGAATTTCCTGACTTCATGAGTGTTCCAGTCACTCATACGAGGGCTGGATTTGACCTGGGATGCACATTAGTACATTGGATTGCTATTTGAAAGCTAAGAAGTTTCTATGCAATCTTTTCAAGATTTTTACCCTTCTCTAGTAATTCATAGGAAAGACAGATAAAATGGGTAGGGAGTGTTGTCTGAGTTTTCTCTATTTTCTGTTTCTCTGTTCCAATGCCTTATAGTTTTTTGAGATTCTTGTTCCTTATTTGAGACCTGTAACAGTTTTATGGCTATGCAGAAATACAAGAAATAGCAGCTGGGGAGGCACTGAAACTGCTAGGCTGTACATCTCCATTAGAAAGATGCACAAGATGCTGATCTTACCTGACCTCTGCTGTAATTCTAAAAACAAGCCAAGTTTTCCTTAAGCAATTGTATTCTGAAAGGAACAACACAACAGTTCAGGCCCTTAATAGTATGTGTGACTTCCTAATAGCACATTTCTGACTTTGTTTTGTTTTTTCTTTGGCCTTGAGCCTTAAGAATCATGAAACAGAAACAGTATGATCCTGAGAGGATATTTTCCCTCAGGAAAAATAATGCCAGGCTGTCAGATTTAAAATTTTTGCAAGATCCATGCATTGGATCAGAAGAAAATGGGTTTCCTTCCAAAATACCCGTCATACAGGTGTCATCAAAGGTTAGAGGGTTTGCAGCCACTCAGCAGCTGCATCAAACAAGATACTGCAAGGCAGTTGCCACTCACCTAACTTCAGGCACCTTCACTGCCGATACCTGGGCACACGTTGGCAGTTCAGCTCCCCTTGTAGGCTTGGGATAGAAACTGGCATTTCTGAGAGAGACACATTTCATCCTGATGTGGATATCGAAAGCAATCCAGAGGTAACATCCCTTAGACCCAGATGTTGCTTTCTCCTAGCTGTAAACAGGCTCTACGTGAGCACCCCACACACAGATATTTCCAGTGGAATACTTCTCACAGTGTTTTAGTTTGGACTTCTAAAGTTAATGGCTGCTTTGAAAATGTGTGTGAATGACTTTCCTCAGGTCAAAAAGTAAGTCTGCAACACAGCCCTGAGTAAAAGTGAAGATGACTCAGTTCATACACCTGTCACACCCCTATCTCTGACTTTTTCTACCATGTTCCCATCTCCTTCATCGCTTATTTTTTGATAATGTGGCCAAATTAACACTTCTACCGTGAATGTTTGAAAGAGCCACTTGCTGTCTTTCATTTACATACTGATAAAAGTCATAAACCATGAAATAGGCTAGCTTTATACCATCCATGTTTCCACCTTCCTGCAGGGATTTGAATATGCCTCCCATGAAGAAATTTCAGGCAGTTTGCCCACCTCTAGTCAAAGGCAAAGCAGTCCTCCTTGTTCTCTAACCTACATATGGACCGCCAACAGAGAGCATTGCACTCACCAGAGCATTTAAGAAAAAAAGAATAAGCAAGCCAAAACTGAAAAAAGTCCCTGGAAGAGAAAAAAACCCAAACCACAGTAAACCTGAGAAGTAAAAGCAAATAGAGTGGGTTAAAAGGGAGTTTTCCAGGGACATGGCTGAATGGAGCTTTTATGGCACTTGGATGCTGTGATACCAAGCAGAGACCTCAGGCTGTATCGAGTGCTGCATCCCTTTGGTCCCATTTCAATGTCATGATCAGCATTACAGTCTGTCTCATGAATGCACCAAAAGTAGGGGCATCCCATCCTTAGGAAAGCTGCAGGGCTTTGAAATTTAGTTTCGTTCTGAATCATAAATAAAAAAATACTGTCATGGACTTTTTTCATGGAGGGAAATGTTCAAACACTAAGGACAAATTGTTTCCTTTGGAGTTACTCAAGTAGACTTCATTTTGCATTTATGTAAAATAGCAGTGTACATAAAAGCTGTAGCGAAAAAGGTAAGAACAGAATACTTCACCATCTTCTGCAAATGTTTTAATGAAAGCCATATGTACCAGTAAAAAGAAAATCAGTTCTATCAAACCAGCATTTTCCACAGGAAAAAAAAAAAATCCCTCTGAAAAACCTCTGCCTTGTCTTTCCAATACATTCTCCTACTAGTTAAAACTAGGTATTAACTAATCAAAAATATGTATCTGCTGTGCTCCTCTTTCAATTTCCTTTCTGGAAGGCATAAGGTCATCTAGTAATTTGTGGAGACCTGTGAAGACCAATGGACTTTTTCTTTTTTTTTTTTTTTTTTTTTGATGGAGATAACCCTGAAGTTTTTCACCTCTGCGTCGTATTAGGATTTAGATTCAGGGACAAAAAGGACAGGTGGTAGGAGAGTGAGCAGAGAGGGACCATAAAACACCCATACTGGATGGTTGCAGATGAGTAGAGGTTGACCTCACTATTTAAAACTAAGTCAGGCTGTGTCACAGCACTCTCCAAACTATCAAGCTGCAACAAGGTCTTTTATCGTCTCATACCAACACACTCTTCATGCCAGCCCCTCTGCTGCCACCTTCTCACCTCATCCAGGGCCCACTCTCTCTTCTCTTGCTTTTTCCTCCCTCCTTCTCTTCCTTGGCCACTCTCTCTTGGTTGGCTCTCAACCACTTAACAGAACCAGCCACAGCTGCACTTTATCTACATCGGCCAACCCACCGCCCCTGAAGCCAGCCCACAGCTGTATATTATCAATGTTAACTAACCCAGCTTCATCCCTCTACAAAGATGAATGTCAAATATCTGTATAATCACATCATCACTTGTCATTAGTCCCTTATCAATATGTTGTGGGACATGGGGGCCAAGCGTCCATCACATTTGCACTTAAAAGAAACAACACCATAGGCAGCAAGCAAGTAAAATCCCAGATCATTCAGGAAAGTAAATATTCCTCTGTCCTTCTGGGTCATTTGTCCTCTCCTCAGTGGTCTCATTAGTGATAGGTTAACAAAGTAGAATAATGTATGTAGCTGAGCATTTCTGAGCTTAGTCCAGAAGATGAGCTCGTGTACTGATAGATAATCCAGCAATTACCAACCCTCATGCTAGTTTTCTTTGGGAGGAAACAATGATTCTAGGAAAGTCACACCACAATGCATTAACAAAGCATTCAAAATGCTTTTACAAAGTAGATAATATTTTACAAATAGTTCTGTAAATATATCCTAGGGCAAGGAGATTCAAACTGAGGCTTAATTTAGGGAACACCTCCTTTGATTAAAAAAAATATGTTCCTGAGAACAGCTGGAGCCATTTGCCAAGATAAATCAGATGCTATTTTCAACTTTTACGGGTTGCTAAACCCATGAAATATATGGTATGTCTAGGATCTGTTGGCTGCATTCTTGTACTACGAACACGGATACTGTAGTTTGCTAACAAAGAAAAACGATGGACCCAGCAGGCTATGGCAAAGTCATATCTTCTTTTCTCATTCCTACAGATTAGAGCTGAGAGAAAACTGCTCTGCTGAAACCTCTGGAGCCTTCTGACTTTTCCCATATTAGGCATGAGCTGAAAAAAGCCTGGGTCTCCTATTGCCTCTTTTACTTCTAGAAAGGAAAGTGAAGGAAATATCACAGAGCTTATTTTTTTACGGTGGAGCAGAAGGTTCACTAGCTTTTACAAAGACCTGGAAAGAATAATGGATTTTTAAGAATGCTGCCCTAAGAGGTAGTTTTAGGGACCACTAAGTCCCTCATATCTCTAGCATCTCCAAGTTTATGATAAATGCATCTTCTTTTCTGGGCACTGCCAATTTATCTAAAGGAAAAGATAATACCACTTGTCTTAAAGATGACCAACGGGTTGCAAAAGCAACAAAAGAGGAAACGCATTGCATTGTCTTTCCTCCCTCCTCCTCTCCCACGCTGGATAGAGCATCTCCACAGAAAAACAGTTGAATCTAAAGACTCTTGGTCAGGGAGCCATGGGGACATGATCCATATCATCCTATGGGTATTCTGGGTGCTGGAGACAGAGATGATCAAGCGTGAGGATGATGTAAGCAAAAAAGGCAGGTATAAATTAATAAATACAGAAGGCAGGTCTCCAAATACATAAGGTATCACGTATAACTACGCAATGAGCAGGCATCACAAAAAGAGAACAGAATGCTTTGCTGCTTTGCAGTGTAAGTTCAGAGCCCACAGAAAGCTCCACTTCCAAGCATCGCTAGAAAAGAGGGGATGTAAATGATCTGCCCAGTCCACATTTTGTTTCGTTTTCCTGAAGCTGTGTTTTTTGGGTGTGGTGGCTGCCTAGG